>NC_137061.1:2423015-2433015 GCF_032717465.1 Coenobita brevimanus | reverse complement strand
GATAGGTAACAAGGATAGATAGAGGTAGGAAGATTGGTAGATAGACTGGAAGGTAACTGGTGGATGGATAGATAGATAGGTAAGTAGGTAGGTAGGTAAATGGGTATGTAACAGATGCATAAATATTGATTGGTAGGTAGGTAGGTAGGTAGGTAGAGATATGGGTATGTAACAGAAGCATAAATATTGATTGGTGGGTAGGTAGGCAGGTAGGCAGGTAGACTGACTGATAGATAGGCAGGTAATTGATGGATAGAAATAGAAGCATATAATGGATGGACAGACAGACGGATAGATAGAGAGAGATACAATAGATAGTTTCCATACCCAGAATACGAGAAGTGAGGGGTGGGGGTGAGAAGAGGGATAGATGGAGAGATGGTGGGGAAGCGGAAGAGGGGGAGAAGGAAGGGGTGAGGGGGAGAGGGGAGGGACTGGGGAGGGGGTGGGGGTGACTAGAGGGGATAGGCGAGGATAGGGATGGGAGGGGGAGTGGAGAAGGGAGGAGGAGGGGAAGAAAAGGGGAGTGAAGTATAAGTATGGGAGGGGGGTGGCTGATGAGGGGGGGTGAGGAGGGATGAGGGGTGATTTGGCACAGGTCACCAACTCTACATGACCCTGTTGGCTACCACACCACCACTGTTACCACACCTACCACATGCACCACACCACATCACGTTCACATAAACACAGTGCAAGTATGCGTAAAATATTTTAGTGTCAAGACGCCGACTCTAAGCATGATTATGAGAGAGAGAGAGAGAGAGAGAGAGAGAGAGAGATACAGCATCTCTCCCCTAAACAAGACCCATTTCGTAAACAAACAAACGCCTTTAGACTTACACATCTAGCGCGTGTTTGGAGAGAGAGAGAGAGAGAATGTATGTATGTCTGTGTAGGTATGAGTAGTGAAATAAAACGTGTATGTATGTGTGTGTGTGTGTATCTGTTGGTGTGTAGGTATGACGTGTATGTGTATGTAGGTACATTCACGACAAACTTCAAATCAATACCCTACTGTAACTTATTATTTTTTGCAGGAACAGCGAGACGTGGAAGGTTTCTAGACCCCCTCGTTTCCTTGTCCTACCTCCCAATAAAAACCTTGCAACACGGAATTAATCGCTAGTTTGTAAGCCTCAGTCCTCGCTTGCAACGTTGGTCGGGGCGATGACACGAGTGCTATGAGAGGCGGTGGTGCCACGTGGACGAGCCTGGGTGAGTGAAATATGCAGTTCCCTCCCACTTCTTCCCTCTTCTTGGTTGCAATTCGACTGTTTTATCGCCCTGTTAACGTTCCTACACTCCCTCACACGCGCATAATAGCGCTGTGGGAAGCAGTTTAACTTGGCAACCCTGCTTTGTTTACATATCAGTTCCATAGCGTTCAGGGTCCTATTTTTACCTCCTGTAGCGTTACTTGAGTGATTTCCCGTGCCTTGTGGAGTATTTTAATATTTAGACCAGTATTCCTTGTTACCAGGCAACGGGAGGAGTCGAAAAGGTAACAGGAAATGATTGTTTGGAATGGTCGTGCATCTGGCAGGGCGACCCAGCTCTTCCCTCCCTTTCGTTCTCCCTTCCCTTACGCAACTCCCCTACCATTGTGAATTGATGTTAACATGGGAAGTCAGTCTGAGGCACAGCTTGTTAGGAGGATTGAAGCCACACTGCATTACCGCTCAGAGTCGGTTTAGGGTATAATGGAGGGCTGTGTTGGGTAAGAGAGTTTGGGTTCGGCCTAGCGGGGTTGGAGGGTGTGGGTGGGTCACGGAGGACACCAATAAAGTAGTTCCCTATTTTATATCAAAGCTTTTCCCTTTACATCTTCCTCCCCGGTGATCAAAGACACCCATACATTTTTTCAATATATGCCACGATGTGCTTGAGTGGCCTGATGACTTATGAGGGATCCAGAGTAAGGCAAAATAGAGAAATGGGAGGTGGGTGGGTTGCGGAGGATTTGTGATCAGCTGAGGCAAACGTGGCGCGAATTCTCATCTTAAACCATTTTATTAACCCAAGTTTCCCTCCCTGCCCTGTTTTTCGTGAACTTTATATGTCCTTTATTTCCCACCCTTAATTTTCTATAGTACTTTTTCCTTGTGTTTTTATATTTTCCCTTCATTCTTTTTTCGATTTTCAAGTTTTCTGTGGGTTCTTCCCCCCCATCTCTCATCTCAAACATCTTGCTCGAGTTTCCACCCCATCCCGTTCTTCGTGAGGCTTCTATTCTTTTTCTAATACGGTACTTGTGTTTTTTTTCCTGTTTTATTTATGGTCTTTTTCGCTGTTTATATATTTTTTTCCCCCTCTGATACCCTATTCGTTTTCTGTGGCGATTATTTTCCCCTGTCATTATTTCTCGTTTTCCTTCCTTGTTCATTTCCTTTTTTTATTTGCTTTTCTTTTTTTCTCCATTACCGAGCTTTTTATTTTTCCACATATATACCTTTTTGCAAATTTTTGACGACGCGAAGATTCATTTTCCTCCCCTGTCCCTTTTTTTCAGAGAGAGAGAGAGAGAGAGAGAGAGAATCTATTTTTACCTTCAGCTGTTCTATACAATTTAATTCTCAATATAATTTTCCCGTTTTTTTTTTTGGCGATTTTTTCATCCAACTTTTTCATTTTTGTTTCCTTCCTTTGTTTTTTTTTTGTTTTTTTTTTTGATGTACCGGTATATATATTTTTTCTTACAGGTGGCGGTAGCGGTAGTGTTAATGTGAAAAATATGTGGCAGTGGTGGTGATGGTGGTAGTAGTGGTGGTAGTGTGATGGTGGTAGTTGTGGTAGTGAAATATGCGATGGTGGTAGTTGTGGTAGTGAAATATGCGATGGTGGTAGTTGTGGTAGTGAAATATACGATGGTGGTAGTTGTGGTAGTGAAATATACGATGGTGGTAGTTGTGGTAGTGAAATATGCGATGGTGGTAGTTGTGGTAGTGAAATATACGATGGTGGTAGTTGTGGTAGTAATGAGATGGTGGTATGGTGGCAGTTGTGGTAGTGAAATATGCGATGGTGGTAGTTGTGGTGGTGTGAAATATGCGACAGTGGTAGTACTGGTAGTTGTAGCAGTGTGAAAAATGCGATGGTACTGATGGTAGTCGCGACTCTGATGGTAATGATGGTAGTTGAAGTAGTATGGTGGTAGTGATGGTAGCTGTGGTAGGATGGTAGTTGTGGTAGTGTGGCAGAGGTAATGGTAATTGTGGTAGTATGGTAATGGTAATTATGGTAGTATGGTAATGGTAATGATGGTAGTTGTGGTAGCATGGTAGTGGTAATGATGGTAGTTGTGGAAGTATGGTAGTGGCAATGATGGTAGTTGTGGTAGCATGGTAGTGGTAATGATGGTAGTTGTGGTAGCATGGTAGTGGTAATGATGGTAGTTGTGGTAGTATGGTAATGGTAATGATGGTAGTTGTGGAAGTATGGTAGTGGTAATGATGGTAGTTGTGGTAGTATGGTAATGGTAATGATGGTAGTTGTGGTAGTATGGTAGTGGTGAAGGTAGTTGTACGAGCAATAACGTCTAAATTAGTAGTCTGCTTGATTGCACTCATACCTGGCCCGGAATTGTGGTTGATTGTGGTAGTTGTGGTGAGGTATAAGTAGTGGTGGTGGAAGATGTGGTCGTTCTGTGGTGATGGTGTGGTAGATGTGGTGGTGAGATGGTAGGTGTGCTAGTAGTGGTGGTGGTAGTTGTAGTGGTGGTGGTGGTAGTTGTGGTAGTAATGGTGGTGGTGACGGATGAGGAGGGTATGGTGGTGAGTGTGGTAGTTGTGGTGCTGGTTGTGGTAGTTGCAGAAGAGGTGGTGGTGGTGGTGGTAGCTGTGGTAGGGATGCCAATGTACTCCTGACTTGCCCTGGAGGTAATGCAATGTCGTTACGGCCTCAGGCGATGGTGGTAATTGTGGTAGTGGTGGTGGCTGGGTGGTGGTAGTTGTGGTAGGTAGTGCTGATGGTTATGGTAAGTATTGTTGGTAGTTGTGGCAGGTGATGGTAGTGATGATAGCTGTGGTGGTAGCTGGTGGTGGTAGTGGTGGTAGCTGTGGTAGGTGGTGGTAGTGGTGATAGCTGTGGTGGTAGGTAGTGTTGCTTGTTGTGGTAGGTGGTGGTGGGTGAATGCATGGTAGTAGTGATGGTGGTGGTAATGGTTGTGGTGGTAGTTGAGGCAGAGGCTGTGGGTGAGTGGTGGTAGTTGTATAAGTGGTAGTTGTGGTAGGTGAATAACTTAAGCGGTGGTGGTTGTGGTAGCTGTCAGGTGGGGTGAGTGGTAGTACTTGTGGTGGCAGTGGTAGGCAGAGTAATAGTAATTGTGGTAGGTGGTGTGCTGGTAGTTGTGGTAGCAGGTGAAAACTGTGGTAGTCGTGATAATGGCAGCAGGTACAAACAGGTGTTATGATGAAATAAAAATAGCTGTAGTGGTGGTAGTAGTGGTAGATGATGGTGGTAGTTGTGGTAGATAATGGTGGTAGTTGTGGTAGATAATGGTGGTAGTCGTGGCAGACAATGGTGGTAGTCGTGGTAGATGATGGTGGTAGTTGTGGTAGATGATGGTGGTAGTTGTGGTAAATAACGGTGGTAGGTGTGGTAATGGTGGTAGTTATGGCAGATAATGGTGGTAGTTGTGGTAGCTGATGGTGCTAGTTGTGGTAGGTATTTGTTGGTGGTAGGTCTGATGGTGGTGATTGTGGTAGCTGTGGTATATGGTGGTGGTAGTTGCGGTAGATGATGGTAGTAGTTGTGGTAGACGGTGGTGGTAGCTGTGGTAGGTGTTTATTTCTGGGTCTAATTTCTGTTGTGGTAGCGCTGGTGGTAACTGTGGTAGCTGTGTTATGTGTGGTAGATCTATTGGTGGTAATTGTGGTAGGTGTGATGCTAGTGGTAGGGATGATTGTGGTAGCTGTGGTTGCTGATGGTAGTCGAGTCAATTTCCTAGGCTGATGAAATTGTATGACGGAGGCAAGAAAGAGAGAGAGAGAGAGAGAGAGAGAGAGAGAGAGAGAGAGAGAGAGAGAGAGAGAGAGAGAGAGAGAGAGAGAGAGAGAGAGAGAGAGAGAGAGAAACTAATTAAAAAGTGTAATTTGTTGAGTCATTTCCAGTTACTCTTCCACGATACAATCCATCAGCCCAGCCGTAATGATGAGTGTTTGTGGTGATGGGTGATGACTGTGGTGGTGGTGGCGGTGATGGGTGATGACTGTGGTGGGGGTGGTGGTGGGTGGTGATGGTGGTGGTGGTGATGATGATGATGATGATGATGGTGGTGGTGATGACTGTAGCCTAAGAGTGGTTGGTGGTGATGAAAGTGGTGGTGATTGTACAGTAGCTTAGTGTTGTGGTGATGATTGGAGCTTAAAAGTAGTTGGTGGTGATGGTGGTGGTGATGGCAGTGGTGATGATGGTAGTAGTGATGGCGGTGGTGGTAGTGGTGATGATGGCTGTGGTGGTGCAGTGCTGGTGATGACAGTGTGGAGAACTTTAAAAAGGTCAGGGGTGAGGGAGAAGGGAGGGAGAGGAAGGGGGAGGGGAGGGGGAGAGAATGCAGGTGAATGAAGGAGAGGGACAGTGACGGAGAGTAGGTGGAGAGGTGGAGGGGAGAGAGGAAAGAAAGGAAGATGAAGGGATGAGAGAGAGAGAGAGAGAGAGAGAGAGAGAGAGAGAGAGAGAGAGACAGAGACAGAGAGAGAGAGTCTAATATAAATCCAGGAATCACTTAAACCACTTATAATCATGGAAGTAGAAACGAGAGAGATAAGAGTGAAAGGAGGAGTTGGAATGACGAGAGGAGGAGGAAGAGGAAGAGGAGGAAAGATGAGGGGAGAAGGAGGAGGAAGGATGAGAGGAAGAGGAGGAAAGATGAGAGGAGGAGGACGAGGACGGGGAGCAAAGATGAAAGGAGGAGGGGGAAAAATGAGAGGAGGAGGAGGAGGGGGAAAGATGAGAGAAGGACGATGAGGAAAGATGAGAGGAAGAGGAACAGGAGGAAAGATGAGAGGAGGAGGAGGAGGAGGGGAAGAAATGGCGGGAGTGACGAAGGGTGGGAGGATTAGACTGAGGAGGAGGAAGATGAAAGGAAGGAGGAAGTAGAGAAGGAGGAGGTGAGGAAGGATGAATGAATGAGGGAGAAAACCAAAACAAAGGAAAGCTAAAGGAGGTGTAGGTGGGAGGGAGGAGGAGGAGGATGGATTAAGATGGAGGAGGAAGGAGGGGCTGAGATGAAGGAGGGGGATGAAGGAGGGAGTGGAAGAGGAGAGAAGAGTACTTAACCGTATAAGGATGGAAGGCTATTTGTGTTGCCATATTCCTTTATTTAACCCCCTTCCAAAAATGGCACGTACGCTGCCCTGTGAGGACTTAGTGTTTACAAGCAGAGGTGATGAGACGCGGGGGAGGGGGGCGTTGGCAGAGCGTTGAGGAGCGTTGGGAGAGCGTTAAGGAGCGTTGGGAGAGCATTGAGGGACGCAGAGAGTTGGGGAGCGTTGGGAGAGTTAAAGGAGCGTTGGGGAGCGTTGAGGATTCGTTGAGAGGGTTCGGGGAAATGATGCGTTGGGTGTAGAACTGTCCATGCTGCGTTGGTGACCCTTGAGGGGCGTTGGTGACCGTTGGGAGGGGGCGTTGGTGACCGCTAGGGACGTTGGTGACCGTTGGGAGCGACAGTGACCGTTGGGGGGGGGGGGTTGTTTCCTTTCTCACTTCTCTCTCACACATCCTCTATTACCCAATCTTCACTGCAAAATCATTCTCTCACTACCCTCTCCATCTTTTTTCTTTTTCTTTTTTTTCATATCCATCCAACATGTTCATTTCCTCCACACACACACACACACACACACACACACACACACACACACACCTGTACCCCATCAAATATTACTCAACTCTCCCTTCCATTGCCCTTCACATTTCTTCCTTTTCTTTTAGTTCCCCATTGTTCAATTTCTCTTCCCCCATTTTCTTTCCCATATTCGCTATTTCTTTCCTTCCCTTCCTTCTTTCCATACCCCAATTTCCCCTATCCTTAAGCAGTATTTACCCATTTTCCTTCACCTATTTTCCCCCCCATTTTCTTTGGCAGGCCTCCATTACAAATTGAGGGGGGGGCAATTATAAAGTTTCCTGTCCCTGATTCTCCTGCATTTTAAACTTTTCCGCCGAAGTTTACCTTGATATTTCCCAGTATCAGCTGGAGAGAGAGAGAGAGAGAGAGAGAGAGAGACGAAAAGACAGAGGAGAAGAGAATGTGCTAAAGAGAGCATAAAGAGAGAAGACACGAGAGCAAAGAGAGAAGACAAAGAAGAGAGCAAAGAGAGAAGACACAGAAGAGAGCAAAGAGAGAAGACACAGAAGAGAGCAGAGAGAGAACACACAGAAGAAAGCAAAGAGAGAACACAAAGAAGAAAGCAAAGAGAAGACAAAGAAGAGAGCACAGAGAAGACAAAGAAGAGAGCAGAGAGAAGAGAGCAAAGACAGAAGACACAGAAGAGAGCAAAGAGAGAATTATGCTAAAGAGAGGGTAGGGCACAAACACAAGGTAGGCAAGTTTTTAGACCATCAATAACAACTACCTAAATGACTACAACCGCTACAAAGGCTGCTGGCGGTGGTGGTGGTGGTGGTAGTAGTAGTAGTAGTAGTAGTAATGGTAGTAGAGCAAGCAGTAGTAAGAGTGGATGGTGTCTACTACTACAACAATATTTCTACTACTACTACTACTACTACTACTACTACTATAACACTAATTCTACTACTACTGCTACTACTACTACCGCAACTGCTGCTGCTGCTACTACTACTACCACTACTACTACACTACTGCACAGAGAGCCTACGAAAGAGGAAGAGGGGGGAGGGAGGGAGGAGGAGGAGGAAAGGTAGGAAAGGAGGGAGAACATGAAAGGAGCTAAGAAAGAAAGGGAGAGGCAGGGTGAAAGGAAAGGGAGGGAGAAGGAAGAAGGAAAGTAAGGCTGAGAGGGAAAGATAGGTAGATGGAAGAGAGAGAGAGAGAGAGAGAGAGAGAGAGAGAGAGAGAGAGAGAGAGGACAGGAGAAGGGGAGGGGAGGGGAAGTGAGAGAGTAAGAAACACAGAGGAAGAGAGTACAGAAAAAGAAGGGGAGGGGGAAGGGAGAAGGGAGAGAGTACGAAACAAGGGAGGAAAGGGGGAGGGGAGGGGAGGGGGAGGGTAACCGTAAGCGAGGGAGGGGCGGGTTGATGACACCATGTAAACTAACTGCCTTCACACCACCTCTCTCTCTCTCTCTCTCTCTACCTACCTACCTACCTACCTTCCCCTTCTTACTGTATCCATCCCAATCTTTCTTTCCTCCCTTCCCAATCTCACACCTGCCTTTCTATCTTTCCTCCATCCCTACCTCGCTTTCTCTCTACCTGCCTCCCTGCCTCCCTTTCTCTCACTCTTCCTCGCTCCCTTTCTACCCACCTTCTTCCCTATCTCTACCTGTCTCGCTCCCTTCCCCCCTCTTTCCCCATCCTTACCTTTTTTTTCTACCCTTTTCTTCAGCTTCTCTCTCTCTCTCTCTCTCTCTCTCTCTCTACCCACCTCCCTCTACAGTCTCCATCCCTCTTCCTCCTTCCTTCCCTCCCTACCTCTCCATTTCTCTCTCCCTCCATCTCCACCATTCTCCCTGCCCATATCTTCTCCCTTTCTCTCTTTTTTTTCCTCACTCAGTTCCTCCACCTACCTGTCTCTCCCTCTCTCTCTCTCTCCAACAGGTGTACAAGGGAAGGCAGGTGTTTTAACAGGTACAAATGCAAATAAGACAACCCAGGTAAATGATAGGGCAGGTGTGTGTGTGTGTGTGTGTGTGTGTGTGTGTGTGTGTGTGTGTGTGTGTGTGTGTGTGTGTGTGTTAAGAATCCCATGTCTAATTAAAATATACCATGATTGTAATACATATAATCTGAGATAATTTCATTTGATATAATAATAATAATAATAATAATAATAATAATAATAAAAATAACCAACAGCAACACCACCAACAACACTAATAATAATAATAATAATAATAATAATAATAATAACAATAATAATAATAATAATACCTACAACTATACAACACACATCTACCTATAATGCAGGTGTGGGACAGGTGTGTACATCCGACTCACCTGTTTTTCTCCAGCTCGTTATGTGTCGTCCTGAAAAAAACAAAAACAAAATTATTAAACACCAATAACATTACATGGAGGCGATTTGTTTGTGGCCACCCCTTACGGGATTAAGGCGTCGGGAAAGATAAACATTACATCATTTATGGCTAGAGTGTAAATATTTAATACACTCCATTATTTAAAGTTTTACCCTGAAACAAATAATAATAATAATAATAATAATAATAATAATAATAATGTTAACAAGTGAAAATTATAGTAGTAGTAGTAGCAGTAGTAGTAGTAGCAGTAATAATAATAATAATAATAATAATAATAATAATAATAAATATTGAAAAGCAGAACTGTGGATATAGAAATTGCTCCTCTTCACTATGCTGTCGTTGTGCAATTAAATAAGAAAATAAAGAAATAAGCAAATACTGATGATAAAATTAGCTGCCTGTGTGTGTGTGTGTGTGTGTGTGTGTGTGTGTGTAATCCCCCAGTAATTTAGATGAAAGCAGTATAATGATAGATGTGTGTGTGTGTGTGTGTGTGTGTGTGTGTGTGTGTGTGTGTGTAATCCCCCAGTAATTAGATGAAAGCAGTATAATGATGGATAATGAGATAAGAATAATAATTAGCCTACCGTCTACTAAGAGAGTGTCTTTATTCTTAATTACACACAATCTTGAGACAATTATTATGCAATTAATGAGATTGTGGTGGATTGTGGTGTGATTATACTGGCTGGATTATTATTATTATTATTATTATCATCGGATACGGTTATGTGAAGCTACAAAAGGTGGTGAATGTTGTTGGCGTATCCGATAGAGCCAGGATTCCGGGGGCTTGAGTGATGAGCGAATGG
>NC_137061.1:2400515-2420515 GCF_032717465.1 Coenobita brevimanus | reverse complement strand
TATGTAAGATTCGGGAATGAAGGAAGAAGGAAGGGAAGTAAGGAAGGAAGGAGGAAGGTAAGGAGTAGGAAGGAGGAAGTAAAGGATATAGGAACGAAGGAAGGAAGAAAGAAGACAATAAATGGAGAAGGAAAGGAAGGAATGAAGGACGGAAATGAAGAACAGGAGGGAGGAAGTGAAGGAGGAAGCGAAGGATTATGAAAGGAAGGGAGAAGAGAAAGTGTGAGAAAGAGGAAGGGGTAAAAGTGAAATGACCAAAGAGGGTGAAAGTGAAATGATGATGGAAGACAGTTCAAAGGAAGGTGAAGGAATGAAGGAGAGAATGAAGGAGGAAGGGGATATGGAGTGAAGCAAGACAGAAAGGAGGATAGAGGTGAAGGAATGATGGAGGGAATGAAGGAGGGAGGGGATATGAAGGAGTGAAGGAATGAAGTAGAGAGAGATAAGGAGTGATGGAAGACGGAAATGAGGAGGGAGGTGAAGGAATGAAAGAAATAAAAAGGAAGGAATAATGAGTGAAGGAGAAGTAAGAATGAAGGAATCAAGGAAGGAGGGAAGAAAAGGTGAAGGAAAGAGTGAAGAGTGAAAGATGATGAAGGACAGAATAAAGGCAGATGGAGAGAATGAAGATGAAGGAATGAAGGAAAATGAAGAGAATGAAGGAAGACGAAGAAGGAAATGAGGGAAGACGATGGAGGAAATGAAGGAAGACGAAGGAGGAAATGAAGGAAGACGAAGGAGGAAATGAAGGAAGTCGAAGGAGGAAATGAAGGAAGTCGAAGGAGGAAATGAAGGAAGTCGAAGGAGGAAATGAAGGAAGGAGTAAACAGGAAGAGGGAAGGAACAAAAGGTGTGCGGGGGTAACCCAAGTAAATTACCTTATCGCCAGGTGTTGGGGGAGAAAGACGCCTTCACGTGGTGGCACATCCACTACCACACATTCCTACCTTAACACTACCACAACTACCACACAAGCCTACCTTAACACTACCACTACTGCCACAATCACCACAACTACCACAATCGTAAAAAAAAAAAAAAAAACTGCATTCTCTACTGACACACACACACACACACACACACACACACACACACACACACACACACACACACACACACACGAAGGGGAAGAGAGAGTCACAAGAAATAGGTGAACAAAGTTAAGAAAAAATAGGGAAGAAAGACGGAAAAGGTCGAGGAGGAAAGAAAGGGAGGAAGGAGAGAGAAGAGAAAGAGAGGAGGAAGGAGAGACGGTAAGAAAATGGAAGAGGTGGGAGAGTGAAGAGATGAAGACGACACTAGAGGAAGGAAGGGTGAGAGAGAGAGAGAGAGAGAGAGAGAGAGAGAGGGAGAGGGGGGGAAGGGAAGTAGAGGGAGAGAGGGGGGACAGAAGAAGAGGAAAGGAGGAAAGAAGAAAGGGAAGAGAGAAGGGAGAGAGGAGAAGAAGTAAAGAGGAAAAGGGAAAGGGGAAAAAAGAGGAGAGAATAAAGAAAGTGAGACAGAGACGGGAGAGGGGAGGAAGGGAGGGGAAGGGGAGGAAAAAGGGAAATTCAGATATAAGGGAGGAGGAGGAGGAGGAGGAGGAGGAGGAGGAGGAGGAGAGAGAGAGAGAGAGAGAGAGAGAGAGAGACGTGGGGGTGTATTATTGATCACGGTTCAGACGCCGGTATATGGAATAATCGATTGCTCTCTCTCTCTCTCTCTCTCTCTCTCTCTCTCTCTCACGTAGGCCTGAATGTCGTCTCTCTTTCCTGTCCTCTTTTCCCTCCATTCAATTCTCTCTCTCTCTCTCTCTCTCTCTCTCTCTCTCTCTCTCTCTCTCTCTCTCTCTCTCTCTCTCTCTCTCTCTCACTTAGGCCTGAATGTCGTCTCTCTTTCCTGTCCTCTTTTCCCTCCATTCAATTCTCTCTCTCTCTCTCTCTCTCTCTCTCTCAGTACACCCGAGAGTTATATTAATTCAGTTTTTATTTATATTTAAAATTTTTACTTACAATCAGTGTACTCCTGCTCTCTCTCTCTCTCTCTCTCTCTCGGCCGAAAACACCCAATTTATCTCCCTTCCCTAATAAACCCAATTATCTTGATACCCAAATTATCCCAAATACGTGTGTGTGTGTGTGTGTGTGTGTGTGTGTGTGTGTGAGAGAGAGAGAGAGAGAGAGAGAGAGAGAGAGAGAGAGAGGGGGAGAGAGTAGGCAGCACTTTTTTCCCCATTTCCTTCCTCTTGGTTTCCCTTTTACTCCTCTCTCTCTCTCTCTCTCTCTCAAGCTTTAATCCCATCTACTTTTACCTAGCCTTGGGTTCCTTCTTCCTTGAAAAAAAAAAAAAAGCCAACATATCCACACTTTCTTATATATATTACCTATGTCCTTCCTATATTACATCTGAGAGGGAGGCCTTCACGCGGTGGCACTGATATAGCCGGTCGGATCAACTGCCTGTCTATACAAACGTCCCTCAACTACTTCCCTATTGGACTGGAAATGAGGAACTTAAGCCTGCAGTCGACGGTGTTTACATTCAACAGACGATAACATACCAATATCGAGAATCATATAAAATAAATCGCTAAGGAAGAGGTGTAAAGGAGCCTCCATAGACCACAAGGCTCAAAGGGCAAATCCAGCCTTCCCCCTCCCTCCCTTCCTTCCCTCCCCCCTTTCAGTCAACACCTGCTCCCCTCCCCCCTTCCCTCTCTTCCCTAACCCATGGATTTGCTCCCTCCCTCCCCCTCCCCCCCTACCAAAATACCCTCACATATATCCTCTCTCTCTCTCTCTCTCTCTCTCTCTCTCTCTCTCTCTCTCTGTCTGTGTCTCTGTCTGTCTGTCTGTCTCTCTCTCTCTCTCTCTCTCTCATCTACTCAGTAACTCACACCAAAATGTACATATAAATGAATAAATATGTTAGCGTAATACGGGGGCATATCCAGCCGTATATCCCCCTCTGCCTTCTCCCCCCCTGCCCCCAGTCCACAAAAATGCCCATACTTGTTCCCATTCCCACACGAGAGAGAGAGAGAGAGAGAGAGAGAGAGAGAGAGAGAGAGAGAGTTACACGGATGCACAGACCTTACGAGAGAGAGAGAGAGAGAGAGAGAGAGAGAGAGAGAGTTACACGGATGCACAGACCTTACGAGAGAGATAGAGAGATAGAGAGAGAGAGAGAGTCTTACACAGCTACACAGGCCTTACGATCCTAACCATGCGATCTGGACTTGACATCAGTAGCAAACTAGAAGGTGTTGAGAAACCACATACCAATGTCCTTAAAAAAGATCCAGACCCTACCCCAGACCCTCCCTAAAATCTAACAATCTCTTCCTGGTCCCATGTCCCACCCTTCCACAAAATCTCATCAAAATCCGTTCATAACTTTTTTTAGTAGGATCGAATCTGGATCAGCCCCCCCAAATTTAATCAGTTCTTTCTTGGTCCATGGTCCATCCTTCCACAAAATCTCATTGAAATTCACTGAGAATTTTTGGAGATATTGTGCGGGACATTCCGAATTTTACCACAAAGTTTGATCCAAATCCGTTCTTAACTTTTTGAGTAATCCTGCTAACAGACAGACAGACACACAAACCAACGCGGGGTAAAACGGAGGAAAAAATGATGCTTTAATCGCAGAAGTTTAAGACAAGGATAGTAAAGCGATAGACAGATAGATATAGATAGACAGATTAGATTAGACAGACAGATAGACAGAGGGATAGATTAGACAGCAAATAGATAGATAGATATATAGACTCATTCCACATCATCATTCTCTCTCTCTCTCTCTCTCTCTCTCCACCACAATAACCCCCGTTGCGAGGTGTGTGTGCGTTTGTTTGCGTGCAGTCGTGTATGAACGGATGTGTGTGTGCGTGTGTGTGTGTTTACTGATGCGTGAGTGATTAGGGAAAGTGTGTGTGTGTGTGTGTGTGTGTGTGTGTGTGTGTGTGTGTGTGTGTGTGTGTGTGACTGCATGGATGTATGTATGTAGGAAAAACGATTGTGTGTGTGTGTGTGTGTGTGTGTGTGTGACTGCATGGATGTATGTATGTAGGAAAAACGATTGTGTGTGTGTGTGTGTGTGTAACTGCATGCATGTATGTATGAAGGAAAAACGATTGTGTGTGACTGTGTGTGTGTGTGTGTGTGTGTGTGTGTGTGTGTGTGTGTGTGTGTGTGTGAGAGAGAGAGAGAAAGAGAGAGAGAGTTGTGCGTATGTATGTATGTATGTAAGGAGCAGGCAGCGTACATATAATCGATAATAACAGAGTGGTCAGATCAATATCCATTTAGGCGCTCTCTCTCTCTCTTCCTATCCTGTTTCCTCATCCCACCTCTCATTTTCCTCTTCCTTTCCTCTATTTTCCTCTTCCTCTTTACTTCTTTATTTTCCTCTGCCTCTTTGCCTCTTTATTTTCCTCTTCTTTATGTCTATTTTCCTCTTCCTCTTTTCCTTTATTTTCCTCTTCCTATTTCTCTTCATTTTCCTCCCTTTCCTCTCATGTTTTCTTCCCTTCTCATTTTGCTTCCATTCTCGTTCCTATTTTAGTTTTCAATTACCTATTTCTGCTTCTTGCTCCCCTTCTTTCCATCCCTTCCCTCTCCCCTCTCTTCTCCCCCTTCCACTCTCTTCTCCCCTTACCTCTCCCTACCCTCTCTTCTCCCCCTTCCACTCTCTTCTCCCCTTACCTCTCCCTACCCTCTCTTCTCCCCCTTCCACTCTCTTCTCCCCTTACCTCCCCCTCCCCTCTCTTCTCCCCTTACCTCTCCCTCCTCTCTCTTCTCCCCTTACCTCTCCCTCCCCTCTCTTCTCCCCCTTCCACTCTCTTCTCCCCTTACCTCTCCCTCCCCTCTCTTCTCCCCTCCTCCTCTCCTCGATCCATCTTTATACGCCACTGTTTCCTCCCCCTCCTCCTCCTTCTCCACCACCTCCTCCTCCTCCTCCTCCTTTTCTCCACAACGTAACCCACCTCAAATCCCACTCACTAAATCCAGGTTGTGATGCGGTGGTGGTGGGGGGGATGGGGGAGGGAAGGGGAGGACAAGAGAAGGCAAGAAGAATGAGAGAGAGAGAGAGAGAGAGAGAGAGAGAGAGAGAGAGAGAGAGAGAGAGAGAGAGAGAGAGAGACTAAAATTACTCATTAATCTTTCATATGTTGTGTGTGTGTGTGTGTGTGTGTGAGAGAGAGAGAGAGAGAGAGAGAGAGAGAGCTTCCGGTGCCTTATCATCGCCCAGGTGTCTCTCTCTCTCACACCTCACCTCACACTAACTCATATACCATCACACTTCAAATACAGAGGGCGGTGGTGGCTCAGTGGTTACGGAAGAGGTCTGCTGTCCAAAAGGGCGGGGGTTCGATCCTGGGCCAAGAAAGGGGCTGGTGTGATGGTGTGAATGTCGTTACACCAGAGTATACCACCAAAACACCCTCACTAATACCACCACCAACACCAGTCCATAGTGAGGCAGCCCTGGTATGCACTCAGTATGGACGGTGGGGGTTGGTGCACAAGTGGTGACAGGGGAAGGTGTTCGGCGTGAGGGAGGGCAGCGTGAGGTCAGGGTACTTGTTAATTAGTTAGTATTTCTGTTAATTTACCTTTGTTTTTATTGCCTTTGCCTTATTCAGTATGGACGGTGGGTCTTGGTGTCAAAGTGGTGATATGCGAAGGTGTGTGGGAGTGTTAAAGGAGTACTGGGCTTTAGGGAACGGACTTTCACATGTCTAGAGTCGGATTCGAGAAAAAATTAAAGAAATACATGGATAATAAAGGTGAACATATATACTAACTCTCTCTCTCTCTCTCTCTCGTCTTGAACCTCTTATCTCCCTCCCACAACCTCTTCAATCCCTTCCATCACACACACACACACACACACACACACACACACAAACACACACACACACACACACACGCGCGCGCACACACACACACACCAAGTATACTGAGCCAAGGTAGATATGGACATTATACAATCTACACCTACCCATCCATCTACCATCCCAGTCCTATTTCATACTACAACTACTATCATCATCATCATCATCATCCTACCTATTTCAAGCTGCAACAACTACAACTATTACTACTACTACTACTATTACTACTTCTACTACCACCACTACTATTACTACTACTACCATCATCATCATCACCCAACTCAATTTCAAACTACTACTACTACTACTATCAATACTACTACTACTACTACTACTACTATCATTATCATCATCCTTCCACTTTCACGCTACTGTCCCTGTTACAATTATTATTATTAAAATTATTACTATTATTATTATTATTATTATTATTATTATGCATGGATGGATTATTATTATTACTATCATCATCATCATCATCATCATCTTTCCCATTTTCAAGCAACTCCCGTTATTCCTATTATTATTATTATTATTATTATCATCATCATCAAACCATTTTTCACACAACCAACAATTTAACAAGTCACCCACCACAGCCACAAGATAAATAATAAAAAAAAAATAATAAAACCAGCCCCTCCCATCAATAAATACACAGCATCAAGAGAGGCTGAGAGACATCAATCACTGAGGAGGGTATGGAGTGGTGGTGGAGGGAGAGTCATTTGTTACTGTCCCCCCCACACACTCTCTTGTGGTGCGGAAAGAAAACGAGAAACAATGGAAGATGGGTATTGGTTGGAATTGTAAACTTTGTAATTTTGGAAGAGGAGGAGGAGGAGGAGGAGGAAGAAGAGGAGGAGGAGGTGGAGGAGGAGGAGAGAAAGAAAACGAGGAACAATTGAAGAGGGAAACTGATTGGTAATTAGAATTGACATAATTTTACCAAGAGAAAGAATAAAAAGAAAGATGGAAGAGGAGGAGGCGGAGGCAGGTAAGTAATATGAGAAGGGAAGAAAAGGGGACTGAAGAAGGGGGAAAAAAATAGAGGGAGAGGGAGGGAAAGGAGAGGAGGGAGGAAAGAAAGCTAGAAGGAGGGAGGAAGGCAAAGGGAGAGGGACGGAGGGAAAGCATGAAAGAGGTGTGAAGGAAGGAAAGGAGGGAGGGAAAAGCAGGTATGAAGGAAGGAAGGAGGAAAGAATAGAACGAGGGAGGAAAGGAAAAAAATGAGAGAGACAGGGAGGGAAGAAATGAAGGAAAGTCAGAGAGTGAGGGAAGGAAGGAAGAGAGGAAGGGAGGAAGAGAGGGAGGAAAGAAATGAAGGAAGGAAGAGAGGGAGGAAAATCAAAGAGGGAGGGAGAGAGGGAGGAAATGAAGGGAGGAAGAGAGGAACGAAAAATGAGGAGGCAATTCAATTTCTTCTCCGACCGGGGATGGAGAGAAAGAGAGAAGGGAGGGGGGAGGGAAGAGAGGAGAGGAAGAGAGGGAGGGAAGGAGGGAGGGAAGTGTAGAATGAATGAAAGAAGGGAGGCAAGACACCAAAAGGGGAGAGAAGGAGGTAAAAGAGGGCGAATAAAGACAGTAAGGGAGAAAGGGAGGAAATAAAATGAAAGGAAGAGGAGGAAGGAAGTAGGGAGGAAGGAAAGGAGGTGATTCAATTTCTCCTTCGGCCGGAGGGAAGGGAGAAGAGAGGTAAAGAGAGAGGGAAAGGGGAATAGGGAAAGAGGGGATACGAGAGGGAAGAGAAGGAAGGATGAAAGAAAGAAAGAGGGGAGGGAGGGAGAAAGAGAGATATAGGAAGAGGGGAGACGGGAGGAAGAGAGAAAGAGGAAAAGGGGAGAAGGGAGGAAGAGAGAAACAGGAAGAGGGTAGAATGGAGGTAAAGGGAGAAAGAGGAAGAGGGGAGAAGGGAGGAAAAGAGGAAGAGGGGAGAAGGGAGGAAAAGAGGAAGAGGGGAGACGGGAGGAAGAGAGAGGAAGAGGGGAGAAGGGAAGAAGAGAGGAAGAGGGGAGAAGGAAGATAAAGAAAGAGGAAGAGGGGTGAAGGGAGGAAGAGGGGAGAGGAGGAGGAAAGAAGCGGGAGGGGAGAGTCAGGGAGAGGAAAATAAAGGAAGTCAAAGGGATGCGGAAGGAGTACAAGGAAGTAAGAAAACAAGGAGGAGGAAAAAAGGGAGGAGAAAGGGAACTATGAAGAGGGAGGGAGGAAGAGGTGAAAAAAAGGGAGAGAGAAAAGGAACTATAAAGAGGGAGGAAGAGGTGAAAAAAGGGAGAAAGGAAGCTATGAAGAGGGAGGGAGGAAGAGGGAAAAAAGGTGAGGGAGAAAGGGAGTTATGAAGAGGAAGGGCGGTACTGAGAAGGGAGAGATGGAGGGATGGATGGAGGAGGAAGATAAGATGTTAGAGTGAGGGAGGAGGGATGGAGGAAAGAGGGAGGGGCAAGTTGCTATGGAGCCAGACATAGAGAAAGAGAGAGAGAGAGAGAGAGAGAGAGAGAGAGAGAGAGAGAGAGAGAGAGAGAAAGGGAGGGAGAGAGAGAGAGATAGGAGGGAGGGGTCAACGCTCTCTCAGTGGGACTCGCGGGTCACCTGATGCACCTCTCTCTCTCTCTCTCTCTCTCTCTCTCTCTCCTCAATTTCCCCTTTTATCTCCACCTCTCTTTCCTCTCTCCGTCATCACCTCCTCTCTTGCCTCCTCCTCCTCTTCTTCTTCCTCTTCCTCCATCCCTCTCCCTTTCCCTCGTCTCTCTCTTCCCTTCACTTCCCCATTCCATCATTTCCTCTTTTTCCCTCCATCCCTCTTTACTTCTCTCCTCCATCCCTCTCTTTTCTCTCTCTACTCTCCCTCCTTTTCCTCACCTCTCCTTTTTTTCCCTATCTTTTTATACCTCAGTCCAACCCCCCTCCCCCTCCTCTCTCTCTCTCTCTCTCTCTCACGCGATCCTCCCTACCTCCACGTCACCTTTTTCCTCCCTCCCGGTCCTCCTCCCCTCACGTAGCTCCTCCTCCCCCTCCCGTATGTGCTCATTCCCCCTCCCTCCCTCCCTCTCTCCTCCCTTCCTTCCCTCCCTCCCTCTTCTCTAACTATCTATCTATCTATCTCTACTCCTACTTCTCTTCTCTTCACCTTCCATCCTCCCCCTCCTCTCCACATTTCTTTTCCTCCCTCCCTCTCTCCTCTCCCCACCTCGCCTCTTTCTTCAACTCTTCCCCGTCCTCCCCTCCCTCTCTCTTCCCCCTCCTCCTTCCTCCTCCCCCTCACATAAATCTACAACTTCCTTCAACCATTCTACGATTCCTCCTCCTCCATCTCCTTGCGATTCTCCTTCTTCCTTCACTTATACTCTTTAATTTCCTCCCTCCCTCCTCCTCTTCCTTCTTCCCCTTATCTACCCCATCTTATTAATATCTTCTAGTTCTTCTTCTCCTCTTCCTCCTTCATTTCTTTCCTCTTCTCTTCTTTCCTCAACTGTGTACTCTCTCTCTCTCTCTCTCTCTCTCTCTCTCCTGTATTTCTTTCCTCTTCTTTTCTTTCCTCAACTGTGTACTGTCTCTCTCTCTCTCTCTCTCTCTCTCTCTCTCTCGCTCTCTCCTGTATTTCTTTCCTCTCCTCTTCTTTCTTCAACTATATATTCTCTCTCTCTCTCTCTCTCTCTCTCATCTACCCCAAGTTCACCAAGGTACCATTACGCTCCAAATCTACCACTACCACCCCCACAACTACCAACATCGCCACTACCACCATCTACCAACATCCACATTCTACCAACATCGCCACTACCATCATCTACCAACATCCACATCTTACCAATATTCAGTCTGATATCTACCACCATTTACATGTCCCTACTACTACCAACATCTGTAGCTACCAACATTCTACCCTCTACCACCATCTATGAAAACACCTACCAACATTACCACCACTATCCATACTTGTTCTCACCTACCAACATCACTACCACCATCTTAAACCCACCTACCAACATTACTACCGCTCCATACTTGTTCTCACCTACCAACATCACTACCACCATCTTAAACCCACCTACCAACATTACTACCACTCCATACTTGTTCTCACCTACCAACATTACTACCACCATCTTCTGCCCACCTACCAACATTACTACCACTCCATACTTGTTCTCACCTACCAACATCACTACCACCATCTTCTGTCCACCTACCAACATTACTACAACTATCCATACTTGTTCTCACCTACCAACATCACTACCACCATCTTCTGCCCACCTACCAACATTACTACCACTCCATACTTGTTCTCACCTACCAACATTACTACCACAATTCTAGACCCACATACCAGCACTACCACAATCCTGAATCCACCTACCAACATTGCTACTACTACTACCAACATCTCCAACCCTGTCCTCACACCGACTACCAACATTACCACCACAATCTTGAATCCAGCAACCACCATCCTCATCACCATCTTCATCATTATTTTCTCTACCACCTACCACCACTACCATCACCCCTACCACCATTACCACCACCACCATCGCCCCTGCCACCACCACTACCACCATTACCCCTGCCACCACCACCACCACCACTACCACCATTACCCCTGCCACCACCATTACCACCACCACCATCGCCCCTGCCACCACCTCTACCACCACCACCATTACCCCTGTCACTACTACTACCACCATCGCCCCTGCCACCATCATCGCCCCTGCCACCACCTCTACCACCAGCACCATTACCCCTGTCACTACTACTACCACCATCGCCCCTACCACCACCACTACCACCATTGCCCCTGCCACCACCACCACCACCACTACCAACATTGCCCCTGCCACCACCACCACCACCACTACCACCATTGCCCCTGCCACCACCACCACCACCACTACCACCATTGCCCCTGCCACCACCACCACCACCACTACCACCATTGCCCCTGCCACCACCACCACCACCACCACCATTACCCCTGTCACTACTACTACCACCATCGCCCCTGCCACCACCACTACCACCACCACCATCGCTCCTGCCACCACCACTACCACCATTTAAGGAAAATTGCCACCAAAAATGGCTAAGCATCCTACCTACCACCAGCCAACGAATCAATGACCTGTTTCCTATACCACAACAACCACAGCCTACCGCAACTACCACAACCACAATATACCACAACAACCACAGCCTACCGCAACTACCACAACCACAATATACCACAACAACCACAGCCCACCGCAACTACCACAACCACAATATACCACAACAACCACAGCCTACCGCAACTACCACAACCACAGTATACCACAACTACCCCAACTACCACTGTCTACCATAACAACCACAGCCTACCACAACTACCACAATAACCATAACTACCACTGTCTACCATACCAACCACAGCCTACCACAACAACCACAGCCTACCACAACAACCACACCCTACCACAACAACCATAATATACCACAACCACCACCACAGCCTACCACAGCTACCACAATTACCAATCTTTAACACAAGCATTTATCTTCAACAACGCTCTTCTGCCACCACAACTACCACAACGACCACAATTTACATCTACAACTACCACAATCTACCACAAAATGTACAACACCCACTGATCCTCGACCTTTTACACTACCTCAATCTCTACCACAACTATCACTACTACTACCACAACTACCACAACCACTGTAATTACTAGCACAACCTTCATCACAACTTCCACAATAACTACAGCTACCACAAGCCTTCAACCACACCTGTTACCACATCTACTACCACCACCACTACCACAACTACCACTAAGGCTGACACACATCTTATAACCAGTCAGCCGTGGCGCCCTATTGTTTCCTACCACTACCTACCAGCATCACCACTCACCCGGTATATCTGACTGGCTACCACAACTACCACCATTACTACTACTACCACCAGACGCACCACCTTTACTAACACAACTACCATTACTACCACACCTACCATCATTATTGCTACTACTACTACTACCAGACACAACAACATCACAACTACCATTACTACCAAAACTACCACCATTACTACTACTACCAAACGTACCACCATAACTACCACCATTCCTACCACAACTACCACCATTCCTACCACAACTACCACCATTTCTACCACAACCACCATTACTACCACAACTACCACCATTACTACCACAACTAATCCCGCCAGAATTATATTAACCGCAATTACAGTGCCTTCCAAAATTTTTCAATGCAAAACCTCCACTGTCTCATTTAATATGCCTACCACAATCCCAACTACCACCATCCCAGCTACCACAACTACCACAACTACCACCATCCCAACTACCACAACTACCACCATTCCAAATAACACAACTACCACCATCCCAACTACCACAACCACCACCCCACCTACCACAACTACCACCGTCGCAACTACCACAATCCTGAAAAAACCGGTGTCTGGTTGCCTTGAGTAAGTTAAGGTCCTCTTTGATCTTGAGAGAGAGAGAGAGAGAGAGAGAGAGAGAGAATGGGATAATTTCTAGACAGTGCCACATCCCACACACGTTAAGGAGAGTGCCAACATCTGCCAACATCTAGAGAACCGTGACAACAACTACAGGCCAGTGACAACACCAGCTAGAAGTCACTGCCAACACCTAGAGAACTGTGACAACAACTAGAGGGCAGTGACAACACCAGCTAGAAGTCACTGCCAACATCTAGAGAACCGTGACAACAACTAGAGGGCAGTGACAACACCAGCTAGAAGTCACTGCCAACACCTAGAGGAGTGCCACCACCTGTATCACCACCAACAGCGCATTTCCACCATTGACAACAACCCAGTGCCACCCTCACCTACAAGAGTGCCAACAGCCACAGGGGTGTCAGGGGGCTAGAGGGGTGTCAGGGGGCTACGGGGGTCAGGGGGCTAGGGGGGTGTCAGGGGGCTACGGGGGTGTCAGGGGGCTAGGGGGGTGTCATGGGGCTAGGGGGGTGTCAGGGGGCTACGGGGGTGTCAGGGGGCTACGGGGGTGTCAGGGGGCTTGGGGGGTGTCAGGGGGCTTGGGGGGTGTCATGGGGCTAAGGGGGTGTCAGGGGGCAAGGGGGGTGTCAGGGGGCTACGGGGGTGTTAGGGGGCTAGGGTGGTGTCAGTGGGCTAGGGGGGTGTCAGGGGACTAGAGGGGTGTCAGGCGGCTACGGGGGTGTCAGGGGGCTAGAGGGGTGTCAGGGGGCTAGAGGGGTGTCAGGGGGCTACGGGGGTGTAAGGGGGCTAGGGTGGTGTCAGTGGGCTAGGGGGGTGTCAGGGGACTAGAGGGGTGTCAGGGGGCTAGGGGGGTGTCAGGGGGCTAGGGGGGTGTCAGGGGGCTAGAGGGGTGTCAGGGGGCTAGAGGGGTGTCAGGGGGCTAGGAGGGTGTCAGGGGGCTACGGGGGTGTCAGGGGGCTAGGGGGGTGTCAGGGGGCTAGGGGGGTGTCAGGGGGCTAGAGGGGTGTCAGGGGGCTAGGGGGATGTCAGGGGGCTAGAGGGGTGTCAGGGGGCTAGGGGGGTGTCAGGGGGCTAGGAGGGTGTCAGGGGGCTACGGGGGTGTCAGGGGGCTACGGGGGTGTCAGGGGGCTAGAGGGGTGTCAGGGGGCTAGGGGGGTGTCAGGGGGCTCGAGGGGTGTCAGGGGGCTACGGGGGTGTCAGGGGGCTACGGGGGTGTCAGGGGGCTACGGGGGGTCAGGGGGCTACGGGGGTGTCAGGGGGCTACAAGAGTCACCTGGAAGGGCCTCTTTAGTATTGATCACACAAAGCAGCCTACCTAGCCCCTCTCTGGCGGATAGATAGAGGAGATAGATGGATAGATAGATAGATAGATAGACTGATGGACAGAGAGGGAGATAGTTCTGTAACATGGATAGATAGATAGCAAAATAGACAGACAGTTTGGCAGAAAGTAGTCAACAGATACCGCCAAGAAATATATATGAAATTACAGATAAACATTGGAGAGAGAGAGAGAGAGAGAGAGTCAAAACACCTTACACCCTCAATAACTCACAGCATCACCCTACCTTCACAAATCAACCCCTCCAATACACACTACACCCTAACCACACACTGTAAATCAAGAGGTGTAAAATTGACCTCGATTGACCCTTTCCCTTACAAACCAGGTCATTTACAGACATTTACAAAACACTGGACAAATTTACAATGTTCCTGTTCACTTTTGGAAAGAAAAAAGTGTTATTTATATATTAGATTTGAGATATTCCTTCCTTCATCTTTAACTGTCATCTTATTCTTGTTTCGCTCCTTAATTTAGCCTCTCTCTCTCTCTCTCTCTCTCTCTCTCTCTCTCTCTCTCTCTCTCTCTCTCACACACACACACACACACACACACAGCATCCGGCGTGAAACTGAGATAACACGAAGCAATCACACCCTGAAAACAGACACCAATAACACACGCGCACACACACACACACACACACACACACATTCAATCTATTGTATAAGCACGTATATACGCTTGATACCCACTGACACACACACACACACACACACACACACACACACACTCTCTCTCTCTCTCTCACCCAAACTTACAAAAGATACAGTATATCAACAAAGTACCCCCCCCCTCTCTCTCTCTCTCTCTCTCTCTCTCTCTCTCTCTCTCTCTCCAATCACCGTCATAGTAGATAATCCCATCAGGTTGACGCAAACAGCCACCACCTACCACCATCGCTACCAACATTTTTTACCAACATCGTCCCCTCTACCACCATCGCTACCAACATTTTTAACCAACATCGTCCCCTCTAACTACCATCGCTACCAACATTTTTTACCAACATCGTCCCCTCTAACTACCATCGCTTGTCATTATTCTCTCTTCATCACTACCACCATTTCTTCCTACCATCATCGCTACCAACATTTTTACCTACCAACATCGTCCCCTGGAACTACTACTACTACCACCATCGCTTCCCACCGTTATCTCTTCAACCATCATCGCTACCACCATTTTTTCCTACCATCCCTACCTACCACAATCTTTTACCTACCAACATTACAACCACCATCGCTTACTACTCTTACCGCAACCACCATTCGCAACAACCATTTTCATACCATCACTACCTACCATGATTTATACTACCAACATCGTCTCTCTAACCACCATTGCTACCAAAATCATCTTTTCCTACCACTGTCTCTTCCTACTACCACCCCTACCAGCCACAAGCACCATCTACCACCATCGATCCCCAAACCAACCACAATCAATACACACACACACACACACACACACACCTGCCAATATAACCTCCACCATCCACCACAACTACCACAATTACCATCATACCACGCACCACAACTACCACAATTACCACTATCTACCAACATTTCCTACCACCATCGCTCCCCATCCCACCAAATTACTACCAAAATCAATATCTTTATCATCAAACACAAACTACCAACATTGCTCGACCACCTACCACAACTACCACAATCGATAGCTACTTAACCATCAAAGACACAGCTACCAACATTGCTCAACCACCTACCACAATCGATACCACCAAAGAAACACTGACCAACCAACCTACCAACATTTCTGCAACCAACCACCACAACTACCACAATCGACAGTTCTGTAAAACCAAAACTACCACCATCAAAATTGTGGTTGCGTTAAACTACCAACATCGACAGTATAAATAAATAAATCAACCACCTGTCTAACTATCTATCTACTTTGCCTATCTATCTATCTACCACCATCGCTCAACCACCACAACTACCACAATCGATACCATAATTGGCCCGCTTATTAGCCTACCACCATCGATCCGCCTGCCTACCTACCAACATCGCTTCCCCAACAACCACAACTACCACAATCGAAAAAATCCTCACCTAAGACTACCTACCTAACTACCACCATCATCTACCACAATCGTTCCCAGTAGACACTCACCACACTGCCTAACTACCAATCTACCTACCTACCGCCACCACAACTACCACAATCGATATCATCTACCACCAACCCTGTATCACCATCAATTCACCTGCCTACCTACCAACATCGCTTTCCACCACAACCACAATAACCTACCACAACCGATCATCTACCAACATCCTCTACTATCGCAACTACCACAACTACCAATATTCCTCGCTAAATTAACTACCACACCACCACCACACCACAACATACCAGAACCATTCATCTACCAACATCCTTTACCACAGCAATTACCACACCTACCAATATTCCTCGCTGTATTAACTATCTCACCACTACCACGTCACCACCACCACCACCACACCAAACCACCACAACCACACCACACCACACCACACCGCTACCACACTACACTAAACCAACACCACCACACCACACCACACCACACTGCACCAAACCACCACCACACCACCACCACCACCACCACACCATTAACACTAAACTTTGAGGCCATTATCACCACCAGGCAAAGTTTCACTCAGCATAAACCAG
The DNA here is from genome assembly GCF_032717465.1 of Coenobita brevimanus. Taxonomy (NCBI): domain Eukaryota; kingdom Metazoa; phylum Arthropoda; class Malacostraca; order Decapoda; family Coenobitidae; genus Coenobita; species Coenobita brevimanus. The sequence goes on along the minus strand of NC_137061.1, from coordinate 2,404,099 downwards.
CCACCAAACAACCAACATTGCACAAACAACCACCATCTCTCCTACCAACATTGTACAACCACTATCTCCCCTGCCAACATCATACAACCACTATCTCTGCTACCAACATTCCTTTACACAGCCAAAATTCTAAACAACCAACATTCTAAACAACCAACATTACACAACCACTATCTCTCCTACCAACATCGTACAACCACTATCTCTGCTACCAACATTATACAACCACTTCACTGCTACCAACATTCCAAACAACCAACATCATACAAACAACCACTATCTCCTCCTACCAACATTTCTCTATACAACCACAATCACTTACCAACATTTCTTTATACAACCACAATCACCTACCAACATTTCTTTATACAACCAAAATCACCTACCAACATTTCTTTAAACAACCACTATCTCTCCTACCAACATTCCTCAAACAACCACAATCGCCACCTACTTACACTGCTAACCACCACCATCAGCAACAAACATTCCGTCCGACATAATAACCAGCTACCAACATCCCTCAACCACAATCACAAACTACCAACATTCCTCACAACCACAATCACCAACTACCAACATCCCTCAACCACCAACATTCCTCAGACAACCACAATCAGCTACTAACATTCCTCAAACCACAATCGCCAGCTACCAACATTCTCAACCACCACTACCAGCAATCAACCACAATCACCAACAACAATCTGCCATCCTAAGGTACTTTTTTCCTACATGGGGGTGTCCTACTACCACTATCTTCAACCACAATTTGAGCTACCACAACTACCAACATTACTTCACGGTTCTCTGCTACAACCACCATTTTCTACCACTATTCTGGATGGGTGACTACGACTACCACAACTACCAACATTACCGGTACTGTACTTAATGCTTCTCCATTACCACAATTCTCTCCTACCACCATTTTGATCACACTACAGCTACCACAACTACAAACATTATTCATGCTTCTATAACAACTACCACTATCTGGCTTTGATACCATACCACAACTACTACCATCACCACCACAAGTACCATCATCACAGGACTACTTCATGATTCCAACTACTACCATTTACTACCACAACTACCAACATTACCTCAGGTTCAACCACCATCATACGGCGCTACGTTATTATCTAGTATGATTACAAATATTCTTTCTCGCTTAAGCACTACCACAACTAAAAACATTCCAACTACTACCATTATATACCACACCTACTACTACTACTACTACCAGCACCATACCACATTTATTACCATCTCTACCAGCCCTGCTACCACCACTACCACCATTGACAAACCTACTACCACCACTACCAACATCACCACACCTACTACCACCACTACAACTATCCTCAGATCCCTACCATCACTACCACCATTACCACACTACAACCACAACAGCAAACCATCTAGCAACATCACCTAAGCAACTACCACCACTACCACCATCACAACCACAACTACCACCATCACATAACCAAAACTACCACCACTAAAATAGGATGACGTGGCAAGGGGGGGGTAGGAGGAGGGGAGGATAGATAGAAGATAATTAGAGAGTAGATAGTGGTAGTAGATAGAGATTAGGATAAGGGTACGATAGATACAAAGCACAGAGTAGTGGTCATTAGTGGTGCTCGAACCCACTCCAGCACGACCTCTGAACGTGAGCCTGATGCCGTACCGACCCAGCCACATCTACCGCTACCTCTAAGTCACTTTCACCTCTCCCCCCCTACCCCTTCTCCCCCCTCTCTATCACCCCCTCCTGTCCTACATCCATGCTAAAACACACACACACACACACACACACACACACACACACTTGACACGTCCGCAAAACATCAACTACACACACATAAAAACATACACAAAGGCGCGCACACACACACACAGAATGATGATCTCTCTCTCTCTCTCACACACACACACACACACACACACACACACAGAATGATGATTTCTCTCTCTCCCTCTCTCTCTCCCTGCAGTGCTTCAAATTCTCATCCTGTCTATCCCCAACTACTTCTAATTCCAAGCACACTATCCCACCACCTCTCCTAGTCAGTCTCTCCCTGACCTACTATTCCCCTATGGCTAACCCCTTCCGATCGAGGACCCAGTTTATTCTCGTTATCTCTAAGCGATTTTATTCATTATTATTATTATTATTATTATTATTATTATTATTATTATTACCGGTATTATTATTATTATTATTATTATTATTATTACTATTATCATTATTGTTATTATTATTATCATCATCATCATCATTATTATCAACATTCTTCTTCGTCTTATTATTATTATTATTATTATTGGAGGGGTTAGATGCAGCCTTTATTAACCCCTTCAATACAAGAGTTCTTCCCTACGATAAATACAAAAAATAACAAAATAAATCGTCTAGAAATAAAATCGAAATCATCTGAAGAACGCGCTAATATATACAGGATTTTCATTGTACTTCGTCAGCTGTACAATTTTTCAAACGTTACTGGAAAGATGGCTGTTTTCGTCGCTATTTCTTTGGCTGTACTTCAAGACACACGCTACCTCACCTCAGCATCTCAAAGGCTACGTGTTTACGATAAGGAAATGTCAAGATCACTCAAGAAAGGCCAAGATAACTCAGAAGCAACCTTGACTCCCCTACCAATCACACAGAAGGTCAAATATCTCAAAGCAACCTCAATTACTCTTCACAAATTATGCACACCTCAAGGCAGGTCAAATCATCTTGGAAGGAACCCTGACCTCTCTTCACTAAGCATACCCCAAGAGGTCAAGATTTCAGAAGCAAAAAAGAAAGGTCAGGACATCTCAAAACTACCTCAATTACTCTTCACAAATCATACACACCTCAAGGCAGGTCAAATCATCTTGGAAGGAACTTTGACCTCTCTTCACTAACCACGCATAACCCAAGACAGGTCAACACTTCAGAAGCAAACACGAAAGGTCAGTATCTCAGAAACAACCTTAATTACTCTTCACAAATCATACACACCTCAAGGCAGGTCAAATCATCTTGGAAGGAACTTTGACCTCTCTTCACTAACCACGCATAACCCAAGACAGGTCAACACTTCAGAAGCAAACAAGAAAGGTCAGTATCTCAGAAGCAACCCCAATTACTCTTCACTAATCATGCACACCTCAAGGCAGGTCAAAGCGTCTTGGAAGAAACCTTGACTCCTCTTCGCTAATCTTGCATATCATCTTGAGTCTCGACATTACCGATAACGGGTATTTCCCCCGATATTGCAAGATTAAGATTAGTAAAAATATTCTGACGTTTTTCCTCTTATCATTTATGCCTAATTTCTAGAATCCCTATCCTGCCATCTTCAACCATCCCTATTTTATATTTTTTATCCTATCATATCTTTTATCTTCCTATTCCTCTCTTATTTACTATCTACTATTCTACCATCGTTTGTCTGTCTGTCTGTCTGTCTGTCTCTCTCTCTCTCTCTTTCCTGTTATCTATCCTTTCTCTCCTCTCTTCCTATTCCTCCCTTACTACCATACTATCTTCTACCATCCCCTCTCTCTCTCTC
>NC_137061.1:2383015-2395515 GCF_032717465.1 Coenobita brevimanus | reverse complement strand
TGTAAGGTAAAATAGCGTTATCTCCACCAATACGACAGGATCTCCACCAATACCATAGGATCCCCACCAATACGATAGGATCTCCACCAATACGATAGGATCTCACCAATACCACAGGACCCCCACCAATACCATAGGATCCCCACCAATACCACAGGATCCCCACCAATACCACAGGATCTCCACCAATACCATAGGACCCCCACCAATACCATAGGATCTCCACCAATACCATAGGATCTCCACCAATACCATAGGATCTCCACCAATACCATAGGACCCCCACCAATACCATAGGATCTCCACCAATATGATAGGATCTCCACCAATACCACAGGATCTCCACCAATACCATAGGACCCCCCACCAATACGACAGGACCCCCACCAATACCACAGGATCTCCACCAATACGATAGGATCCCCACCAATGCCATAGGATCCCCACCAATACGATAGGATCTCCACCAATACCATAGGATCTCCACCAATACCATAGGATCTCCAATACCATAGGATCTCCACCAATACCATAGGATCTCCACCAATACCATAGGTGTTTCAGTATTTATTCGCATTATTTTCAAGACAATTATTATTATTATTATTATTATTATTATCATTTGCAGGGGACTAAAGAGGTTAACAGCTAGCCTCCAAATCCCTTTTAAAACACGTGGTTTTTATAAATGACATAAACCGTACAAAGGTAATGAAAATTAAAAAAAGGAGTTGAATTCTCTTCCCCACACACATTCCTAAGCATTTGGATCCTCTAATTTGGGTTCAGGTAATGACACAATAAACTAGGATTAAACGGTCTTCCCCGACATAAAGAGCTGATTTAACGGGACACACACACGCGCACACATACATACATAACACACACACACACACACACACACACACACATTTAAAAAAATCTATTACGGTACATCCTCTTCTCGTCACACACACACACACACACACACACACACACACACACACACACACACACATTAAAAAAAATCTATTACGGTACATCCTCTTCTCGTCACACACACACACACACACACACACACACACACACATTTAAAAAAATCTATTACGGTACATCCTCTTCTCGTCACACACACACACACACACACACACACAATAAAAAAAAAACTCTCCTGCTTAATCTGATCTTCTGTACTCGTCACACACACACACACACACACACACACACACACACACACACACAGCAACCATTCTCACACCTAAAAACCAAGGAACGGCTGACTTTATCTGAAGGTTAAAAGTGCGTCCTTGATAATTACGAGAGAGAGAGAGAGAGAGAGAGAGAGAGAGAGAGAGCGAAGACAGAAGGTTGAAAGAATGTATGAGGGAAAGAAGAGAAAAAGAGGAGCAGAGAGAGAAGAAGAGAAGAGAGCGAAGGAGAGAAGAAGAGAAGAGAGCGAAGGAGAGAAGCAGAAAGAGGAGGAGAGGAGAAGAGAAGGAAGTTGTGAGTGTAAGAGAGAGATAAGAGAGTTGGCAAGGTAGAGACACGGAGGGAAGGAGGGAAAGAAGAGGGAGGGGTGGGAAGGAGGGAGGAGGAGGAGGAGGAGGAGGAGGAAGAGGGGAGAGAGAGAGAGAGAGAGAGAGAGAGAGAGAGAGAGAGAGAGAGAGAGAGAGAGAGAGAGAGAGAGAGCAAAAATACTGGTGATCAGATTAAGCAGGAGAGAAGGTGAAGGAGGCAATTTGAGAGCCGCGGGGAGGGGGGTGGGAAGGGAAATGAGGACATGAAAGTGAAGATGAAAATGAAGAAAGGGGAAGAGAAAATGAGAAATGGGAGTGAATGGAGAGAGAAGGAGTAAATATGAGAAAATGAAGATGAAAAGTACGAGACATAAAATGAAGGAAATGAAGGAAATGAAAATGAAGGAAGTGATGAAGGAAATGAACATTACGGAAATGAAGAAAATTAAAATGAGGGAAATGAAGAAAATGAGGGAAATGCAGGAAATGAAAATGAGGGAAATGAAGGAAATGAAAATGAAACATGAAGGAAATGAAGATGAAACGGTAATGAAGAAAAGGAAAAGGTGGACGAAAAAGGTAAAAAAGGAATGAAAATGAATCAGAGCAAAAGTGAGGGGAAATGAGAAAGGAAATGAAGAATGAATAGGGACATGAAGAACAGAGGGAGGGGAAGAAGGAGTGATCATGAGGTGTGGAAAAAAAAAAAAAACAGGAGGTAGGAGGGAAGATGAAGAAAAGGGGAGGGGTTGAGAGGGGAGGGGAGGGGGAAATGAGGGGACATGGAAGTGAAGGTGAATGAAAATGAAGAAAAAATGAGATGTATACAAACCTGGTGATCGAGAGGAAATGGTAGGAAAGTGAGATGAAGATTATAGGAGACAAAAATAAATGAGGGGAAATGAAGGAGGAAATGAAGGATGAAAGAGGGGGAAATGAAGGAGGAGAGGAAATGAAGGATGAAAGAGGGAGGAAATGGAGGAAATGATGGATGAAAGAAGGAGGAAATGGATGAAGAAATGGAGGAGGAAAGAGGGAGGAAATGAAGGAGGAAATAGGGAGGAAATGAATTAGGAAAGAGGGAAGAAATGAAGGAGGAAAAAGGGCGGAAATGAAGGAGGAAAGAGGGAAGAAATGAAGGAGGAAAGAGGGAAGAAATGAAGGAGGAAAGAGGGAGGAAATGAAGGAGGAAAGAGGGAGGAAATGAAGGAGGAAAGAGGGAGGAAATGAAGGAGGAAAGAGGGAGGAAATGAAGGAGGAAAGAGGGAGGAAATGAAGGAGGAAAGAGGGAGGAAATGAAGGAGGAAAGAGGGAGGAAATGAAAGAGGAAAGAGGAAATGAAGGAGGAAAGAGGGAGGAAATGAAGGAGGAAAGAGGAAATGAAGGAGGAAAGAGGGAGGAAATGAAGGAAGAAAGAGGGAGGAAATGAAGGAGGAAAGAGGGAAGAAATGAAGGAGGAAAGAGGGAGGAAATGAAGGAGGAGAGGGAGGAAATGAAGGAGGAAAGAGGGAGGAAATGAAGGAGGAAAGAGGGAGGAAATGAAGGAGGAAAGAGGGAGGAAATGAAGGAGGAAAGAGGGAGGAAATGAAGGAGGAAAGAGGGAGGAAATGAAGGAGGAAATGAACACAAATAAAGGGAAAGTGAAGACGAAAGAAGGACGAAACGAGACGGGAAGGAAGGAAAAAAGTGGGAAAAGTGAACGAAGGTGAAAGGAAAGTGATGAATGGGAGGCAGGAAAGGAATGTGTGTGTGTGTGTGTGTGTGTGTGTGTGTGTGTGTGTGTGTGTGTGTGTGTGTGTGTGTGTGTGTGAGAGAGAGAGAGAGAGAGAGAGAGAGAGAGAGAGAGAGAGAGAGAGACTGGAAGGTGACGAAAAATACCTGGACAAAAATATGTGATCAATTAAAGGAGAGAAGATGAAAGAGGGAAGGTGAGATGAAGAAGGGAAGATGAAGGAGAGGAGATGGAGATGAAGATGGATAATGGAGGGAAGATGAAAGAAAGATGATAGAGAGAAGATGATGAAGAGATGATGAAGGAGGGAAGATGAAGGAGGGAAGATGAAGGAGGGAAGATGAAAGAGAGATGATGAAGGACAGAAGATGAAGGAGAGATGATGGTGGGGACAAGATGGAGAGAAGATGAAGGAGAGATGAGAAGGAGATGATGAAGGAGGGATGAAGATGAGTAGATGATGATGGGATGATGAAGGAAAGATGCTGGAGAGGAAAGGAGGGAGAGAAGTTGAGAACCGGAGGGGAGAAGATGTGTGGGGGGAAGGAAATGAAGTGAAGGTGAAAAACGAAGATGTAGGAGGGAGAAAATGAAGATGATGGAAAAATAAGTCGATGAAAAGAAGGACTTAAGTAATTTATTTCAAACGTCACACGATAGTAAGTGGGTCATAGGAGCTTGATAGTTTTTAACAGTCTAGTATTTAAGAGTGTAGTTTTGCATATAGTCTCCCATCAACCCTTGCATGATGGGACAACTCTACCATCCTCAGGCTAACGCTATATATAATTCAGCTAAGGGTGTACCAAAAAAAGCTCGACTGTACAAAAAAAATGATATAAAGTTATAAAAATGAGGGCGAAAAAAAGAGGAGTAAGGTGAGAAAAATGATAAACAAGGTGAACATGAAAAAGGTAAGAAACAGGTGAATCGAAACATATGAAACAGATGAAGCATTGAAACAAAACGACGTAGAACGCTGCTCTGATCCACGTGCCCTAGCTGAGCCTACATGGACCTACTACCTTTAACTCCCCCCCTCCCTTCATCCTCTCTCTCTCTCTCTCTCCTATCCTTCATCCCGTTCCTACCTTCCTCCATCTTCCTCTTCTCCTTATCCTACCCCTTCCCTTTCCTCACAATTTTCTCTCTCCCTCTCAAACCCTACCCACCTTCCCGTTCCTACCTTCCTCTCAGTGTCTCTCCCCTTTTCCTCCCTCTCCTACCACACCCCACTCCATCCCTTCCCTTTCCTCATTCCCTGCCCCTCCCTCCCTCTCTCTCTCTCATCCATCCACACCCACTCCATTTCTCCAATCTTCTTTCATTCACTCACCTACAACTACTTTTCCTCTCTCTCTCTCTCTCTCTCTCTCTCTCTCTCTCTTTCTCTCTCTCTCTCATTCATTCATGCTCTCCAAGTCAACTTTCTTCTGCACCCACTCACTCTCAAACCATCTTTCTCCTTTCTTCCTCCCTCTCTCACTCCCTCTGCTCTCTCTCCCTCCCCTATAGCTACCCTCCACACCCCCCTCTCTCTCTCTCCCTCCCCTATAGCTACCCTCCACACCCCCCTCTCACTCTCTCCCTCCCCTATAGCTACCCTCTCTCTAAGCCTCCCTCCTGTCTCCTCCACCTCCTCACCACTACCACACCCACCCACCCACTGTGACCCACATTCCCACACCCTACTGTACATAATCACACCCACTTTCCACCTATTACTTAACTACCACCACTACTACCACTACCACCATCGCTAGTACCACTTAACACTACCACTCTCACCTACCACTACTACCACTTAATGCCCAGTCCCCACCTCTGCCTCCACCCTCTCACTACCACACCCTCCCACCCACCTACAGTGACCTACATTCCCACGCCCACCTGTTCATTACCACCTACGTCCACTTCCTACCTATTCACACACTTTCTCAGGCAATCACTACCAATCCACCAACTAACCTCTCTCTCTCTCTCTCTCTTTCTCTCACACACACACACACACACACACACACACACACACACACACTCACTATTCATCCACCCAGTTATTTTCTCTCTCTCTCTCCCCCCAATCAGCACCCTAATCACCACTCTTTTAACAATCACTAATTAGTCACCTAAAAAAAATCACCATCATTACCAATCACCAATCTCGTCAATCACCACCCCAATCACCACCAAAGACACCAATCACCACCACCACCACTACTACTACTACTATTCACAAAACCCACAATCAATTTCCACCCCCCAGTCAATCACCACGCAATCACTACCCCCCAGTCAATCACCTACCAATCACCAACTACCAATCTCCCCCCCCCCCAAATCTTGAAAGGTGGGTTAAACAAGATGGCTTCAACACACGCCAACCCGTCCTCTCTGAAGGTGAGGTGGAGGTTGAGGTTGAGATGGAGGTGGAGGATGAGACGGAGGTGGATGATGAGATGGAGGTGGAGGATGAGATGGAGGTGGAGGATGAGATGGAGGTGAGGATGAGATGGAGGTGGAGGATGAGATGGAGGTGGAGGTTGAGATGCAGGTTGAGGTTGAGATGGAGGTGGAGGATGAGATGGAGGTGGAGGATGAGATGGAGGTTGGGGGTGAGGTGAGGTGAGGGTGAGGTGGAGAGTGAAGATGAAGCTGAATGTGTCCCCACTCTCTCTCTCTCTCTCTCTCTCTCTCTCTCTCAGGCGAAGACATCAAACGACGATGGAATAAAAGGAAATGACAAATGAGAGAGAGAGAGAGAGAGAGAGAGACAGAGAGAGCAGGAGGAAGGACAGTGTATAGAGGAGGGAAGGAGAAAGAGAGACTGAGGGAGAGAGGAGGGGAAGGAAGGAAGAGAGGCAGAAGAGTATGAGAATAGGAAATGGGGAAGACAGGAGGAAAGAAGAGGAAGAGAAGGGAGTAAAGGAGGAGGGGAGATGAAAAAGACAGGAGAGGAGAGGACTGAAGGAAAGGAGTGGAGAGGAGGGTGACAGAAGGACAAGGTGAAGGAAGGAAAGAAGGAAGAATCATAATAAGAAAAAGGGGAGGATGGAAGAGGGAGGTGGGAGAAGGAAGGGATGAGAAGGGAGAGAGGAGAGGACTGGGAGATGAGGAGGGAGCGGAGAGGAGAAGGAGAGGGGGAAGGAAGGAGAGGAGAGGAGCAAGAGAGGAAAAGGGGAAGGAAGAGAAATATAAATAAAGAGAAGGAGAGGCGGAAAGAAGGGGGGGGGGAGAAGAGAAAGGAGAAGACTGGGAGACGAAGAGGGAATGGAGGACAGACAGAGAGAAGGAGAGGGGGGAAGGAAGAAGGGGAGAAGCATAGGAGAATGACAGGTGGAAAGGGGAAGGGGAGAAGTATGAAAGGAGAATGAGAGGTGGGAGTGAAGGAAGGGGAGAATGAAAGACATGATGAGCGTAGAGTGTAAAAAACAGCATGAAGAGAAGGAGGGGGGAAAAGGACAATAGGTGACAATTATCGAAGCAAAGATGGAAGGGAAGAAGAAGGGAAAGAAGGAAGGAAAGAAGGAAGGAATGAAGCAGGGAAAGAAGGAAGGAATGAAGGAGGGAAAGATGGAAGGAAAGGAGGGACCAACAGGGAAACAATGTAAAGACAGGCATGAAGGAAGGGAAGGAGGGAGGAAAAGAAGGTTATGATAAATGAGAGTGATGTGAAGGATAATAAATGGAGGTAGATGAAAAAGAATTATATATTTTGTAAGGAAATTGATACAAGAGGAAATTAATAAACGGAAAGGGAGTTAATGATTAAAATAAATAAATAAATATATAACTATCGACCAAACGTGGGTCCATAAGGAAGTTAATATATAGTTATCGGCGAGATGTGAGGAATTTATTATTATTATTATTATTATTATTATTATTACTACTACTACTACTACTACTAAACGGAGAGAGAGAGAGAGAGAGAATGGAAGTGGGAATACATAGTAGGAGAGGAGAGGAGAGGACATGTAGGGCAGTAAGAGAGATATGGAGGAGGAAGAGGAGGAGGAGGAGGAGGAGGGAATTTATGACGATTGAGGAAGGGGAGAAGAGGGGAGAAGCGGAAGAGGGGAAGGAGTAAGAGAGTTTGGAAGACTAGATATGAGAGAGAGAGAGAGAGAGAGAGAGAGAGAGAGAGAGAGAGAGAGAGAGAGAGATTAAAAGGTAACAAAGATGAAGAAAAATAAGAGTAGAATAAATAAGATAAAAAAGAGGAAGGGAGAGAAGAGCAAAAAGGAAAAAAACAAAAGAAAACTGAAGAGGCGGACGCAAAGATGGCGAAAACAGGAAAGGAAAGAATGAAAAATGGAGAGAGAGAGAGAGAGAGAGAGAGAGAGAGAGAGAGAGAAAGCGTTAACCACACTTATGACTCAATACAACCATCACACACACACACACACACACACACACACACACACACACACACACACACACACATTGCCAAACAAGAGATGTGGTCAAGAGGTGAGACAAACATGTATCTCAATCAGCCAGGTAAACAGGTAAACAAAGGTAATCAGGTATTTAACAGGTAGGTTAATGACAAATAATTATGTTACGTGGCACGTAGGTAGGTAGGTAAGTTGGTAAGCAGGTGGGTACGTAGGTAATAAGAAGGTATGTAAGTATGTATATATGTTTGTCTGTAAGTAGGCAGGTACGTGGGTAAGTCAGTAGGCAGGTAGACTGATTAGCAGATGGTCAGGTAAGCAGGCAGGTAGATAAGAGGTGATATTATAAACAAACTTTAATCGGTAAATAGGAATGTAACAGACAGGCAAATAGATAGGGAGATAACAGCTTATCAGATAGTCAAAGGTAACTCAACAGGTAGTGCGATAGACAGACAGACAGACGGGCAATCAGTGTGGCAGGGAGACAGACAGACAATCACTGTGGCAGAGAGACAGTGTGAAAGAGAGACAGACGGACAATCAGAGTGTGGCAGAATGGCAGGCAACGGAAGCACCCAGGTAGAACACACAGTCACAGTCACGAACCACACACACACACACACAAGGAATCTTTATCTATTTATCTATCTACCTATCTGTCTAACCTACCAGTCTGTCTCTGTCATTCTGTCTATATCTATCCATCCATCTATCTAATCCACCCATCTGACTGTCCATCTATCAGTCAACCATTTATCTATCAATTTACTCTACTTATATCTATCTATCAGCATTTACGTCAAAGAATTACGTCACTGAATACTACTGATCCCTTTTAAATCACCAACACCTGGATTTCGGGACTTCCTAACACCTCTCCATTACCGATTCATTCTTCATATAATACGTCAATATTCTTCACATAACATTCTTCACATGACATTTCCTAACGCCTCCTCATTACCGATTCATTCTTCACATAGCAAGTCAATATTCTTCACATAACATTTCCTAACGCCTCTTCATTACCGATTCATTCTTCACATAACACGTCAATATTCTTCATATAACATTCTTCACATAACATTTCCTAACGCCTCTTCATTACCGATTCATTCTTCACATAACACATCAATATTCTTCATATAACATTCTTCACATAACATTTCCTAATGCCTCTCCATTACCGATTCATTCTTTACATAGCACGTCAATTTTCTCTCGTGTTACTGATAAAAACTGCTATATCAATAAATAAAGAAATTGTTAAGGGGTAATATGAAAAATAAATCGGTAAAGCAGGGGTGTTCCGAAGCCTCCTATGAAACGTGGAATAGAGGCCGTAACTCTATCAATCATCATCATCATCTTCCTCTTCCTCCTCCTCACCATCATCATCATCATTATCTTCCTATTCCTCTCTCTTCTCTTCCTCCTCCTCCTCCTCCTCATCATCATCATCATCATCACCATCATCTTCCTCTTCCTCCTCCTCACCACCATCATCATCATTATTTTCCTATTCCTCTTTCTTCTCTTCCTCCTCCTCCTCCTCCTCATCATCATCATCATCATCATCACACTGAGAGTCTCTTCCATTTTTCTCCACTCTGACCTATTAGCTACTAGTCAATAACATTCTCTCTCTCTCTCTCTCTCTCTCTCAAACCCCTTACTTTCCTCCTTTGATAAGGAACGGAGGAGAAGGAAGGAGGAAAATCAAACGCTGAGTGGTCTGACTGATAAAGGTAGGTAGGTAGGTAGGCAAGTAGGTAGGTGGGCAGGTACATAGGCAGGTAGGTAGGTAGGTAAGCAGGCTGGTTGGTAGGTAGGTAGGTAGGTAGGTAGGTAGGGAGGGAGAGAGGGAGGTAGCTAGTATGAAGGAAGGAAGGAAAGAAAAGAGGAGGAGAGGGAAGGAGGGAAAGAATAATGGAAGGAAGAAAGGAAAGGAACGAAGGAAAGGTGGGAAGAAAAGAAGGAAGAAAAGGAAAAAAGAATGAATGAATGAAGGAAGGAAAGATGTAAGAAAAAAAAGAAAGGGGAAAGTGGAGGGGATTAAAAAAAGTAAAAAAATGAGAGAGAGAGAGAGAGAGAGAGAGAGAGAGAGAGAGAGAGAGAAATACACACTGATATTGTACCAACATAAACACACCTTTAACCCTCCTTCTCTCTCTCTCTCTCTCTCTCACACACACACACACACACACTTCCAGCTTATCAAGAGTGCTAGGATTTAAGCGCTCAATCTTATCTTCCCTTATCTTTCACACACACACACACACACACACACACACACACACACACACACACACACACGCACCTTAATTACTTATATACCTTAATTAATTTCTTCATTATTACAAATGAATAAAAGCCACTGAATAAAACTGATAACTGATACACTGAAATGAAAAATAGGTTCTCGGGCTGAAGGGATTAATTTTTGGCTCGATAGATACAGATAGATAGATAGATAGGTAGATAGACAGATAGGTAGACAGGTATACAGTATGCCACTATGTACACCCTCATGTGCGTCCCTCTCTCTCTCTCTCTCTCTCTCTCTCTCTCTCTCGTACCCCGTAACACCTCTCAACATGCGCCTTATCTGTCATTACGTAAACAGAGATAGTGTTTTATCGGTTAAGAGGACGAGTTGGTATAGGTCCAGATGGCAACAGTGATACCTATAATAAAAATAATAATAATAATAATAATAATAATAATAATAATATTAATAGTAATGGACCGGAAATGCTACTACTATTAATACAGATACTAATACTAATGCTACTACTACTACTACTACTAATACTAATACTACTGTACCGGTAATACCACTACTACTATTACAGATACTAATGCTGCTGCTGCTGCTACTACTACTACTACTAATGATAATACAAATACTAATGCTGCTGCTACTGCTACTACTGCTATTATTATTACTACTACAACTACTACAACGACTATTATTATTACTAGGAGTAATAATGATACACATACCAATGTTACTACTACAACTAAAACAACCATAATAATAATAATAATAATAATAATAATAATCCATCCAGCCATCATCCAATCCTATAATAATAATAATAATAACAAATCTCCCTACCCCACTTCCTGCACCATTTAATCAATATAGAGGTTTTCAGGTTATCAAACATTCATGACACATAATTCAACAGTTCAGTGCCCTTTACTCTTCTGATCCCATTTCCATCGTTGCCTATTGTTTTTACCCAATCCATTTTCATTTTTCTAACCCATTTTTTAATCTATAATACATTTTCTAACATATTTTTTACAGTTCTACCCTATTTTTCATTTTTTCCATCCTATTTTTCATTTTTCCATCCTATTTTTCATTTTCCATCCTATTTTTCATTTTTTCCATCCTATTTTTCATTTTTTCCATCCTATTTTTCATTTTACCATCCTATTTTTCATTTTCCATCCTATTTTTCATTTTTTCATCTTATTTTTAATTTTTTCCATCCTATTTTTCATTTTTTCCATCCTATTTTTCATTTTTCAGTCCTATTTTTCATTTCTTCCATCCTATTTTTCATTTTTCCATCCTATTTTTCATTTTCCATCCTATTTTTCATTTTTTCCATCCTGTTTTTCATTTTTCCATCCTATTTTTCATTTTCCATCCTATTTTTCATTTTTTCCATCCTATTTTTCATTTTTCCATCCTATATTTCATTTTTTCCATCCCATTTTTCATTTTTCCATCCTATTTTTCATTTTTCCATCCTATTTTTCATTTTCCCCTCCTATTTTTCATCTATTTTCATTTTCTAACCCATTTTTTTCATTTTTCCAACCCATTTTCTAACCTATATTCCAATTTTTACACCTATTATTTTATTTTTCTACCCTATTTCTCATTTTTTTCATCCTAACTTTCATTTTTCCTTCCTATTTTTCATTTTTTCCCACCCTATTTCTCATCTTATTTTCCGTTTTCACCTTATTTTTCATTTTTCCATCCTATTTTTCATTTTTCCATCCTATTTTTATTTTTCCACCCTATTTTTCATTTTTCCATCCTATTTTTCATTTTTCTTTTCCGTTTTTTCCACCCTATTTTTATTTTTTCCATCCTATTTTTCATTTTTCCACCCTATTTTTATTTTTTCTACCCTATTTTTTATTTTTTCCATCCTATTTTTCATTTTTCCATCCTATTTTTAATGTTTCCTCCCAATTTTTCATTTTTCTACCCGATATTTAATTGTTGTAATCGGTTTTTTACTTTTCTAACCCATTTTTCACTATTCAAACCCATTTTCCCATTATTCTTGCCTATTTTTCATTTTTGTAACCTATTTCCCCATTTTTCCAGCCTATTTTCTAAACCTATTTTTAAATTTTCCTTACCCATTTTTCATATTTCGAACCCAATTCTCATATTTTTAGCCCATTTTTCATGTTTCTAACCAATTTTTCATATCTGTAACCCATTTCCCCATTTTTCCAGCCTATTTTCTAAACCTATTTTTTATTTTCCTTACCCATTTTTATTTTTCAAACCCATTTTTCATATTTCAAACCCAAATTTTTCATAATTCAAACCCAATTTTCATATTTCAAACCCAGTTTTCATATTTCAAGCCCAATTTTTTATATTTCAAGCCCAATTTTCATTTTTCTAGTCTGTTTTTCATATTTTACCCCATTTTTCTAACCCATTTTCCATTTTTCTAACCTATTTTTTTATTTCTCCAAGTGCAGCCAACACCCGATAGATGCACTCGAGTTAGGAAATATATCTATCAGTGAAGGGGTTAATGAAGGCTCTATCTTTCTCCTCCAGTTAGAAAAAAATCTCCCCTACGATCAACGAAAATAAATGAA
>NC_137061.1:2373015-2380515 GCF_032717465.1 Coenobita brevimanus | reverse complement strand
TCTGTACGAAGAGATGTTAAATTAATAGTGCCAAGGAAGAGGACAAGATAAGAAAGTTAAAAAAAGGAAAGTGAATCAAAGTCCAAAGATAAAACATATACACTGGGCTACTTACACTCAAAACACACGAGGTCAAGGAAAGTCTCAATGCTAGCTTGTGACGTCCTATGCTGAACTGTCAACATATACCCAACCAGACAGAGTTCCACCTCGTTCGCACATGCAAGGACAGAGGAGGAGTCAGAGCGGATGAGTTGGAGGGATTCTAGGCAATGTTTACGTCTGGCGCTAAGAGGATGGTTTGGCTAACGGCTTGTGTGTCCTCACTAATCGATCCAAGTGCTCCAAGATACGAACCCTTAGCTGGCGTTTGGTTTTGACGATGCATTACAGCAATGACACGTGTCTTGATAAACCACACATGCCTGTACTTCCGTAGGTATAGTATCCTGAACCCAAAGAGGCTGCTTAGGGTATGATTGGACCTAAAAATACCCCTCATATTTATCTGCGGGTGGAATTCTCGTAGTAATTCACATGTAATAAATAAATAATAACAATCCTTAGAATCTGACCATCCTCTCCGCTTTGGCTCCTTCTCAGTCCTCACATCTCGTGCTAACCAGGCGTAATTCTCCTTAGCTGAGCCTCTGTTGACGGTGCAGCAAAGGCCATCACTAACCAGCATTGACACTTCCCTTGACCTTTTGTGTTCTTAATAAAGTATGTCGCCTAAGTCGCCTACTATCACGTTTTACCTGCGGACTTTGCTTTACCTTTCCCCCCTGTCCTTATTCTCGTCTTTATTGGATTACCTTCATTACTTGTACTGACTTTCTTTGGTTTTTCTCTTTAATAATGGACTGAGCGGCTCATTTGATTACTGATATTTTTATGTGGCTTTGTGTTTACTTTTTGCTTATAATGAACACTGCAGATTGCTTGAAACTCTTGCCACATGATTTTTCTTTTAACTTGTACACCATCTGATGATGAAGCAAAGTTGTCTCCCAAACTGTCGTGCCGAATAAACAAGATAATGATATTCTAGTGTGTGTGTGTGTGTGTGTGTGTGTGTGTGTGAGAGAGAGAGAAAGAGAGAGAGAGAGAGAGAGAGAGAGAGAGAGAGAGAGAGAGAGAGAGAGAGAGAGAGAGAGAGAGAGAGAGAGGAAAGGCGGATCTCAGTGAATGGAAGCAAAGGTCATGAAACAGATGTGAAGGGGGTGAGGGGAAGGGGGAGAGTAAGGGGAGGATGAAGTGAGGGGAAGGAATATGAGTAGGGGGAAGGGGGAGGGGGGAATGAGGGAGGGGGTAGGGGGAATGAGGGAAAGGGATAAGGGGAAGCTGGGGGAAGCTGAGGGTAAGGGGGGTGAGGGAAGGAGGAAGTGAGGGGAAGGACTATGAGTAGGGGGAAGGGGTAGGGGGGAATGGGCGAGGGGGTAAGGGGAAGAGTAAGGGGGAAGTGGTGTTTGGGGAGGGGTAGAAGGGAAGTAGCGTTAGGGAAGGGGTAAAGGGGAAGGGGGTAAGAGAAGAGGGGAAGGAGGTAGAAGAAACAAGAAGAAAAATAATCCAGGCAAGAAATATTATGGTTAAATCCTGTAATCGCCGGACGCAGGGAGAATGAATCCTAAATCCTCCTGGAATTAAAAGGGCATTTGTGTGTAATCCCCTTCACTATCTTTGAGTCTACGATTATTTCTTGAAGGAGGAGGAAGAAGAAAGATAGATTAAGGAGGAAGAGATGGAAATAATGAGAAGAAATTAATGAGAGAGAGAGAGAATCTGAGAAAAGTAAACAGTGATGTGAAGGATAAATATAGACAAAAGGAGGTGGGAGGAAAGGCGTGACAGAGAGAGAGAGAGAGAGAGAGAGAGAGAATAATTTGATGATGATGATGATGATGATGATGAGCGGTGAGAAGACAAGATAAAGCTCACAAGATTGATGATGCGGTAGTGATAATGGAGAGAGAGAGAGAGAGAGAGAGAGAGAGAGAGAGAGAGAGAGAGAGAGAGAGAGAGAGAGAGAGAGAGAGGAAAATGAAGACGAAATATGACGAACAACATAAATAAACAAACAAATACATAAAGGGTGAGGAGGGGGAAGAAAGCAATAATTGAAGAGGAAGAAAATGAAGGAGGAGCAAGGGAAAAAGGGGGGAGGGAGGGAGGGAGGGAGAGAGGGAAGAGGGAGAGAGGGAGGTAAAACTGAAGGAACGGAGAACGGAACAGAGGGAGGAAAGGGGAAGCAAGGGGTAGGAGACGGGAAGCAAGGAAGGGAAGATGTGAGGGAGCGAAAAGAAGGAGGAAGGGTGATACAGGGAAGGAAGGAGGGAGGGAAAGAGGTGGGAAGAAGAGAGGGAGGGAGGCAGGGAAGTGATGGAGAGGAAAGAGAAGGAAGGGAGGAGATGGAAGAGAGGAAGAAAGGAGGTAGGGAAAGGAGGAGAGGTAATGAAAATGTTGGGAAGGAAGAAGGGAGGGAGGGGAAGTAGGGAGTGAGGTAAGGGTGAGAAAGAAGGAGGAGAGAGACAAAGACGGAGGGAGAGAAGGAAGAAGGAGGGAGACAGAAGATGGCGGGAAAGAAAGAGGAGGGAGGGAGGGAGAGGGGGAAGACGTAATGGAGGAAGTTGGGGAGGGAGGAAGGTGGAGAAAAAGGAGAGGGGGGAGGGAGGGAGGGAGGGAGGTAAATGGGCATAAATTAAAGGGAAATAAGCCCCTCCATCAACTTCCTCCCTTCCTCCCCCTCCTCCTCCTCCACCATTGTTTTTCTTCTTATAATTTCTCTTCCTCCTCCTCTTTTCTCCTCCTCCTCCTCCTCCTCCTTCTCCCTATTATTATTATTATTATTATTATTATTATCATTACTACTACTACTACTACTATCATTATTATTATCACAATTTTTATTATTTATTATTATTATCAATATTTTTCCGTTTTCCCGAATGAAGATAAATGGAAAATATTGATGAAAAAAAGAGTGGAAAAAGAGACAAGGGTAGGGATATGGAGTGGAGGAGAGAGAGAGAGAGAGAGAGAGAGAAGAGGGGGGGGATAATTAGGTTCAGCTGACAGAGGATAAATTGCTATTACCATCGGGCCTATCATCACGTCAAAGTGAAAAGAAACACGGGATTCGAGGAGAGAGAGAGAGAGAGAGAGAGAGAGAGAGAGAGAGAGAGAGAGAGACTGTAATTTCGATTCTTCCTTTCCCTAATATTCATTCAATCTTCCATTTCCTTACTCCCATCATCATCATCACCACCACCACTACCAATATCATCACCACCACCGCCACCATAATCATCACCACCAATACCATCATTATCATCACCACCTTCACCACCAATATCATCACCACCCCCATCACCATCATCATTCTTACTTTCCATCCCCTGGTTTATTCACTCTTTCATCTCCCTTCCTCCATCATTACATTAATCCCCCTCCCCCCTCCCTTTCCCCTTCACCCTCTCCCCCTGGCTTTCTGTCTCTCCAGGGTGAGTAAGATGGATCACCGTAAATACCTACAGGGGGGGAGGGGAGGGGGGAGAAAGGGAAGGGGAGGAATAGGGAGAAGGAGAGTGCAGAGAATGGTTGGGAGGGAGAGAAAGGGTGGGAGTAGTCAGGGATGGGAGGGGAGGGGGTGAGAAAGGGAAGGGGAGGAATAGGGAGAAGGAGAGTGCAGAGAATGGTTGGGAGGGAGAGAAAGGGTGGGAGTAGTCAGGGATGGGAGGGGGTGAGAAAGGGAAGGGGAGGAATAGGGAGAAGGAGAGTACAGAGAAGGGTGGGAAGGGAGAGAAAGGGTGGGAGAAGTCAGGGATGGGAGGGGAAGGGGAGGGGGACGAGAAGAGGTGGGAGGGGGGAAAAAGAGGGGGAACAGAAGCTAGGTGTAAGAGGGGAGGGGAAAGGCGGGGGGAAAAGAAGAGGAGGGAGGGGTAAAGGAGGGAGAACAGCAGCTAGGTATGAGAGGGGAGGGTAAAGAGAAGCCAGCGAGGGGAGTGGGAGGGAAGGGAGGGATAGGGAGAGGGGAGAGTCATTCATTCATTCATCATGGTGTAAAATGAGGGATATAGAATGATGATACGTTCTGAGCTGAATAACATCGTCTGTTTAGCCAGAAAAATCCAAAGGCGATAAATCTCTCTCTCTCTCTCTCCAACTCATCTCACCCTCCTTCTCTCTCTGTCATTCCTTCTATCTCTTCCTTCTCTGTATAAACTCTCCCTCTCTCTCTCTCTCTCTCTCTCTCTCCAAGCCAGGCTATCCTATTTAGGTCTATTTTCCAATCCCCCTTTTTAAATCCTATTCCCATCCCCATCCCATCAGAGTTAATGGGATAGTCGAGGGATTACTATCTCTCTCTCTCTCTCTCTCCTAAAATGTGAGGCAAGCTTTTTCTCTTTATTCACCTTTCTTTACATCGACTATACCTCTCTCTCTCTCTCATCTTCTGACGTCTTCCTCCACCTTTCCCTCCTCCTTTCCTTCCTCTCTTTCTTCTCCTCTTCTCTTTCTTCTCCCTACCTCTTTTTTTCTCTGTATGCCTAGTCGTCTCTCTCTCTCTCTGTAAGTATGCGGGTATGTGTTTATATGCGTGTGCGTGGGTGCGTGGTGACAAACAGCACACAGGTGGAGCAGAGTATTCCAAACATAAAAAAAAAAAACACTAATCCGTTTGTGAAGGAAGCAAGCGTAACAGCAACAAGGACGGGTCAATGCACTGTGTTATAGCCAAGGTGTGTGTGTGTGTGTGTGTGTGTGTGTGTGTGTGTGTGTGTGTGTGTGTGTGTTTTACTTCCTATATTAAGGCTTTACGGCCCATCCACCTAACTCTGTGACTATCCCCCCCTTCCCCTCCCTCCCTACCCCGTCACACCTCTCCCTCCCTCCTCCCCCTCCCTCCTCCTCATTCTTCTCCCTCACTCCTACCCTTCTACCTTCTTCCCTTCCTTCTCCCTCTTATCCTCCTCACTTCCTCTTCTCTCTCCCCATTCTCCCTCCTTTCCTCATTCTCCCCTCTATACCTTCTTCATTTCTCCCCAACACCCTTACTCTCCCAATCAACACCATCCACTCTCCCTCCCCACTCCCCTTTTTGTCTCCCCTCTCCCCTCCTTCCTCCCTATGCCTTATCCACCCATTCATCCCCACTTCTCTCCTATTCCTCTACCTCTCCCTCCCTTCCCATCCCCTCTTCCTTATCCCTCCTCATCCTCTCTTCCTCGTCCCTGCCATCCCCCCAAAACAAATACAATGCAGATGAAACAGAACAAATAAAATGCAAATGAGAAAAACAACACAATCAAGCGAAATGCACATGAAAGACAAACATGAAATGCAGATGAAGGAAACAGCCAAACCAGTGAAATACAGATGAAAGAAAAACAACAATGAAATGGAAAAGAGAAAAAAACAACAACAGCAAAACATAAATGAAAACACGTGGAAAAAAACAGCCAAAACAAAAATGAAATAAACATGAGAAAAACGAAAATAAAATACAGGTGAGAGAATTAAAAACAAATGACATACAGGTGAGGCGGTGATTGCAGGTAGAGCGTTGGACTGCTGTTTGAAAGGACTGGCGATCGATCTCCGGCTGGGTATTAGAACATTTTGCCGATTTCAATTCGTCCGTAGGGTCTTAAAAATTACCCAGGCAATGTCTTCAATAACCAATGGGAAAAATATCGAGAGCAACAGTTCAATCCCTGCTGTGGTGAAGTGGAGGAAGGATAGGAGAGGAACTGAAGAGAAAGGAAAGATGGGGAGAAGAGAAGAAAGGAGAACTAGAGACGAGAGAAGGAAGAAAAAAAAGAAGGCATAGGGTGAGAACGTATGACGGAGAGAAAAGAACGACAGAGGAAAGGATGGGGGAGAGAGGGAGGGAGACATGAAGGAAGGGAGGATGAAACGAGGAAAGGAAGGGGAAGAGAAGGGAGGGAGGGAGGAAGACAGGAAGGAAAGAAGGTGAGATGGAAGAGGAGCAGGAAAGAAAGAGGAGAGTGGTAAACGGAAGAAGAGCGGGGAGACGAGTACCAAAGACAGAATGGAGGAAGAACAGAGAAAGAAAGGAAGAGAGGGAGGAAGAAAGGACGAGAGGAAGGGAGAAAGAAAGGAAGAAAGGAAGAGAGGACTGTGGATCGGAGAGAAAGGGGAGGTAACAACGGAGGGAAAGAAGGAAATAGCACCGTATGAGACGAGGAAAGGAGACAGACAGAGAGAGAGAGGGAGAGAGAGACTGTGTGTGTGTGTGTGTGTGTGTGTGTGTGTGTGTGTGTGTGTGTGTGTGTGTGTGAATAAAACTGTACGAGGGACACAAAACAGATCTAGGCGAAATAGTTAAGCAAGAATCATCCAGCCTCGTTACCTATATAGCTACCTGTATGTGATTACCTGAGGAGCCAGTTCTACCCACCTCCACTCTGTCTACCTGTCCTTGAAGAGGATCGCCAAAATAAAACATATTTTACTTAATTACACCACGATAAACACCAACGATCGCCAAAATAAAATATACTTAAATACTGCAAGATGAATAACAACGCCAATCAGAACTGACCTTAAAAATCCAATGATGTGATATTCAGAACCCCCCCCTCAAAAAAAAAAAAAAAAAAAAAAAAAAAAAAAAAAAGTACCCAGTATTTAAGTTTCATTAGGCTAATCCTGGAAGAGGTGGCCGTAAACAAATCCCCTCCATGTCACCCTGTACCCTGTAATCACGCTGCCCTTTCTCCATCTCTACCCCTTCCATCACATACTTCGTCCCATCCCACCATCTCATCCTCAGTCTCCCCCTCCCTCATAATTATGGTGTATGTACCTCTCACCCGATCCCTCCAGCTCATCCTCGGTCTCCCCCTCTCTCATATACCACTCCATCCCTCCATCTCATCCTCCCTCCCGCTTCTCCGTTTCTTCATCTCATCCTTTCTCCCTCTTCCCCCTTCCTCCATCTCATCCTCTTCCTCCCTCTTCCCCATCCCTCCATCTCATCCTCTTCCTCCCTCCTCCCCCATCCTTCCACCTTACCCTCTATCCTCCTACCCCTCCCCTCCATCCCATCCTCTCCCTCTTCCCCCTCCATCCATCTCCTCTCTCCGCCTTCCCAACCCTCCTATCTCATCCTCTTTCTTCCTCTTCCCCATCCCTCCATCTCATCTCACCCTTGTTCTCTCTCCATCACACCCCTCCACCTCATCCTCTCTCCTCCTCCTCCTACCCCTCCATCTCATCCTCTCTCCTCCTACCCCTCCCCCTCCCTCCCATCCTCTCTCCTCCTCCTCCTCCCCTCCCTCTTCACCTCACTCACATACTCCATGAAAAAAGTGAAGCAATAACACTTTCAACAACGGTGTGGTAAAACAATCAACTCGCTCGCAACTCAAGCTTTATTTTTTGCAGGAAGAAGAACAAACACGAGATGAATTAGTTCCCTTCTTTGACTGTCCCTCCTAAGAAAAAAATTGAGTTAAGAGAAGATTTGATTGTAAG
>NC_137061.1:2298015-2368015 GCF_032717465.1 Coenobita brevimanus | reverse complement strand
CCCTTTCTTAGCAATTTATTTCCAAACCACTCATTAATATCCCTTTTTTTGCTTCTTACATATTTTAAGGAAGTTCTCTAACACCTCCTCCCTTGCGATTTATTTTCCAAACCACCCATTATATCTACCGTATATATATATCCTCTTTTTGTTTCTTACACCTCTTTAATATCGCCAGAGATTGCATGAATAACACAATATAACAAAGAAGCAAAATCATAAATGAACCGGTATGGAACAGGTGTTAGTGAGCTTCCTACCTGCACGAGAATACCGCCCCAAGTGCAGTAGATGTGGGTGGATTTGACAAGTAACCAAGGAGACTGAGGGTGGATTTGAATAGTAATCAAGGAGACTCAGGGTGGATTGACTAGTAACTAAGGAGACTCAGGGTGGATTTAACTAGTAACCATGAAGACTCAGGGCGGATTTGACTAGCAACCAAGAAGACTCGGAGTGGATATGACTAGTAACCAAGGAGACTCAGGGTGGATTTAACTAGTCGCAGCAAAGAATCAAGTAAAAGGCGTCATCGTACTAAAGGGGTGCAACGTTTCATTTTGTACGTTTATTGGACGTTTTTTCCATACTGATTAAACGTTTCAGTAAAAATCTAAATCATATACCCATCACGTTAAACCACTCACTCCTAAAACAATATCAAATGTTTGTGTGTTAACCTGTACTTGGAAAAACTACCCCTGCATACATAACGACATACACACTATCGTATATGATAATTATGGATGGGTATAGTTCTTTTTCATCACCAGCATCATCATCATTATTATTATCACCACCACCATCACGCTCTTTTTCATCACCATCATCGTTATCAACACCACCACCACCACCACCACCACAATCATCACCATCACCACCACCACTGCTGCACTAAACACTGAATTAACACGTCATATTTATACACATTATAGTCCCAAATATTTTCAAGATATGGTACTACGGAAAATAAAACTTTATTTCAAATCTTATCTCTATGATTATCTAACGGGCCATACTACATGTCACGTACGCACATCAGATTTTTAAAAGAACATCATTTTCAAATATTTAAACAGATCAGTAAGATTTTAACCCCTTCAGTGTGATCATGTATTCTATTTCTTATTCTAATTTTAATCTCTTTAAGTGATTACGTATTATTTTCTATTCTAACTAGTTCTTGATTTTAAGTTAGGAAGGAGCTCCAGTAGGGAAGGGGTTAAAATAAGTCTCTATCCAGTTCTAAATAAATAAATCGTCCTGAGCTAGCAAGATTTAAATGTGAAGCACGTCATCGCACTGAAATGACAAAAAATAAATAAAAAACCGAACTAATCTTATCGCTGACGTCACCTACCGAACGATGTCACGTAAACAACCCAGATTTTTATCATTATTATTTTATTTATTTGTTTATTTTGAGCAGTAAGGGTTTAAAGGATATGAAGAGAAACCCTAAACAATTTAAATCAAACCAACCCACTCTACCGTACGTATTTTATTTCAAACTACATGTAAACACAAGCTCATCTCGATTAACATTTAATTTCCCCTTCGTACAACCCCTCCAGTTCGCTAACGTTTAAATTTATCCTTGCTACTGTCAAACCTACATAGCAAGCAAGCTGGAAATCCCACGTACTGAAGGGATTAGTTACTTTAAATCCTCGTTTGGTCTCCTAAAAAAAAACTCAGTAGCACAGCATCCTCAGACTGAAGGGGATTACACCGAGAAAAATTATTAATCAAAACGAGAGTTCCCTTTTGCATTAGACCCCCTCCTCCCCCAGCGGATGTCAGCCCCAACCCCTCATTTGATGCATCCTGTCTCTCTCCCTCCCTCTCCCTTTATCTCCCTCCCTCTCTTTCTCTCCCTTACTCTCACTGTTGGGATGGCTGTATTTACCTCACCTGACGACAGAAGTGTTCTAAACTAAAATCAATGTTTCAAGTTTTCGTCTCAAATGGTTTGGGGGGAGAAAACGGAGATAAACAATGGTTCTGACTGCTTCCCTTACCTCGCTCTCGCCGCTCGATGTATTCCGCGGCCTGGAGAAGCACAGCCAAGCTCATATTTGTCGAGAGGAATAAATAAATCCACGTGAAAGGCGCGGACGAGACGCCGGAGCGCGTACACCCTCACTTCACAACGTCTGAAACCCAACTACTGTCAAAATTTCGTAGCCACCTTGCCTCCAGCCGCGGGGAACGTACCGCGGCCTTCCATTGGCTCCCTCGGTTTCTATGTGCGAGGATTGACCAATGGCGCGGCGCTTCTTATACTGCTTGGAGCGCGGCATCACGTGCGTCTCATGCCTGGTCCGCGCAAGGGTTGGGGAGGACATGACGCGACAAAGACATTTATTTTGCCCATTTTACGCCCTTATCCGGCCCTTACTTGCTAGTCTATCACCCCCCACACCTAGCTGACTATCTATGCTAAGACCTGGACGGCTAAAAAGGTGCGGATACAGCCGTAATGGGGCTAAAATAGGGGACATACGACCCGAGTGCCCCCATGGCCAATAATCCCGGGTGATGGTGACGCCAGTTCGCCCTTATGTGCCGGCGTCGCCCTTCCTCCCTTACCCCTCCAGCACTTCTCCCTTGTTCTCTCTCCACCTTCTCTCAGGGCTGGGCTATGCTTACATCGATTTTATAGAGAGATAGCTCTGACATAGCTCCCTTTTTGCTCTTTGTTGTGGCGCTGTTAAATACCCCAGACAGGTGGGATTTAACCGGGATTTAACGCCCTTGCCACCATGACGTATTAATTTGATTCATTCTTTCTACCTTTCAGACGATTTCGTTCAGTTTAGGGGCAACTCTGAATAGGAGGGATTTATATAGACTTTGGTTGACGTCTACAGTCCCTCATCAGAACAAAATCGTTGAGTGCAATCGTCTCGTGATAGTGTGATTAGAGTGGTGAAGAAAAAAAAAAAATACTGTATTGAAGGTGCTACTGGGTGACCATTCATCATAATTCTTTTCATCATCACCACTACCACCACCATCACCGTCACCACCATCATCATCCTTTTCATCACCACCACCACCACCACAATCGTGAACTCTGGTATACCTATCATCATCACCACGACAATCACAACCATCCTCCTCTTCCTCCTCCTCCTCATCAACTCTACCAATCACCATCATGACCACAATCATCACCATCATCATCATCATCATCAAAAGACCCTGCTGACGCCTTCAGGTGGTGGCACTGATATACCTGGGCGGCTGAACTACCTGGTTAAACAAACGTCCCTCAACTACTTCCCTGTCTACTGAAGGGAGGATGGTGTACTGCAGGAGGACAGCTTCATCCTGCAGTTCACTGGGTTCACATTTCAAGTGAGTCTGGGACCACAACCACAACTACAACAACCACAACAGCAACCAAGATAAGAACCATAACCACAACATCCACAACCACAACAAGAACCACAATCACAACTACAACCACAACAAGAACCACAACCACAACTACAACCACAAGAACCCCAACCCCAACCTCAACCACAAACACAACTACCACAACCACAACGTGACTAACAACAGACGACTTTGCTCTCTGGATTAATTTTTCTATCTGGAGGGGATAGATACAAATTTCATTGACGTTTTCTCTCGGGGTGGCTCTCCTACGCTGAATAAAATTGTCTGGAGGCAGCAAGAATGAAACGAGGAACAGGTCATCAGAGTGAAGAAGCCAGACTGAGCCACACTCACACCAAACAGCCACAAAAGCACTCTGACAGGAGCAGGGACCTCCCGACTCAGCAGCCAATAAAAGGCGGAGAAGCGGTGAGCATCCACATAAATCACGTCTCCTGTAATTCAACCCTGCCCTCCAGCCTACTCTCACGGTTCCTCACCTGAGCAACCCACTGCCTGAGTTACCTGTCAACTCTCCATTTAACAACAGTCCCCCTACCGATACTGCCGCAGGGAAAAGCCGCTCCAGATTCTATATTTACCGTACATTTTCTCGACTCCTGAAGACGACACTGCAGGTACTACAGGTGAACGACATCCTCACAGAGCTTAACCTTCTCTCCCCCAATTAACAGCTCCCGATGGTATCCTGCAGAAAAAAGTAGCACTGTCCAAAGCGACGTCTAAACAAATCCTGAAGGAGACGGTATAGAAGGAAAGACCTGGCTCCCCAACCTGACAATACTGCCCCACCAGCACCTGCCTGGTGCTCCTCATTATCACCCATCAAACTCTGCTGAATTTTTAGCACTCTGCCTTCATTAGGAACATTTGTTGACACTGGCTGCCATCCTGTGAAAAGCGAAGAATGACCCATCGAAGATACTCATTAGTGTGTAACAGAGCCCCGTATCATCATCTTAGTCATCACTGTACATTGAGCTGGGCAGGTCCTGTGACCACTATCGAGGAGAATCATCATTGTCCATTTCTGTATAAAAGTATGGAGCTCGTGTAGACTGTGGTTCGAAAAAAAAATAAATAAATAACATCTAGGAGTGCCCAGTTGTTCTACCCTGAGAGATATTATAAGAACGAAACGTCAACCACCCCTTGGATGTAAAACCTAGTGCGCCACAACCAGCTGGAGCGCCTTAACCCTGTAAAGCGTTCATATGTTGGTTATATGGTTACCACCCAACGTACCAAACAATTTCCTAGTTCACATGAAGCTCTCTGGTTTGCCACTCAGTATAGACACCTGACCGTAACACTACATGGAGTGAGTGGATACTGGGTGCCTCATAACACGATACCATTTCAGTTTATCCTTTAGTTACCTCAGTTTATTTATTTATTTTTTTTCAAGAATACAATATACCTTACAGTAGAGGAGAAAACAATCAAAACAATCAATACCCACCATGCAGTATACCGAAAAAAAACAAAAACAATCACAATCCCCGAAAAAAGCGTCAAAAAAATGTCTCCAACGAAAGTCTTTTTTTTTAATTTGTCTTCCATCTTACGAGCGCGTTTTTAATCAACAAATATTCAGTTCATTTACAACTTAAATTGATTCCTTTGTGGGGTTGACCGAGAGAGAGAGAGAGAGAGAGAGAGAGAGAGAGAGAGAGAGAGAGAATGTGTGGGGGAAAAATCACTACTTTTTGTCTAGTTTCTTAATCTTTTTTCATATTTTGAGTATTTTAAAAATTGTCTTTGATTTTTTTTATTATGTAGTTGTTGTTTTTTATATATTTTAAACCCCTTCAGTACAAGAGTGCTCCCCAACGCTAAATGAAATCGTCTAAGCTTGTCTAAACTTGTCTTCTCTTCTCCTTGGATGTTGTTCACTTTTGGCAGTAGATCAACACTAGAATATGGTGCTAGTCACGAAGAAGTGTTGTAGGAAGAAGGGGAGACGCAGCATAGTACAGTACACTAGAATATGATGCTAGTCACGAAGATGTGTTGTGGAAAGAATGGAGACGCAGAGTTGTACACGAGAATATGATGCTAGTCACGAAGAAGTATATACTGTGATAAGGATGAAGAGACGAAGAACTGTACACTACAATATGATGCTAGTCACGAAGAAGTACACTAGAGTATGATCCTAGTCACGAACAAGTACTGTGAAAAGGATGAAGTGACGCAGCACAGTACCCTAGAATATGAGGCTAGTCACGAAACGAGTGCTGTGAAAAGATGCAGAGACGCAGCACTTTCCCGCTACCACTGAGCCACGTGAAATGAGCTGCAAAGGACGAATACCTGGGCCAAGTTAAGGCAAAAGTACTATAGAAACATCCCATGATAATTCTCCTGTTGTCTTATTTATTTATTTATTTATTTATTTATGTAAGACTGTGAGATAAGGTAAGGCTTTGTACTCTTTTCCTCGCCCTTTCTATCATCTATCTATCTATCTATCTGTCTGTCTATATATTTATCTATCTATCTGTCTATCTATCTATAGCCAGACCTCTTAATTTCGAAGGGGTGGTCTCAAACAAATCGCCTCCACGTCGCCCTGTCCTCTGCCGTTTGACTGCCCTCCCTTCAAACCACACCTCTCATTTATCTCTCCACCTCATCCCTCCATTCATCCTCAGTCTCCCCCTCCCTCTTCCCCCCAGCCCCTCACTCATACACACTCTCCTAGTCAGTCTCTCATTCTCTATCCTTTGCCATCCCTCCAGTTTACACTCCTCTCTCATTTACCTCTCCACTTCATCCCTCCATTCATCCTCGGTCTCCCCCTCCCTCTTCCTCCTACCCCCTCACTCACACACTCTTCTAGTCAGTCTCTCATTCGCCATCCTCTCCACAGGGAAAAAAACAAAAAAAAAAACGCTCCGTCACTCCTCTCTCTCTCTCTCTCTCTCTCTTGCTTGTTGTAAATGAACTTTCTACCAATACTATAATCAGTTCACTCCAACCTGGCCTAAAATTGCCATCTCTCCATCTTGAATGCTGAGCTGTGACGTAAGATTAACACTAGAATATGGCGCTAATCACAAAGAAGTGCTATGGAAAGGACGTAGAGCCGTAGTATTGTCTTTTTCAGCCACTGAGGTATGTGAAATAAGCTGCTAAAGGACGAAAATCTAGGCCAAGTTAGGATGAAAGGAGTATAATAACGATGTGGTGAGTGTTATTATTTTTTGTTGCAAGCAGTCATAACCACTATCATCACTCCTGTCTCCTGTATCACCACCACCACCCCCTTCACCACCATTATCACCACTATCGTCACTATCACCATCACTACCATTACTTAATCTCACCACCACCAACACTGCTGCCACTGCTACCATTACTACCACCATCACCACCACCATCAACGACAACAGTCACTACAATATCACCACCATTATCACCACCACCATCTACCACACACTAGACTTGATGGCAGGACAAATATAAATTATGCATATATTAAAGATTCCATTACTTATTAACTTCACTTCGGGTTATCGTCTTAATTGAGTTGTCTGCCCCGTGGAGGTGGGGAGGAAGAGCAGGGGAAGATTAATGGAGAGAGAGAGAGAGAGAGAGAGAGAGAGACAGACAGACAGACAGAGAGTGTTTGAGGAAAATGTACCTCTCTGTATTTTTTGTGACCTATGTAAATATGGCAAAATGAAATATGAAATAAAGATCACTTTTTTTTACAGTAGCTTGTACGCGCAGCTGCCAGTTACGCGCTTTCGCTAGATTTAAGAATATTCACTTATATACAGCAAAGGCTTTAACCGTGGCGACAAGAAATCCAGCGATAGTTTCAAGATTTCTATCGAGTTTTGACGATATTCCAAAGCTTTCAGCCCTTTATATAATGATTTTCTGGATGATTTTTTGCTTGGTTATTTTCTAGCGGTTTGAGAGCAAGTTTAGCGTGTGTTGCGCTCGTTGGCGTGGGATGGCAGGTCCAGTCAAACGTAGAATCAAGATTCGGCTGCATTAGCTCCTGATCCCCCACCCACTTGAATTTAAATGCATATTGTTGCAAAAGTACAGAGACCACACCCTATAAAAACAAAAGGTGGCGGTGGGGCTTGCCACACACCTCCTTCAGCAAAATTACCAGTACCTAGTCACCGAAAATAAAAAGGAAGAAATGAAGAGGTAAAACATGAAGTAGAACCAGGAAGACGTAAATGAAAAAAAATCACAAAAGATGAATAAAAAATAAATAAGAACGCAATATCTCCTTGTTCCTAAAATTGCCGAAAAATACAGGGACCGAAAATATCTACGAGAACCAAAACACGGCCCGGACCCTGGGATTTGAATGTGCTGGCTTCCCTGCTATATTATTACACAGATTTCCAGGTTTGAATGCTTGTTTTTGTCATAATATTATCACAGCTTAACCAACCAGTCTTTAGGAACAAGTCATAGGAGCCTGGAAGTGCTAATACTGTCACCACTAACTCATATATGAGAACGCTAGTACTGTACTGCATTACATTCCATCTAATTATTTTGAGTAATTTTGTACAGTTGGAAGTGAGTTGCTGCAAACTGAGTGTTAATTTACCTTTGGAGCAGAACTGAGGAGGGCTGACTGGTGCTGGTCTGTGGTCTCAAGTAAGCGTTTCATCTCCAGCCAAACACTACAAAATGGCAACTGCTGGAGGGATCTTGCCCTTCTCCGGGAAGCTCACAGATGACACACTCTGTAATATGGATAATGATGATGTAATCCAACGTCTCAAGTAAGTGGTGATTTGTTTGTTACTGCAGTTTTAAAAAACCCTAATGGCTTACCTTGGGATTCTTTTTCCCAACAGTTTCCAGCAGGTGTCGGGTATTAGCTAGTTTTAGTGCTCTGTAAAGCTTCCGGTCCACAGAAACATCAACAGTACCATGTTAAACCATGATATAGTATAAGGATTCTGTAGGAAGAAGTATGACAACTTTTGATTTGAACACCCTCCCCCCCTGATAACTGGCTCTTATTTCGTTTATACAGGCTCCAGCATGCTTGCATGTATCGGCCTTGGTAACGTAATGGCGACTGTCTGTGCTGCTCAGTCGCTGATAGTCTGCCTAATCAGTCCCTTATCCATGAGGTCACTATGACCTCATCCCCGGTCTTTTGTGGTCTGTGTCTTGCAATCGTACCCGCAACGTTCACACTTCTCATTTTCCGCAACCAATTATCCTCCATCCTTTTAATATGCCCTCAAGAGAACACATTCACTAACAGCCAAACAGAGAGATTCGTTAATTCACAGCGAGCAGCTGTGGCAGGAATATAAGAGGGTTTGCTGCAACACTATTAACCTTTCTGGTGAGGTTGGTACACTTTGGTATTTTGTGGTATAATATGACGACTTTCTCTGCAATGGGTACACCAAGGAACTGTATATTTTAGGGAACTTCTGATAGGTTTGTTCATTTGAGAGAAAATTTATACCAAGTGTACTGTTTATAGTCCTTGGTCTACTTATTACTTTTATTAATGCTGTGCAGGTTACATGCTGGTAAATTTTGACATGCTGATTCAACCTTATGGAAAGGTCTTGCACTGAGATCAATAATGTATGTTTATTTTATTGTTGTAGTGTGTGTAGAAAGTACATTTATATTACTGCAGTGTACTTTGTCAGTAATATTGTACCAGCACAGTATGTTCTGTTTTACTGTCAGTGTGTGTACAGTACCGGTATGTGCTCAAGTGATCTGAACACTCCAGGCAGAGTGACAGCTTTGCCAGGAACACAAATCTTCAAATCCCACTAGGTGACTGGGCTTTTTTTTTTCACTCACTGTAATATCATCAGGGGGAGAAGGGTGCTCAGGTATCCTTGAATGAACTGGATTGCCATAGCCTGATCTCAAGCCCCTACACCTGGGGGGATTATTTAGGATTTTTTTTTTCCTCCAATACAATAATACCATGACATCACTAGACTGACATCTTGCTTTCAGAAATCTAATAATACAGAATGAGCGGCAGAATGGGAAAGCAGAACAAGAGACAACCAAGACACAGCACATTACTGGCAAGGGAATAAAAGTATCCAGTGATGGCAAGAAGAAATAATATAGTACAGTATATACATCTTTGGATTTGAGGGATTGACAGGTTGCAGTCATTTCACAGACATAATTCCATATCTCTAGGCTGCTGTGGAAGAATTTTACGCACATATAGAAGTGTTGTTCATTGGGAAGTTCCAACAGAAGGAAGAATATAACCAGGCTGGAAATAAACACACACACTCATCTTAAATGTCAGGACCAACTTGTGGGCACCTATGCTCCTCATGGGGCAACATAGGACTGGATGATGGATGGAAATAGACACCCAGAATCTCTGCTTTAGTTATCCTCATCCTATTTCTTCCCACTGAATGATATTTCCACATGTCCTATTGGAACAATTGTCTGCTCTGTGGTATCAGGACACCCCAGACTGGCATCTTGCTTTTAGAGACTTAATGTCATATTGTTTTCAGAAACCTAATGATACAGAAAGAGGAGCTGAAAGACAAACTAGAACACAAGACAATGGAGATGGACTACTGGCAGGGAATCCTCGCATGTACCACCAAGACAGAACTTGAGTTGCAGGTACCCACCAGTCCTGCCTCGCTTAAACCCTTCGCTGTCCCCCTCACCCCAGAGCAGCGGGACAGACTTTCCCGCTATCGTACCCTCGTTGCAGAGATACAGGCACTTACGTTCATAGGTATAGTATTGCCTTTATTTCACAGTTGGTGTTGTGTGGCCCAGTCTCATATGGATGTGAACTTATTGGACTGGAAGCTGAAACTGTGCTTCTGTAGTCCACTATCATCCTTTTGAAGGATGTGGGGAAGTTAAGGGATTTTTATATAATGGTTCCAGTACTATCCATTCATCCATCATCCAATCCTATGTTGTCCGTACAAAAAGTGCAGCATTAAAGGGAACTCAGGTTATGTTCCAGTAAGAAAAACAATCGCATCAGATGGTAAACAGTCATCATCTTAGATGGCAAACAGTTGCACTGCATGCCGTAAGTATGAAAATGTATATTACACAGTGGGGTAATCACACCAGTTTTTTGCTGCTTTTTAAAAATTAATTGTTAGTATCCATTATGAGCTGCTGCACTTAAAATTCAACGAACCAAATTGGCCCCCTTTGAGTTCCCTAACATCAGCCTCCTTATCTTGCTTTCTCATATTCGCATTTCCCAGATCTATACACCTTGGCCTACTACACCTACTTCCACCTTCAGAAGTAGGTGTAGTAGGCCAAGTGTACCCGCTTCATGATCTTACTGATATCGATTCTAGCTATGTGACCAAACCATGGAAGCACACTCTCCAGCCCAGCTCTCAATAGACTTCCTTATTCCATGTTTGTCTCAAGTCACATTACCGTATTTCTTATCCCCTTCCTCCATTTTATGCACTTTCCATACAATCCTCAAGAACTCAAGAATAATTTAAAAGAATAAGTGATATATTAAGATAAATATGTTTACTGGTAATACCGTATATTGAAATAAACATTTCTTCAGCTGGGTCTGTCCGGAGATGTTTTGTTGAGGATACGTTGAGAGGGGACTAGTGCAGGCATACAGTGAAGCACAAGTATGGTTGTTTTCAGAGAATGTATCTGCCCACCCTATGGATGATGGAGGGATCCTGGTGAAGTTTCTGCGCCCTCCCAAAAACCCTCTATACAACGCCCGCCTGCTGCTGCTCGATCCAGGGGATGGTGACACATACAGGTGTAGTTTCTTCACTTTGACCTCTTAACTCTGGTGATATATTTTTTAGCTTCGTCTTACTACTGTACTGTATTTCCAATAATTATGTTTAGTCGTCCAGGAGAGGCTTCTAGTGAAGGGGAAATCAATGAAGGCGATGCAGTAAGTAGAGTCTCAAGTTCAAACAGAGGACTGTATTAGTAAAGTGAATAGTGAATACAGTAAAACTGTCGATGGCAAAAGAAAAAAAAGTGAGAGAAAGATAAGAAACATTAGGACTTACAATACAGTGGTGGTGGAGAGGGACATCTTCATCTGGTGGTGCTAATACGGTACAGTCTCATTTATACGGCAATCTTTCATCCGGAAAATACGATTAACCGAAAGTTTTGCAAATCAATTCTCAAATCAGTTTACCAAAGAAATCTGAGATCCAACCAAAGTTTCAAACTTGGTGGGCTCTTTTTGTGCCATCTGCGATAGTTTACGATGCTTCCACTAGGGCGAGCATCGGGCCGCCTGCCGTATTTACACTGTTTGGATGTGCCCAGCTTGGTCTTGTGTATTTATCACTGATAAATATCATGATGGCTTCTCCCAAAGTGAACCAAAGTGGTGGAAACAAGAGGAAAAAAGTTGTACAGTATATTATACAGTAATCCCTCTATTATTGGACGGCCATTGCCCGGACGCCATGATCTGGCTGTTCGAAACCATTATTCGTACATTTTTTCATTATATCCGGACAAAATGCTTGCATCCAGGCGGAAATTATGGTTGCATGAACATTTTTGTGCCCGACCGGGAAGGAACAGCCTAGTTACGCTGCCTTGTCTGGCTGGGTGATTCACCCAGCAACCGCTAGAAACCCTGTCAGTCATTCTTAGTTCTCACGCAGCAACATTGTAGTAAACGTCTCCTGTCGGACAGTTGTTATGGCAACGCATGTAGTGGCTTTTGTGGTTGTTTTCTACCTGCTTCAGGCCTTGCTATTCTTTGCATGTCTCTTCCTAGGGTGTGTAATGATGGCCTCTTCACTAGGGAAAAGGAAGAGGGTAGTGATGACTGGAGAAGCAGGAGATCCTCAGTAAGATTGATGTGGGATGGTTGAAGTTTTGACTTTGATTTTACTCCAGCTTGCTGTATTATACCATGATTTTATTCTCTTTTACCACGATTTTATTACATTCTGCCATTATGTTTTGTCCGCCCACTGCATTTTTCTTGTCGCTTTTTTTTTTTTTCCTTTATGTCTGCAGGGTATGGCCCTGCAGTGGTGATTGCTTATCAGTGGTTGATGGGTCTGCTTGACCATGGTAATTGCTTGGCTGTGGTTTATAAGTCTGTTTGACCAGATAGAGTGGTGTTAAACAACAGTAACAAGTGTTGTACGATGTACTATAGTGGCCCTCTTCACGGGCTTTCAAAATTAGGTTATATACCATGGGGGGCCAGGGGAGAAGGCCATTATCCAGATGGAGCCATTACCTGGACATGCTTTTGCCTCTGTTATGTCGGATAATTGAGGGATTGCTGTATGTATATTATGTGATTTTACATGTACAACTTTTATGAAGGGGTGTATTTTCGTACGTACAATACTGTATACGTGTTATTATATTCTTTCATACGTAAAAATTGATTAATCAAAATTTTGAAAGTCCTGTGAATTTCATATAATCAAGACTGTACTGTATTGTTGGGTGGCTCTGCTTCCTGGCTATATGAAAGTCTTGACTCCCTCCTTATCCCACAAAAGGAGGATGGTGGCCTGTAGGAAAAGGATAAACCTTCAGCCAGCAATCCACAAGTTCATGTTCAGATGAGCTTAGGATTGCAACTACTACCACTTGTACAGTGGTTTGAAAGCAACAACAGCAGCAGCTGAATGGCGGGATACATAGTAGTAGTGTGCTTGGAGGAATGGAAATTTTAATACAGTAAATTCCATTTTGTTATCAGTACTCTGTGTATAGTATTTTCAAGGGTAATAATATGTCACATCCAGTTATGTTTCATTACTGTTGCATCCTGTAATTATTTTGTTTTCAAGTTTGTGTTAAAGAAATGAAATGTGAAAACTGTCTGTTACTGTAGCTATGATTTTATTGCAGTGTGCGCTGTCACAACCTGCCCGACACTGTACCTGTGTCAAAGTTCGAGGAGAAGTACCTAAAGCAGGCGCCAGGGGAGGAGGAAAAAGGTCAGGCAATACCACGCAGATACATGTAGATATTGGCTTGTACAGTGGACAGGTGGTGGCAACCATCATCCACTCACTTGTAGTGCTGCCTACTTCTTCCTTCACCTTTACCACTCTTTTCTTTGTCCGCGCTCTATCTTCCTGTTTCTACCAACTTTTGAATCACTTTTTAGTGCTCTTCTTTTCAGGTGGCTTTACATTGAATGACAAGCTAAATGGTTTCCTGTAAACCAGGAAATAATTTATAACGTTGGGCGATAACCGTTTGAGCAACCCATACATATTCCCTACGTGACAGCAAGTGAGTTGGCAAAGAGTTAGTGCCCCTCCCCATAAAACACCTAACTCAGACAACCACCCCTTGTGAGATTGTGATGTCTGGCTATAGATAGATTCTCGGTAGTTAAGGAAGCTCCGTAACACCTCTTCCTTACCGATATATATTTGGATATGGTTGGCTATGGCAATATCATTTTGTACATTATTTATGCAGAGTGTGGAGATCTTAGAATGATTTAAGTACCACAGGAGAGCCAGGTGTAATAAGCAAAATAAATTGCTTAGGCATAGAAGACTTTGTAGCACCTCTTCCTTAGTGACTAATTTTTGCCTGTTTACCTGCTTCATTTATTTATTTTTTTTATTATTAGTTTTGGGAGCCTCTCCACATGTGAGTACAGGTAAAAGTAGTTTGCATTTCAAGTTGCCGTGTATAATTTTTCTATTTGAGCAGTTCACAATACTGTACAATAAAAAAGATACCAGTAATCCTATTTCTACCACAGACAAGAATGCTGGACTGAAGAAATTTGTGACATGGTTGATACAGTATGTGAGGCCACTGTACGCCCGCCAACACCAAATATGTTCATACCAGGTTAGTGCTGCTTTGGACTTGTTTTTGGATGTGATGAGCAAGGTGGGGAAATTAGAGGATGAAGTGTGAAACAGGGTGCGACACGGAACGAGAGTTACTGTACACTGAGGGCAGTGATCAAGAACAGGGAGGTGAGGCTGGAAGTAAAGAAATTGTTGCATGACACTATTTTGATCCCCACACAAACATATGGAAGTGAAGCTTGGACTTTGCCTGAAGGACTCAGAGTCAGAAATGAGAGGAGTGGAAATGTATTACCTAAGAGGAGTGTGTGGAGGTATGTGGAGAGACAGACAGACATGTGAGAAAGTTCAGGATCACTGTGGTGTTCATGTGGCTGTTAGAAAATAATAGTATGAGTATAGTACGTAGATATGGTTTGGGAATGTGAAGCAAATTAAGAGTGGAAAAATGGCTGTGAAAGTGTATGTGACTAAGAAGGAGGGAGAGGGAGAAGATAGACTGAGGATAAGGTGGAGGGACATGGTGGGTAGTACTGTATAAAAGTGGTATGGGATGGTGTGAAAACCACCAGATCATCAAGGACAGGGTGATGTGGAGACAATTTGCTTATGACCACCCCTTCCAGGATTAAAGCGTTTGGATGAGAATTAACAGTTACAAATGCATGTGAGAAGGAAGCTAGAGAAATTCAGCAAAAATATAAAATGGCCCTTTGCTTTAACCTGACTTTGATACGTGTGTGTCACTGCCGTACTCATGTGGTTAATTGTACTGTAATGAAATTTATGTGGAAGGGTTATGTGATATCCTAAGCAATGCATACAGTATTCAGTTTATATCTAATAACTGCATGATAAAAGCATCTTTAATCATTTTAATGTTTCTCCACAGGCATTATCACCCAGCACCAGCGTCTACCACAACGAAGCCTGCACCTTTCTCTGTTTTACCCTGGTAGTCAAGGAGGTTGGTATGCCCATCCATAATTGATGAAGTACTGAACTATATAGAAAGTTCTTGTTAAATCTTATTTTATTTTTTAGTGCTTACCTTCATGTTATTCTACAGTTAGTGACAATCCCAGTTATTACCTTGCTTTCCGGCAACCTGTCACTGTACAGTACTGTGCTGGTTTGTAACCATATACAGTACTGTACCTCGTAAAAAATAAACGTGCTTCTTGAACTAGTAGGTTTTATGACACTACAACCAGATATGTTTTGTTTCATTTCGTTTTTAAAGGCTCCAGCATGGTTGCATTCATCAGCCTTGGTCACCTAATGGCAGCTCTCCATGCTGCTTGATCTCTGGCAGCATCCCTATTCAGTTCCTTATCCCTGAGGTCGCACCCAATGACCTCATCCCAGGTATCTTTCGGTCTGCCTCTCGCAACCCTACCCCCTAACGTTAACACTTCTTACTTTCTGCACCCAGTTATCATCCTCCATCCTCTCCACATGCCCAAACCATCTCAGTCTACCTCTCCTCATCACAACACCAGTACACTCAAGGCCCATCCTACCTCTCAGCTCCTCCATCGTAAACCTATCCCACCCCCCCTTCCCCAGGCCTTGCACTCAAGGACGCACTGCACAGCCACCTAATCATTGTAATTTCTGTACGTTTGAGCCAGCAAATCTCCTCCTCCTCTACTGTTGCTCATAAGGATGTAAGTCTGAGGGATGGTTTATTGGTCATATAGTGCTACTTTGATACCTTCAGCCTGATGTAATTATTATTTTACCCACTACAAGGTGATTTTGTTAGCTGTGGAGAGCATCCCAGTAGTGGAGATTAATGATGTCTACTAAATCTTCATCTTTTTGGTCAACAGTCAGTGGAAGAGGGTTTCTCTGAATTTGAGGTGGTGTTGGAGTATGATCCGTGCGACATCCTTCCCTCGAAAGTCACCATTGACCACATAGGTAATTATACTCTCTCCATTTGAACTTACTGTACACTAAAATTGCCATCGCTCAGTTCTGAAAGCTGAACTGTAACAAGAGACTGAAACTAGAACATAGTGCTGGTCATGAAGTGATGCAGTGGAAATGATGCAGAGCCTTAGTATTGTATTACTGTGCCATTGAGCTACAAGAACTAAGCAATGAAAGGGCCAGCCCTCTCATGGTTGGGACAACTCTGGTATTTAATTCCACCTAATGACAACACCATAGATGATTGTATTAAGCTGAATGAATCATAGGAGCCTAACTGCCAATATTGGGATCATTAGCCTTCTTTTGACTGGGATAATTTAGGTTTTGTACTTCAACTAATGCAGATGTTTGTGTTTAGCTGAGTGAGTCATAGAAGCCCAAGTGTGAATACTGAACCATTAACCTTCTTGGGATTGTATCGTTTATAAATATATCAACATGTTTTCATGATTGGTCACCTAATGGTGGCTTTCCATGCTGCATGATCTCTGGCAGCATCCCTATTCAGTCCTTTTAACTAAGGTATTATGTTTTAACAAATGCCAGATGATATTATTTACCTGAGTGAGTCACAAGAGCAGAAAAATGCTAATACTGGGACCATCACTCCTCTCATAGTTGCGATGTCTTCAGTATTTTATTTCAGCTGTTACCAGATAATTTTATTAGCTGGGAGTGAGTCATAGGATCCTAAAAGTGCTAATACAACTCTTTACGTGTTCCCCAGGTGGAGCCCCTGCCTCATCAGACATGAAAGAAATAATGAATGAGTTACGTCTACAGCTTCAAGAGGAGCCATTCTCCCAGGTGTTGTCAAACTTACTGGGCAGTGAAAGAACCACATCATCCAAGGAGACAACAGAGGCAGGGAGGCCGCAAGGCGAGAGTGGTTCGGAGGACGAGAGTGAGCAATCAGAAGTCCTTTTTGGCTGAGAGATTTGAGTAGTTTTAACCAGTTTTAGATGATGACCTTCTTAGTTAATTTTTGCTGTTACCAGATGAGTTTATTCTACTTAGGAAAGACCTCTTGTATTCTAAGGGGTTTGTTATGACTATCTAACCCCTCTAGTTTGTGAAGCCTCTCCTAAGGTGAATAAACTCTTCATATGGCAAGAATGAAAAAAGAAAGAAAAAAATCGGGTGATAAAGGAAATCCTCGTATGCTCTGTGATTTCAGTATTTTTTTTAGTTTTCCTTTTATTTTTCTTAGACCTATATATGGTCAGTTGTTTTATACTATAAATTTTAATGAGAGTTTTATTTTAATTAGTATACAAATTATGCTCAGTTCCTTTTGTAATTCCATATTGTGAAAAAGTTTGGTTTTACAAATTATATTCATTGAGTAGACTTCCTCATTATGAAAAAGTACTGTGTGTATGTGTTCAGTATGTTTTCAGACGCATTTCTATAGCTTTCTCTTTAAAACTGAACTTTTATTGTAAAGAATATGCATTTCCTTCACGGACTGAATGCATGTGATATATGTTATACAGTGATGGCTGTTTTTGTTTAATTTTACCAGATCAACTAATTACTGTATTTGTTTGAAAGGTACTGTATTCAGAAACATAAAGTTTCTAAAATGTTAAAAAAGAAAATCCAGCTTTAATGGGAATAACACAAATACTGCAAAAACAGAATTATTTAAGATGTATACGGTAATGTTTTACTGGAAAGCAAAATAGCTGTTGCTTTACTTTCAATTAATTCTGTAATCCTGCTTTGTTAGTTTCAGTGTAGGTTAGGGTTTTAACAAATTATTCTCATTTACTGATGTATCGTATAGGTCTTGGTTTCTGTTGCTCATATTCCATAGATTACTTGTGCCTTTTCTACTGTATTTAGACAAATAAAGTGAAATATTATAGTGCAGAAGTCGTTAATTAACCTTTAATTGCCAACGGGTAATATATTAGTTATCCCTCCCCTAGGCCAGCTCTGGGGCCATTTTTTAGAATGTCAAAAATTGTGTTTTCCTCTAGAATAAAACACAAGTGTCTGGCACACCTGCCAATGAGGTTTTTAACCTAAACACATTGTATGGTTCATTAAGATTCATCAAAAAATTAATGAAGTGGCTGCATCTTGCCGGTAAAATCTAAACAAAAAGGATATAAAATTACACACAATGGTATATCATTATTTTTGCCACCTGACTACCTTGCAGGGTTGCTATAATGGTTGTAAATATGTAGAATAATGCATTATGAACTCCCAGTAACTCAATGACTGTCTAACTGAGGAATTTTAAAAAGCGGAAATCTGATGATTATTTT
This sequence comes from Coenobita brevimanus, assembly GCF_032717465.1. Lineage (NCBI taxonomy): Eukaryota > Metazoa > Arthropoda > Malacostraca > Decapoda > Coenobitidae > Coenobita > Coenobita brevimanus. Next base: position 2,349,585 of record NC_137061.1, on the reverse strand, counting down.
CTTTATGGAACTATATAGTTGTAAATATAGTTTGGATTGTATACTATGCGTGGGAACAGAAGGGCATGTTTCTATTTCTGGGCTGTTTCAAGATAAAATGACAAATGTTCAGACATGGTTGAAGTGCAAGATGTACAGGTACTGACAGGCTGAATGCCTGTCAAGCCTCAGGCGCATGATTTACGGAGGCCTTGGAACAGTGGAGAGGGTTCATGTAAACACACCAAACATCATTCCCTTCCCAAAATATTTAACCTCTTTTTATGATACGGTATGCGCTATATCAGTACCAATGGCACTGGTAGTGAATGGCGTCAGCTGACGCAGCCGGTCTATTAGAAGTTCAGGCACTTCATTACTTTCATAATATAGGAATCTGGGGATTCATTGTCATTTGTAGGTCAGTCTGTTTGCACCAAGAACTGAAATGGGGACCTGGATTAATAAAGAGACAGTTAACTCCATACTGTAGTCTGGGGGAATGTTTGCTAGGTGTTTTCCTTGTCAGCCACACACTAGGGGTTGCCTGAATAATGTTTGCATGGTAACAGAGGCCCAATAGGAGAAGCATAAAAGAGGCCCTCAAGGTGAGATTTATTACTTTTATTTAATTTTCTTTTTATGCATCTGGTCCAGGCATAGGCTTAAAAGCTCATTCCATAACACCCAGATACCATACTGAGATGCAGAAATATCAACAATGATGTAGGCTAGGGCAGTTGCTTACCTGTGGTCGACAGATATGCTCAATTAGACACAGGTTGAGGAACCACCACCATCATCTGGTGATTATATTCGGCTTGGAAAGAAATTGTCAAACTGAAGGGGTTAAATATAGCCTTCAACCTCATCAATATTATAAGTCTGTCCTACATTGAATAATATTATTTGGAGGTTCCAAGAATAAACAAATAACACATGCCAACAGCATTACACTACTGACACATGCCATATACAAAGATCCCTCACACAGAAAGAACCCTCCCAACGGCAGGAGAGGCAAAGGTCAGGGAAAAAATGGGAGAAATGGAGTTCCCCTGAGCTAAGCCCTGTATTGGACTATTTAGCCCCGCTAGGGTTACAGGAGCGAGCTACCACTCCCGGCACGGCAGCCCTGGCGAGGCTCGAACTCGCAATCCCCTGATTACGAGTCCAGCGCGCTACCACTGTGCTACCGCGCCGCTGTTGCCTCTCCTGACACTGAGAGGGGCAGGGTAGCTCAGTAGTAGAGCACCTGACTCAGGACCAGAGGGTTGAGAGTTCATGCCCCCCCAAGGTAGCTGCCCTTCTGGGAGAGGTAGCACTCTCATATCACCTAGCGGGGCTATGTGATCTACCAAGGTCTAGCTCAAGGTTTCCCCCCCCACAAAAAAAAAAAAAAAAAAAAAAAAAAAAAAAATCCTGACACTGAGAGGGCTCTCCCTCCATGCTAAGTGATCAGTGTATGAGGCATGTGTTAGGAGTGTAATGCTATATGGTAGTGAGACTTGGGCTGTAATGGAAGAGGATATTTGTAGGCTCAAATTTACGGAAATGGCAATGCTTAGGTGGATGTGCAGCGTGTCCCTGAATTAGAGGCCTGGGGGGCTAGGTTTACTATGGAGGAGTTGAGGAAGGATGGGACTGGAATGCACTGATGCTGTGATGAGGAGAGGTAGATTGGGATGGTTTGGGCAGGTGGGGAGAATGGGGGATGACAATTGGGTGCAAAAACTGAGAAAAGTAAACACTGGGGGTAGGGTTGTGAGAGGTAGACCAAAAAGGACCTGGGATGAGGTCACAGAGTGTGAGCTCAGGGATAAGGGCATGAATAGGGGGGCTGACCGAGACTGAGAAGCATGGAGAGCTGCCATTAGGTGACCAAGGCCAAAGTATGCAAACATGTTTGAGTCTTTATAAAGGAAACGAACGAAACATTTCATAGGGCCTTTACACTGGCTGACAGTGGCGTAAGAGGCAAGTCAAGGATTGGCTGGCAATTTGATTCAGATGGGAAGGATTTCTGGTCTGGGCTGGCAGCGTCTTTGCCACCGCATTCCCAGGGTTGGGCCACATGTTCCATTACCCAGCATCCTCGATGGTGGCCTCCAATGCTGTACTAGCTAGCATTTTTGTGGGTACGTCCAAAATTCACTAAATTAACCACTACGGGAAGAAAATAGTGTAATGGGGTCTATATGAGCTTGCACTGCCAAAGACAATCTGAAGATCCTCTCTGTGGCTCATGTAACTTACGCACACGAGGAGCGAAGAGACCGGCATTCAAGCCTCGGCCAGTACAGTGATTAAATTACCGCACCCTTTGCGGGATTAGGGCGTCGGGCTATAGATAGATAGATAGATAGAAGTTTCGAACGGCCTTTCCATGGCCTTGGCCCCTACACTCGGGTATGGCCATTTTTGTCACAGGACTGAAAAGATGATACAATTTTTATTCTGCTTAGTACTGACTCCCCTTTCCCATAGGACCTGTAAGGTGAAATTTGTGCTTTCTATTACTTTGATTTTTTTTTTCAGTGACTGTTTTCTGCTGATATTCTTCATCCCAGTAAACTTCCACATCATGCAATATGATGTTTCTATTGATTTATTTTATGTAACAGCCTACACTTACCAAATAATTTAGCTGATGTCCAACAGGCTTGTGTTTGCACATGGTTCTTTATAACAATTTAAACGGATAGTTTTAATTTTTTTCTTTTTTTTTTTTTTGCTCATGGGTATCAACAGGAGTAACTTTACATCAATTTCTCAATTTTATATTCTACCATTTCTTCCCCCCACCTCTTTCTCTTGCTCTCTCCAATAACTGTTTTCCAGATATCGTTTTTGTGGTACATTTTCACCTATCATGCATTTCACTGGACGAGCTTGTTGTTTTGATGGCAACCGAGCCTAGAGTCAACCCTCATCTTGAACTGCACAGGAATACCCCTATATAAGACAGCTCGATGAATGTTGCTTTGCACATATAATGATTACGAACAACGGAACGTGTCCAATGTATAACGAAGTCCGTCCTACACTTGAGACAATGAAGAACTAAACTGTGACATTATTTTTAACATACTAAACTCTTCACAGCGTTAAATTCCCCCAGGTAGCTATTAATGCACTTTTCTGGCAACAAAGGTGAATACAGGGCTCGCAGTATGGTTGGGCACTGAGTACTGTACTTTTTTTTTCTTTTCCCCAAGGATGAGGGAACCGAAGGCCAGAAGCCCACAAGACTGCTCTCTTCAAGAAAAAACAAAAACAAGATAACAGACAGCCAAATTCAGGATCCATTACAACACGCCTAGCAGCAACCAGCCTCCACTTGTGCTAATGACCCCCAAAAGTATTGGTTTTATGCACTCCACATTCACGTACAAGCACCATAACACAGATATCTGTGACAGAGATAAGCTTCTCATTCAAATGGGTTATAATTCTGAATAAACTGTTGTGCTGACAGGATTATTTCATTGTAAACTTAGCTAAAATAACAAGAAATGCTGCTTGAAGTACAAGAAAGTTTCATAAGGACAGAAAATGATAGGTAATAATAGTAAATTAGAATTTTGTATTCACACACAAAAACTTATGTGAAATATATGAGGAAAGGGTCATCAGTTAAATTCTTGCTGTAGTTTGGCAGACCTAAGTACAAGAAAATTTCATAAGGACAGAAAATGATGGTTAAGAATAGTTAATTAGAATTTTACATTCACACACAAAAACTGATGACTGAGAATTCTCCCTCACTAGTTATGTGAAATATAAGAAGGGTCATCAGTTAAATTGTTGCAGTAGTTTGGCAGACCAAGTTATTAACCATAATCAAGGACTGTTAGTTGATTTTAGATGGCAACATATATACAGCATAGGGGAAAAAATTTACCTATTTTAGGGTATCTGAATAGGAAATTTGGAAGACAGCACCGGTAAAATGTAAATAAATACATAAATAACAATAACAATGGTGTATGGCTTTCATTCAGGTTGGATCCACTGTAACACTGGTCTTATCATGCATAACAACTACACTTTACAACTGCCTGCATCTTCTCTCTCTACTCTTAATAACTAGGAGGGGAAAAACATGCAATTAAATACTGAACAATGGTCGTCACTCGTAAGAAAACACCCGCAGTCTTGGCTACACATCTTTCACCTTAACTTGGCCCGTATTTTCGTTTCATGTAATGCAAGATCTTGATTTAATGTATTTCAGTGGCACAATAAGGCAATACAACGGCTTTACATCTTTATTTATTTTTTTTTTTATCACTAAGAAGGGACTAACAATTTACAGCCAAGACAGGGTACAAGTAGTTTATTGCGATGTCGACAGTGCCGGACTATAATGAGTACTGGTACGGGCAAAAATTATTACTTGGCCGAGATTCTACTACGTCATCGTGATCTTGGAGGTTTATGGAAAATTTATATCCAAAAAAGGAGGCCGCTTGCCTCATGCGCACCTTGATGCACCGGGATTTAAAAAACCTATTCGAGTCTACCCTCGTCACCATCTTTAAATTGCGACGCACAATTGCAATGTTGCCAAAGTGACGGCCGTTTAAATTAATACTGGTACAGGCTGAAAGTTAATACTGGGCCGGGATTCTGCTAGGTCATCATGATCTAGGGGCTTCAACAAAAAATATCTATGAAAAATAAGGCCACTTACCTCATAAGCACCGCGATGCACCGGGATTAAAGAAACTACTCTTTCACACCCACCCCTCCATCTTTGAACTCCGACGCTCAAGTGGCGCCACATAGAATCAACTTCGTCCTCGTCACCAGTTCCCCTTTAATAATAATAATGCCAACAAAATCCTAAAAACGTGCTCTTACATTGAACTTTTTTTTTAATGAACCAGATTATAATTATTCTGATAACACTAGCATAGAATTATTAGAGTGACGATCTATTTACCGAACTATCCAAAACAATGCTGAGGCTTTTCAAACCCAGATCTTGGCATACAATAAACAATTTACATATTGTCGTTTTATCATTATTATTATTATATTGTTGTTGTTGTTGTGGCTTACATTCATTTGGTATAATATGCAGATCTGGCCACTTTTTAAATATGACGAAAGCTCTGAATACATATACATACTAGCTTGACGTTTAGTCCCATTTTAATTTTGCTCTCTCCAAACAACCGCATTCACATCAATATAATTGCAGCAGGGGTTAGTTAAAACCTTCATTAATCCCGTCACTATATGAGGGTTTTCTAAGCTTTTCCTAAACTGAAAAAAAAAAAAAAAAATTGTAACCCAACCTATAGAGGGAAAAGGATAAGAATAGGGAGTCCATATGAAGGGGAAGGAAGAGAATGGGAGGTGATGGGATGGAAGGGATAGAGGAATGGGAATGTACATGGAGGGAAGCTAAGGGTAGTGGTTAAAATGGGGCTGTTGCTGTTGTTATGGCCCCAGCCCCATTTAAACATAAACCCAGTGGACTGCAGGCTTAAACTGTCTTCCTGCAGCCAACCATCCAATTAGGGGATAAGATGTGAGCTGAGAAGTGTTCATTTGAGTATTGAGGCCTGCCCCAAATATAATGTTGCCACAACATGAATCAGGACGGGGTGACGAGAGGGGTTATATGTTCTACATCTCATTATATAACACACAGGGAAGAACAATGAGCCTAAGATTTTTATGCCGACCAACTGGATGAGTTATTAAGGCCATTAGTCAGTTTTTACGAAGTCCCAATATTCTAGAATAATTACTTATCTATAGCCAGGTGTCATAATCCCATAAGGGGTGGCTGTTTGTCTTTTTAGTTAGTTGTTTTACAGGGAGGGGCACTCACCCTCCACCAACCCACTTGATGACAGGTGGGCAAGTTCTAAAATACACCAGAACATGGACGAGATAAACTTCGTCCAACAGCGTAACAAGTTGGACGACCAAACTCAAGGCCTTGCAGTTGCAGGCTAGATGTGCGAACCATCACCAGCTCCCCTGTCAAGAGAGGAGAGGAAGGTGGTGGTGTGGATGGGTTTGAGAATTTGGAGAGGAGGAGGAGGGGGGATGAGTGGCAAGAGAGGGGCAGATCGAGAGGGACAAAAGTAATACAACTAGTGGACAGAAGGGAGTGCCCAGTTAAAGTTTTGGGTCAGTCATATTCATGGATAAACCTTGTTTCCCATAGGTCCATGTTTGCCCAGTAGTATCAACTGGAAATCAAGACAACATTGGCACAGCAAATCGTTTTCAAGGGGAAAATTATGATTCAACAAACACTGACTATCTTAATGATCCTTATGTGGCTGTAAGACATTAATCCTAAGGTCCCCTCTTCTCCAGCCATCCTCTGTTTCCCATTCCCTGCACCCTGTGATGTGGAAGGACCCTGTTCAGACCCCAGCATGACACCATTTGCCACAGTGGTTGCTTGCTTGTTGTCAACGGGGTCTGCTCGGCCAGACAGTTTGGGGCAGAACAACAACTACACCCAGAAGAGAACAGTTTAACTACAAGAGAACACTTTAGCTACAAGAGAATGGCTTAACTACTATACCTTAACTACAGGAGAACAGTTTCATTACACGAGAATGGCTTAACTACAAGAGAACATCTTAACTACTAGAGAACAGTTAAACTTCAAGAGAACAATTAAACTACAAGCGACCAGTTTAACTACAAGAGAACAGGTTAACTCTGAGAACAGGTATAAACCAATGACATTCGTGTCAAGATCAGAGTTTATTGACTTGACTAGCGATTGATACATCCCAACAGCAAATATACAGTACAAATCAACTTACAGGACTATTATATTAAAATTAAGTCTTTGGTTTTATATTCTGAAGGTTTAGTTTACTAAGCATGCTGTGTTCACAACCTGAGTGGCAAATATACTGTACAAATAATAACTTACCTGCAAAACTGAAGACACATCTTGTAATGAATATTATTTTGGTAAAAAAAACATATGCACAAAACAAAACTGGAAGAACTAATCAGACATGTAAGATTCTTATAAAAAGTCTCAGAAGCCTCAGTGTAACATATACAGTATACATCACAAACAGCCCAATGTGCAATGAAGCAATAATTATGGAAGGAATTTTGTATACTTCATTAACCCAGTGATTCTAGGGATGTCATTTCATTTTATTCTTGCCATCTCCTGACCATTTTATTCACATTAGGACTGCCTATTTAAACAGGAGGGATTAGGCACAAAATTACTATACCCCTTCAATGCAACAGGCCTTATCTAAACCGAATAAAATCGTCTGACAGCAGTGACGAAAAACAAATAAGGATGTCCCTCGGAGTCGTCGGGTTAAATCTACTGCACAGTTCATTAGTACTTTGCTGGACACATGAAGCTGTATAGACTGAACTCAGATATTCAGATACACACATAAATGATACACATCTGAGTAATGAGCCACCAACTTAGCTACAGAGTAAATTAAACCTTCGCACTAGAAAGTAAACCTCATGGACTTACAATGAAAGTGTAAAAAAGAAAAAAAAACCTATATACATGCTTACTTCTTTTGAACCACTGGAGTGTTTTACTTTGCAGAAGCACAAGAAATCTACACACCTATCCAAAAATCACAGAGCTAGTCAAGTCTGTAAATACTGATGGCATTCATTCATGCCCACTATACACAGTATTTCAGTTCAGCCACTCTAAAAGAAATAATGTGGATTCTCTCAAATTTCAAATGACGTCTGCTACAAAGGATTAGTTATCATAACTTGCACTAGGAAGTTTGATTACTCAGTGATTAAGCTTATTTCAGGATTCGCTTCCATCCTTCATCAATAGGAGCGTTCACAAACTCCAAAAAGTTGCCAATCTGCACCTGATAACTTAATTTGAAAAACTGAAATGCGGTCAACTACACTACTGTTTTGTAAGTGTTTCCTTTATCACTTTGTTCATAAATCTAATTTTATGAACATATTTACTCAATAAAATGAGGAAATGAAGCTTCAGTACGATGAAGTTAAAGGGAGTCACTAAACTAATTAAACTAATTGTCTATACCTCGGACAAATATTCTTCACAGCTTATAACCGTATTACTTACAGTCCCAGTAAGGCCTTTTACTATAGTTTTAATCAAATAAAACTTTCTGACATAATATTGCTATGTGTACTGTAATACTAACACGAAGTCAATTGGCTGCAAAATATTTATAGGAATCAGATGACTGTAAGCATATGCCTGCACCAAGTTTTGTTGTCTTTCTGGAAGCATCGGTACTTGGGATTTTGGTCGGCAGCTTCATCTTTGCATGATTTTGGCTTCATAAAGTGCACTTATTTTATAATGAATAGTCAGTACATTCTCTTTAGCATTTGCCAGATGAAACATTAATTTCTTTGATAACTAAATGATAAGTTTCACATTAATCATGCAGCGAGACTTTTAATAATATGTGTTGAATGCTAACGGACCACTTGTCATTTTATGCATTCTAGTGACTGCTCTGCAGTATTTTGTTTAGTAAACCATAAACAATAAAGAAAACTGGTATAATAACCAATGATTACATTACTGAAGAATTTATGTACTCTTTCTCACCAAATATCACGGAAGAGATTTTTAAAAATACTGTATATATCACTGTGACCCGGGAGTAGCTGACCAAGTTCCTAATTAAATATCCCAGAAAATATTGGCAACTCTTGAGTTTGTGAATGTGTCCATTCCAGAAATGTCCCTCTGAAAGTGATATCAGCTGTGATGAGATTTACATAATTTCCTAATCACAGAAGCACAGATATCAGTAGCTTCATGATGTCACAGGGGAATTGAATATCAAATCAGTAATCAATAAGAAATGATGTTACAAGTGCATCTTCTCATTACACTGTACAAATGCAACTTGTCATTTCACTGTATAAGTACAGGTGCAAAAGTACTACTGTCTGCAAATGAATGCCAGTTTCTTTCTCCAGATGATATTGTAATACTATACTGTATTTTCAACTCTGTCATAAACCCAAAAAATATACATGGGTACAGATTTTTTTATATAATAACCAATATTTAAGCCTCCAATTATGTAGTTTTTATATATCTTGCTATCCCCAGACAATTTTGTTCAGCTTTAGCCTTGAGAGAGAGAGAGAGAGAGAGAGAGAGAGAGAGAGAGAGAGAGAGAGAGAGAGAGAGAGAGAGAGAGAGAGAGAGAAGGGGTCAGATACAGTCTTTATTAACCCCTTCATTGCAAGACTTCTCCACTAAGCTGAATAAAACCATCTGAAGGTGGTAAAAATTTTAAAAACATTACACCATTGTGTTAAAGGGGTTAAGTGTGCCAAATAGGTTTCAAGTGACTCGTATAACTTTTTTTTTTTTTTTTTAGTTTATACTGTACTTTACAGTACATAAGATTAATATTGTTTTCATGTACACTTCAGAGCAAATGCACTGTACAGGAAATATAAACTGTTTCTTACACAGCAAAGAATAGCAATATGTGATATAATGCAATCACTGACAGTAATATATGAAGTGCTACGTTACATTATAGACAAATATGATGGAAATCACACCTACTATCCACAATACTGTTGGTACAGCACTGGTAACTCTTAGAATCATTACAAGTATGTACAGCTTTTGAAGAAATGTATTAAGGAAACTGCAAACTTAGTGCACTTCACACTGCTGTCGATCACAGAGTGGATTAGGTATACTGTGGCACAAAACAAAGAGTATGCAGTACCCACTAATGATATCTCGATTTCTATTACAATATACGAGCTACACTTTTACGTCATGCCGTTTGGTGTAAAACATTTCGTATTGCGTTCTGAAATTCTTAAGTCATCCTTGCCTTATGAAAAAAATTTTATTACTCTTGAGAATAGCACAAGAATCCTGAATCTATAACTGTCTGCTATTCAAATAAACTTAGGGCAAAGCTCTAATGACACTCCAATGGCCAAACACAACACAGCACACTGGCAAAATGTTGCAGTGTTTCCAGCAATAGTTCTATTTATGGCAATGCGACATGATCATTCTTTTGTCAAATTATCCCCAGAAGCTCATCTTGGTGACATCTTATTGGCAACTTTATACCTACTGAGCCAAGGAGTACCTCTTTCATTTTACTTTTACCTTTACTGTACTTAGGTTAAGACTAATTATTCTGAACTGGAGGGGTTAGGTATACCATTTACTGCTGTATTGTTGTAACCCCAGGTTCATCTCATTGCGAACTCACTGGATGGCAGGAAACTGACGACTTCGGCTAGTCGCTCCCAGAGGTTCTTTGTTGAGCTTATGTTGAGGAAATGTCTGTGTTCTGGCAGTTTGGTGCATGTGGTGGGTGAACGTGTTGTAACATAAACACCGTACTGAATGTGTTGTGGTGTGGGAAGCTGCAATGTAGGGTCAACAAAGTGGACTACCACTGAGTTGTATTTGTGTTGTATTATAGCATTAAACCCTGTCGGTACAAGATGTCTTCCCGAAGGTGAAACAAGACATCTGGTAGCAGCAAGAATGGGGGTGGGGAAAAAAAAATAAAAATGTCTCCCAGTTCCAAAAGGTTCAAGATATACTTAAACATCAGCCTTTGCAGTCGCAGTGGGCAGGAAAAGATGCCAACAATCATAAAAAAGTTGCTGCTAAGATCGAGTCCTATCTGTCTACAACCAGATGCCTTAACCCCTCCACGCCGGGCTATTTATAATGCCTTTGTTCTCTCACTATGGGAAATTTTCTGAAAAAAGCCTGTTTTCAAACCTTAACATCTCAGAAACTATAGCAGTTGGGGAAACAAATTAAAGGAGATATTATTAACCAACTCTTTTTCTTGTTGCAAATGAAAGTATCCCCAGGTTTGTAGGTCATCATGTCGATGAGCAATGACATGATGAAGAGGAGTGATTTTTTGTGCATCAGCACAAGGCCCCGATTTTGGCTTTGTTCTTAATGTGATAACTTCTTCGTTACTAGATAAACTAGACACAGCGGTGTCCAAGGCACACCCTATGGCACTATCGCTGAGTCCTTAGAAAGAGGCTTGGCAGGGGTGGATGAGGAAAAACTCCATGTCAGGTGGGAACGGAATAGGACGAGAATGGTTAAGAAAACATCGTCTTACACCTGGCAAAGTCACAACTGAGGTATGGTTGGCTCAGCTGGCAGGAGTCCCTCCCTAGCTTTTGGTGACAAGATAAAGTGGCGGCCACTCCAAACTGTGTCAGGAAAACAAGCGTGGTTCCAACCGACACCAGGTGGCCTTACGCTCCTCTTTTATGTTGGTCCATACCAAAACCCAGCGGTTTGGGGTTAATCCCATAAGGGCTGGCCACAAACAAATCAATTCCATGTTGTTCTCTCTTATATCTCTCAAACTGGGAAAATCTGCCAAAAAAATACCCATGTGGCAACTGCCTTTATGGGTGTGGATGAAATTGTGATATTCAGATCTCTACTCTGGACAGCTTAGGAGGCTCAGTAACACTTCTTCCTTACTAGTTTATATCATCTTATGTTACATTAATATTCTCTTGTATGCTATTTCTGCAATTTATATTAGTATTAAAGTAGTAGTAGTGGTGGTGGTGGTGGTGGTGGTGGTGGTGGTGGTAGTAGTAGTTGTAGTAGTTGTAGTTGTAGTAGTAGTAGTAGTAGTTGTAGTAGTAGTAGCAGTAGTAACCAGGGGTTCAAATAACATGTGAACCCAATGGACTTCAGGCTGAAATTCCCATCCTCCTGCAGCCCACCATCCTCCTTTTGGGGGATAGGATTGGAGGGACGATTGTATAACTGGGCAGTGGAGCTACCCAGTTATGCTGATGCCACCTCAAGAACGCATCGCTCCCCGGCATTTAAAAAAAAAGATATAAATAATATACAAGAGAACAGCAAGGTGAAGTATCCAAAATAAATCTGTATGTTAGAGATGTCAGCCTCCTAAGCTCACAAGAATACAACCCCTAAACATCACCATAAATATACAAAAGCAGCAGCAGCACCAAGTTACTGTACACACTCTCACACTAACTCTGCCACTGTTATGCTGTACATCTAATAGTCTTGAGAAAATAAAGACATTAAGCAGTAAATTCAGCCCCTTCAAACTGATGATTTTTTTTTTTTTTTAGTCTTACAACTACAGGCAGTCCTTATTATTTGAGGGATTGGCATTACCCATTTCAGGGACATGTGTGGTGCTGGAGAGGGATGTCTTCATGCACTGGCACTGATGTAACTGGGCTGTTGAACTGTCCCGGCTATATAAATGTCCCTCAACTCTCTCCCTATACCCCAAAAGGAGGATGGTAGACTGCAGGACGACAACTTAAGCCTCCAGTTCACTGGTTCATGGTGAACCAGCTGCAACAACTACTACTACTACAACAACTACTACAGGTACTTGGAACACGTGTTGCAGTGTGTCACTTTGAGAATGACTGCCCTTCCTAATGGGTGGGACTGACTGGTTGCTCTGTGACCAACAATGTGTGCTCCAGCACACTAAACTACCGTGACTGCCATCATATTGACCAAGGATGTGTTCTAAACCCATAACAACTTTTTTCCAAAGAACTGGTATTGTAAACTTTGAGGAACAGTTTCAAATGGCACCAGCAGAATTTCAACAGGCAGTTCTTTCTATTATTCAGTGGGCTTAATGGCAAAAAGACATTTAAAAAAAATAATAATGATAACACTGTATCATACAACTGTACGCAGCCTGAGAGACTTTTATGACATGGGAAAGTTAGATACTAGACCCTACACTGACCCCTTCACTACCAAAGAACTTTGTTGCTGATGTTGTTGTAGTCCCAGGTTCATTTGAAATGTGAACCTGGTGAACTGCAGGTTTAAGATACCCTTATACAGTCCACCATCCTTCTCTCAGGGGATGAGGAAGTAACTGAGGGATGTTTGTATAACCAGGCACTTGAGCTGCCCAGTACTGGTACCTCCATTTGAAGGTACTCTCTCCAGCACCAAGATCTTTCTTAAGTCGAATAATATTACATGGTGGTACCAAAGATGGGATGCAAAAACCCTTCATTGGATTGAAGGGGTTAATAACTTCCTCATCATCATTATGTACTGAAACTGTACTGCAATAAAGCAGTGGTGCATGCCATAAAAAGACAATATTACAAGTGTATAGATTGTGACTGTACACACACATATACCTTTACAAGTTAATGTCTCCTGCCCAAGGATATTATTACATTATTCTTCCAGCAACCTGGTAATTTTTATCCAAATAGGGTGCTGGAGAGGGACTCCTCCTTCACGTTGTAGCACTGACATAAACGGGAGGTTCTGTTGCCTTGTCACACGGATGTCCCTCAGTTCCCTCCTTATCCCCCAAAAGGATGATGGAAAACTGTCAGAGAAACATAGTTTCTGTTTGTAGTCCATCAGGTTCATGTTTCAAATGAGCCTAGGGTTGCAACTACTACTGCTACCTTAGGCAGGACCACACATTGTGAGGGAGTCGGTGAAAGCTATATGCAACTCCTCCAGTTTGAAAATTCACTTGTTGACTGAATAAAATAATCTGGGAGTACAGTCTACAGTCAGTCCTCACTTATGGCATAGGATGTGTGTGTGAGCAAAATAGTACTTGTGTGTAGGCAAATTGGTATAGTACTTGTGTTTTGGCAAAACTGTACAATATTTGTGTGTTGGTAAAAAGGTAAAGTACTTGTGTGTATGCAAAATGGTATAGTACATCTTTGTAGGTAAAATTGTGCAGTATTTGTGTGTTGACAAAATTGTAAAGTACAGTAAGTATGCATTGGCAAAACAGTACAGTACTTCTGTGTAGACAAAACTGTAAAGTTCTTACATGTTGGCAAAATGGTACTTGTTGTGTAAGGAAAATGGTACAGAAGAATGTCGATTTAAAATGAACAGATTCTAAATGACCAATTCAAAGCAACACCGCGATCATGGACTTATCAATTTACATTTTTCCTATTTTAAGCAAGTCATATCAGATGCATGTTATAAGCAACACAGTAATTTTATATTCTCCACGTGGCAAGTGAATGGTTTCAGTGAAATAATACTGAGTGAAACATACTGCTGATTCATGACTGAGAGGTTAAAAGTACAAAGGAATTCATTTCTAACCTCGCCTTTGTAATGTATATCTACCAACACCAAGCAACTTTAACAACTTCATTATGATTCACAGGCAACTTTAAATGAAAAATAAATCTCACATCATCAGCAACTTTGAGGATGCAGTAGTAGTAGTAGTAGTAGTAGCAGTAGCAGTAGCAGCAGTAGTAGTAGTAGTAGTAGTAGTAGTAGTAGTAGTAGTAGTAGTAGTAGTAGTAGCAGCTAGCAGCAACAGCAGCAGCAGCAGTAGTAGTAGTAGTAGCAACCACAAGTGCAAGTGAATGTGAATCCAGTGGACTGCAGAACAAAGCTGCCCTTATTCCGGAATCCACCATCTTCCTTTGGGGGACAGGGAAAGGAGAGAGGGATATTCATAAAACCAGGCAGCTTCACCACCCAGTCATATCAGTGCTACCACCTGAAAGCATCTCTCCAGCACCAACTTTAAGGTAAACAAGGACTAGCTGTAGCAAGAATAAAATGAAAAATACACCATGGGAGTGAAGCAGTTGGTGGCATAAAACTGGCCACACATACAGCAAGTTGTCGCAGGTACGCACTAACAACTACAGCGTACGGTACGATATTTACAAGAACAGCACGTGGCTTTCACATCAATGGCACGGCAACACCTAGTTTGGCCTGGTGATTCTTGTGTGGTTAGGAAGCTTTACTATCACCTCATTTTTGGTGATTTATGTAGTTTATATGGATTCAGTAATTTTTGGTATGTATCTACACCTTTGTGGTATACATGTAAGCATATGTGTATGTATGTATGTATTGTTGCAGCCAACTTCTCCAGTCTAAAGAAAACATCAGCTGCACCACAGCCAACCCCAATGCAAGGATTCCTCGTGAGAGAACTTGGCGTCATTTTTCAGATCAGATTAAATTAGACAAGCTTACACACACCTGACAATGGGCAGTCAGTTCTGTTACTTATGTTGAAGCTATGTTTTATAGATTCCAAAGAGCAACTGATTCACAGAGCCAGGAAACACAATTTTTCTAACACTGGAGAAGTGACCTGCTCCCAGCCAATGCTTCATACCTAGGTATAGGTGTGGAAGGTTTTTAAAGTGTCAGGTAAGAAATGGCAGCTGTGTTGGGGTAGCTGTGTCTATGAGTATGAGAGCACAAATATCTTGTAAGAATATTAATATGACATACACAAGAGATGTTAGAAAGCCTCCTATGTTGACAAGAATATGACCTCTAGTTTGGCCTGGTGTTTCTTGAGTTTGGGGGAAGCACAGTTGCATGTGACAGTACGACATTTTGGGAAATTTACCTACTAATCTTCATGGGAAAAAAAAGTACAGTACTGTATTGGTGTATAAAAAGATGAAAAAAAATATATACAATGCTTAAAAAAATTCTCACCATGAGGTACTGAATGTAACTGTAAACTGTTTTCCAGTAAAAGAAACTGCAAAGAATGAAGTGCTGCAACTAAAAACAGCTTGACACCATATATACACAAACACCTCACATGCTGAGTACTGTACTCTTCTTGAGTTACTTAGATACACACATCCTACAAATATACTAAAATTATATTCTAATTTTCTTTTATACAACACCAGGTTTTTGTGCTAAGTCTCACAATGCCTGATTACTCATTTTAAAATAAAGTTTTCATTTCTATACCTTGGAAAAGAAGTCAACTAAATTCAATGATCGATTCCACAAACAAATTACAAACATCTGCATGTTCACCAGCTGATACAAACCATTGGCCATCTGAGCTAGTAAACCACAATATTTTGACTTCCTTTTGACAGGCTCATTAAATTTTCACCGTATCTTAATGTTCTAGTGTGTGATCTGTGATGTGCAAAGGTCTATCACATATGTTTAATAGCATTATGCAATTATACAACATTTCATAGGGTAATTGCTCTTAAAAATTAGCAGGATGAAACAAGAGGCAATATTTAACAATGAGAGACACCATTACTATTAATTTTTCAAGGTATTTGTTTTATATGCATGCTTTTGAAGCAAAGTATTTATTGCTGTCTTTCTCTGTTATTGTATTTTACTATAACAAGCCTTCATACATCAGAGATCACAAAGTCTTTTCACACAATATTTCTAAGCAAAATATACATATAAATAATACAGTACTTACAAAATATAGAACTTAATTACAGTATTTTACTTCCAAAATAAAGATGTTGTAGGAGGCAACTGAACACTGAAGATACTTTTGAGTAAAAATATCTCGACATCTACAATATAGAAGAGCAATGCAAAGATTATTGGTCCACAATCAGCAATTATGTGCAGAGTATTGGACTAAATATAAGAAAATAATCACATAGAACTTATCACAATCATGTAATGGTATTAACCTCACAAATACACACCACAAAGTTTGGCAGAGAAAATTAATTGTGGCCTTTGGCTTACAACCAACTACTGTAAGGCATAATATCAGTTTACATACAAACAAATATACTGTATTAAAACTAGTTCATCACTGAGAGTAATCTGAGAACTCATAATAAATAATATCATATATTTTGTTTTTAAAGAAGTGACTATGCTTTTAGCTTTAATAGAGGGGAATAACTGTTCCCTACCTCACATTACAACCAAGCTCCATATTTAAGTCCTTCTGTACAATTGTCCAAAACTTTTGACTTTTATTCCTGTTACTCAGTTTCATTTAACTTTAAGAGAAATCTCACTGTGAAATATTAGGAGACTATTAACTGCTTGAATCCAATGATATACACTGGTGTATTTCATTCTTGCTGTCCCTCAATCATTTTCATTCAGCTAACAGGAGACTCCTTGTAATTTGGTTTGAAAAGTGTCTCCTAAGTTGAATAAAAACCTCTGAAAGCAGCAGGAATAAAGTAAGAAGGCTGTCATAGGACTGAGGTGGTTAATGCCTTCACATTGAGAAGCTTCTCTGTATATCAATAAAGATGTCAGCCAATTGCAAAACTATAAGTGGACATTACTGTACTAAAGGAGTAAATATACTGTACCATATCCTGACTTAATAATGCACAGTACTTCTGCCCATCTCAATATTACATTTCAAAAATATTCTGAGTTCCAGCCAGAGTGCACTGCTTTAATTCTAACTACTCTACTTACACAAAAATCAGTAATGGAAAGAAATTCTGTAGGACATAAATGGATGTGAACTGCCAGCAAAAATATATGCACACAACTCATTGGAAAACTTTCAATGCACTCAAGCATCACAGTCCACAGCAGAAACCCCTCTCAAGCCTCCTCTCACTTTGTTAAAGCATTTCTTCCATACGGAAAATCAATTACTTGCTAGATGGTGGCTCAAAGTTCAAATACTCATTTATCTCACAACTGTGGCATGATGGGATACACTCCATCTACTGCTGGGAGGAAATGTAATCAATATGCCACAGGGACACAACCAATCTACCTTTCAGACACACTCCAATTATCATAGAGATAAACTACACCCTCTGCTGGAATATCGTGTCTATCGCAGCAGGTGGAGTGATGCAAGGAGGAGGAGGAGAGAGTGCAATGGAGACAGAAGACGACTGTTCCTCCCATGCAAAGATGCGCCAGATGTTGGGTCTGCTGGAACACACATAAGGAACATAAGTATATGATAAAAGAAAGAATTTGTAATATAATGCCTGTAAAAAAGTGTGAGTGATTAGCCTACTCTAGACCCCAACATTCCTGGTAAGCCAGTACTGGACAGGATAGGATGATGGATGGATGAATGAATAAAGCATGGCATATACACTGGAAAGACACAGGCAGCATAAGCCTGCAGGGGTTAGTTGAAAATAAACGGAAGGACTGTGGTGTCGTTCATTATACACAAAGAATTAACACAGAATTTAGCAATATCCACATTACACCTGCTATCAGCTAGACACGAGGACACTGGGACATGCACATTCTTGACAAGTCACTCACA
Source organism: Coenobita brevimanus (assembly GCF_032717465.1). Taxonomy (NCBI): domain Eukaryota; kingdom Metazoa; phylum Arthropoda; class Malacostraca; order Decapoda; family Coenobitidae; genus Coenobita; species Coenobita brevimanus. Next base: position 2,331,538 of record NC_137061.1, on the reverse strand, counting down.
TAGCACTGACACAGATTCTGAAGTATTATTCAGTAGTTTTTATACACACTCCTACAATGCCAATTGATATATAATAATCAAATGTTAGTGTGATACGAGTTCATCTGTTTTTCACATATAATCTTAATACTATCATTATGGCCTTGCTCAGTATTTTTTTTCACTTTCTAGCCACAATGATGCATTTTGGTTAAAATGACTCATCATTCTTCAAAATATCTTAATGTACGAGTCAGTACACCTCATATTGTGCAACCCAAACTGTTCAGTTCTGGATTTTTCTTGTTGCTGTAAAACTGTAATTAACCTTTTTATCACTACTGGACACAGACACTCAACCACAAGTTCAAATCTCTGAATGTGAGACAAGTGATAACAGTGCTGCAGCCAAGAACTCACCTCTTTAGTAACCGTGTGAGAGGGGAGGGGATATGCGAGGAAGTAAGGGGAGCTGATGACTCATAACCAAACATTTCCTGTTTCCTCCAGTCTCACACACAATTACCATATTTGTGCATGAATGAGAGACCAGTGACAACAAAGCAGCTGCACAGAGGTTTGAATTTGTGGGTAAGCATCTACTGTGGAATATTCCCTGGCTTTACCTACTGCCGTTCTGAGAACTACAATAATAATTTCAGACCAAAAATTCCATCTGTCACTGCTATTTAATCTGTTTAAATGAGCTTTAGTTTAAAATACTGCAAAAGCAAACAATACCTAAAAATGGCCTCCGATGAAAAGAGAACTTGGGAGAAACCAGTGACTATGACAGTCCCTACAATATTTGTCGAGAGGTGAAGCCTTACTTTGTCTGAGATTCAACTTATACAAATGTTGCACAGCTACAAAGGGTATTTTATTACCCTCTAAATTTGCTTCTCTTTAATTCAGTACAAGCTAGTGATAATCTTAAAGTTGACACCAGCATTTCTATTCTACATATTATCCTTCCTCCCTTCATTAACTTACATGGTGATCTATTGGTGTTTCTTTCCTAATACTCTACCATATAACCAGTAATCTACCTCCTATTGTCTCCGTAAATACAGATACTCCTAAAAATTCATGAGCTCCTCTGATGCCCTAATTTTCTCTTGTGAACCCCTCAGTCATGTTTTCTCTTGTAGTTTAATACAGCTAATGCCAAACATTAAATTCGGTTCAGAGTGAATCATACAGCCAGTGTTAATATCGCCACCATTAAACCTATCGGAATCACATCTTCCATAGTGTTTATTCCAGCTAATTCCAAATGAGATTATTTAGCCAGAAGATTCATAGAAGCCTGAGTGTTAGTTTATTCCTCTATCTTTCTCTTCCTTCTCCACCCCCTCCACCCACAGACTAACCAGTTGAGGTAACAAGACTGCCACCTTTGGGGAGCACATCAGCTGGGTAGGAGCTCTTAGGGTCTTGCTGGCTGTGTTCATCAGAGCTGTGGTAGAGTGTGGCGATGGTGGCAGTGCACTGAAATGATACATAAGCAATGATCTTTAGTACAGTCAATGCTCGGTTATTAGCAAAGTGAATACATACATAATTATTGGTACAGCAGCAGCGGGAGTGGCAGTGGCAGTTATTACAACCCCAGGTTTATCTAATTGTGAATCCAGTGGATTGTAGACTGAAGCTGTCCTCTCTTGCAGACCATTATCCTCCTTTTGGGGGGATAGGGTGGGAGCTGAGGGACATCTGTACGACTGGGCATCTCCACCACACAGTCGTGTTGGTGCCACCTCATGCAAGCAACCCTCTCCAGAACCAATAAGCACAATGAATACAGAACGTGACAACAGTGGATGTGTACTATGCACTATATAGATGATGATTTTTAGTAGAGTTAGCATACACACAATTATTGGTACGGTAAATACATATGACTATTAGTACAATCAATACAGTGTGTGTTGATGGTGGCTCTGTGCTGAAATGACTTGCAGAAGATGAGCTTCAATACAGCCAATAGGCAGGTGATCATTACTAGACTAAATCCTTGTTATACGCTACCTTTTTCATATGTATGTTTTTGCCATTAAATTATATAAAAACTGCCTTTGTTGGGTGGAAACCATCATAACATGATCTCAGAAAACAACATTTTCATATGTACGTAAACAGTTGGTCCGTGTCATACAGTACATCATGGAGGTGTTCCTAAATATCACATCTTTTTTTCCAGACATTTTGTTACTGCTTCACCCCAGTCAGTCTCTGACCAAGCAGACCCATCGACCACAAGTAAGTAACTGCTTCTGTGGGACCATACTACAGGTACAAAGCAATACATACAATGTACAGGGATCTGGTGCCCCCATGTGGTAGACAGCACTTCACCAAGGTTGAACCAAGGTCCTCTCCACAACAAGGTGAAGGGAAATATAAGGAAATTTGGCTCCTGGGTGGATGCCACAGATGTCCTAACCAGGGTGGACAGTGCTATCATGTGTAGGTGTCTTGTCAGTGCCTCGTTTAATGCCATCAACTGAATGAATCTGGCAAATCAGCTTCACAGAAATATGCAAAACTTTAAGTGCAAGATTGCTGCATTCAGTGAGAAATTAACCAAAAAAAAGACCAATAAAAGGAAAGATAAATCAAGGACCTGGTGCAAGTCTTCCATCTGAACAATTCACGGTGGCATGTTTGCGAGACCCTTTATCCGTGTCGGTTTAGGTAGCTAACTATCATACAGGGTGGTCCATAAAGACTGCACTGATAGAAGCTCATCTGGAGGCATCACATGTGTTACGGGAATGGCTCAGTCTGCTGGTGTGGCTGTGGATGTGGCAGTATGAATAGGATATTATTAACAGACACTGACTGAGCTATGCAAACACACAACAAACTGCCAGTGGAGTGGAAAAAGGGCATCATATATGGACCACCCTGTATAACTGTATCTGGTGGGCTAGTACAGTCCTGCATGCAACATTTACAAGCTCTGTTGACATAAAATGGAGGCAAATACAACATACCAAATACAAAAATAAATTGATAAGGAAGAGGTGCTAAGGAAAATAAACTGGTAACGATGAGGTGCCAAGGAAAATAAACTGCTAAGGAAGAGGTGCTAAGAAAAATAAACAGGTATGACAAACGTACTATGGAAAATAAATTGGTATGGAAGAGGTGCTATGTGAAATAAAAATGATAAGGGAAAGATGCTAAGGAGAATAAACTGGTAAGGGAAAGATTCTAAGAAAAATAAACTGGTAAGGAAGGGGTACTAAGGGAAACAAACTGGGTAAAGAAAATAAACTAGCAAGGAAGAAATGCTGGGGAAAATAAAATGGTACAGAAGTGGTGCTAAGGAAAATAAAATGGTAAGGGAACGATGCTAAGGAAAGTAAACTGGTGTGGGAAAGATGTTAAGGAAAATAAACTGGTGAGGGAAAGACGCTAAGGAAAATAAATTGGTAAGGGAAAGACGCTTAGGAAAATAAACTGGTAAGGAACATGTGCTAGGGAGTCTCGTACGCCAATGAGAAAATAAAAACCAGAGTAAATTCAGTGATCTACCTTGAGTTTCAGTTCGCCATTGATGAAGTGTTTGGCAGCCAGTTCGAAGGTCAGCCCCAGACGTGACACCTTCAGTCCATCCTCCTGCTGCTTAATGTCGTACTCGTGTGTGTATTCTGCCGGGGCCTGTGAAGAGAGAAGCTGTAGTATGTGGTAGAATTATCCATCCATTCATCATCCACTTCAAAGAACTCTCTGACAGGATGGTTACAACAGGAGTGCCTCCAAGAAACTTTCTCTTCACATCTCTCTCTCTCTCTTTCACACACACACACACACACACATATGGTTCTCTGTCTGTCTGTCTGTCTCTCTCTCTCTCACTGACAAATTGCTCCACACTTTTCTTCCATACAACGTAAGGTCTGCTTTATCCAATGTTACTCTCACTCTCATTTTCAAAGACTTTTCTTTGCATCTTGTGTGATTTGCATTTTTATGCAGTCCATACTGTCTCAATGTGTATCCATCAATCCATTCAGTAACTCCATATCTCACACCTGTAACTCTTCTTTTCATTCCATAATACTCATAAATTCTCTATTCCTTATACCACCCTGCTTATACCTGCATTTTTTTTTTTTTTTTTTTTTTTTTTTTTTTTTTTTTACAGAGGAGGAACAGGGGAAGGGGAAAAAAAATCTATACACCAGATTACTTTCATAGCTACAGTATCAAAAAAGTTCTCTATCACTCGGTCCCTACTACATATGTCTTGCTCAATGACAGGTGCTGTACTAAAAAAATAATGGTGTACCTCAGTGTTCACCCTTTATCAAACACTGTTTTACCTGTACAGAACTGACATACCAACTCTTGCAGTCAGCATCTTAAGCAGATTACTGCAACATCCATCCACATTACCTGATGCATAACCATCTATTTTTTTTTCTGCATGGAACTCCCTTTCCTTCCTTTCTCCTCACTGGATCCTGCATATATTACTGTATATCACTCACTATATACTTTCAGGCAGATTATAAGTACTTGAAACATTATCTGGTTAGGTCCCTGCAGAATCAATATTCTTCTTTCCTTCATGCTCTTTTCCTTCTACTTTTCCTCCCCTTCTCTCTCAACGTTCTAGGCTAAAGATGCTTACATTGTGGAAACACCCTTGTGGTGCTGGTGAGGGACACCTTCACATGGTGGCACCAATATAACCAAACAAACATCCTGTACCTCATCCCCTATCCTCTTACACTACTTACCTCAGAACCCTAGCCTCAATCACCCAAGCTCTGCAATGGTGTCATGTGGAGGTGTATGGTATGTAGGAGGACTACTGGGCCTTGGGAACAGACAGTGAAGCCTATGCCCAGCGTATATACATATATATATATATCAACCACTTTCTTTTCATCAAACTCTGTATATGTTGAGCAGTGATGCTGGGACACTAAAAACATCTGCTAAATACAGGTACTGTATTTTGTATATGAGATGCTTGGAAGTGTAAACAGAAACACCACTCAGCCAAGAAAAACATAATTTCAACTTGAAACTGAAGAGGTAACATCTGTAAACAAAGACAATGACATTTCCTGTTGTCTGCTTCTTATATGTTAATACTTACAGAGTACATGCCTGTCTTAGTAACTCAAATGAAATGACTGAATTACAGAAGAAATAGGCTAGAAAGCTTGTTCAAACTGAGCTTAATCCATACTGCAACCACGTTCGAAGCCAAACAGAACAAGCGTCTGTACTGGGAAGGTTGTTCTGGTGTTTGGTGGTTTTGTGTTTGTCTTCTGGTGAGTAACTGCCTACCAGTTTTACAGTATCAGGGCTCGAGAATAATTTAAAAGGCCTTATAAAAAATATAAGGAAGGTTTATCAGGACAGCGTACCAGGTCCATGTATATACACAGTAATTTTCATGCCTATCAGCCCAGACAGAAAGGAGGCAGGCCATGGCAAGTGTGCTGGTAAGGAGAATTAAAAAACCACCAACACCAAAACTGATGCCAACACCACGAAGAAAGAGAGAGAGGAAAAACAAAAAAATCCCTTTGTAAAATGTAAAGTACTGTACAAAAAAAAGAACCCCTGTATCCTGTTTAATTTTTGGTGTTGGTATGCTTTCTTGATGATCATAAGGAGTGCACCATGTCAGTCCTGGGTATGGGAAGTCACTGGTTCCTCTTTAGGAATGCATCCATGTCCCTTCCATTAACCTACAGTACGTCTGTAATCTTAACAAGGGACATGTGGTTCCAGATAGCCAGTGTGGCTGTGCAATTTTTGGTCACATAGAAACCGCCCATGGGACCTGGGTCTGCTGCCCTCATTCACTATTTCAACTGGAGAATTTTCAAATTCCTCTCTTTGGATTTACAAATGAGCCTCTGCATTAGCTGCTGCTGTGATGTTGACGTATGTAGGTATAAGGCCATGGCAAGGCACAGGGAGTGGGAGACCCACTTGGTAGTCCACATATAGGGGCCAGAGTACTGATTTTATGAACCCACTCTGTCTCCCATGCAGTGGAGTGGTGAAGACTGTCATCAAGGTGTCATCTCCGGTGATGGAGAGGAATCTTGGGTGACATCTGAGTCAGGTTCCCTCATTCTCATACAGGTGGCAATGATTATCATGAATAGGCCCTGTTGAAGGGACTGAGTTTTGTCAACATGGTAGGTTTCAGTCCTTGATGTGGAGGGTCACCAGTTACAGCACAGATGAAACTGGATCTTCTTAAGGTGGATGAGGTCAATGCATGAAGAAAATTCTAGACCACAAGGCAAGATCTTGGAGTTGATGTTTGACTTTAAAATTATTTCAAGAGGTCTCCAAGGACATTCTTATATGATGTGATGGGGTAATGGGTGATGCTACTAAAGAAGTCTTCCAAGCAGAACAGGCTGTATGGAGCAGGATCACCCCTTCTATGATATCTGTGGGAGCTGCGATGGTGAAGTATACTTTTGTGGCCACTGTGATACTAGATCTGGATTTGTGATCAGAACATCGCTCTTACTAAGGCCATACCTAAACAATACAATTAAGTAACAGCAATTAGGCATGAACAAACACAAGCAGATCAAAGATGCTCACCGTATCATTGTTTATGTACCAGACGAGCGATGCAGCTGGTGCTGATGGGGCAGCGGTGCAGTTGAGGTCGACCTTGTCCCCAACAGCATAGTGGTCCGTCGTGGCACCCTCTATGTTGGGCTGCTCCTCAGGCAACACTGGTGGATGGAGTCAGCACATGGTAGGGGTAGACAAGGGGATTTATTCAGGGTAACAGGGGCACATGCATAAGCTAAGGGTAGAGAATCTGTAACAGTCATTCCTGTATTACCCCCTTTGAGGTGTAGGTGTTTGAGTCTAGGCTACAGTAGTTGTTGCTGTTCCTCTACCCCAGTCTGTCTAGCTGAGCAAACCCATTAACCACAAGCAAGCAGGTGCCTTCCTGTGGCAAACAACATACAGTATATTTATGGGCAAATGACCACCCTACTTCCCTTGGTGGCTTTATGTGACTGAAATGCCTCCAGTCACATCTCAGGATGTAAACTTTAGCAAAGGCATCACTCCGACTAAGGCTACATGTTTAGACGCTTAGGTGGCTTTGACTGATTCACTGATTGAGTCCTCATCAGCTTTGGAAGTTTTCTAACACCTCTGCCTTACCTATTTATTGTAGACATTGCACCCAATTACAGTACTGCTCTTCCTGTTATTAAGTATTTCTACTACTGTACTTGCTGGTGAGGGACACTTTCATGTGCTTTTCAAAGTTTAAACATTCCTATGCACTTCTGGAATTTCCAAGTTTTTACATACACGATCTCCACTACGCCTCGGATGCACAGTGCACTATGTCCTTGTTGTTTTTTTTCGTTTTTCATGTTCTTTATAGCAACCTAGTTCTAAGTTAAAGAAAGTTGTTTCACTGATACCTATGAACTGATCTGCTATACTTTTACTACGACTTGGTCTAAAATTGCCACCTCTCCACCTAAAATGCAGAGCTGTAACAATAAAGCAAAGAAGAAGGACCAAAAGGCTACAATACCATAAGATTGTTCCCTCCAAGAAAAGAAAAATAAAAAAATCAAATGAAAAGAGTGCCAAATTTAAGATCTATTCATACTGAGATGCCAGGACACACTGCAGAAGAATACGCAGAAGATAGTTCCAGGGTTGACCTGTTGCATACATGAAGGACTGGGAGTACTGGTTGACTCCAGTATCAAAGAATCAGACAACATGATGCAAGCTGCAAAAGGATGAAAATCTGGGCCAAATACAAAAGGTATAGTTCCGCTGATTATAGACCAATTGCATTAAAAAAGTTGTTATCTTGAAACACATGCCAGACTTTGCATGGAATCTGCTTGTATATGAATTACTCCTCTCCGTCTCTACCTTATTACAGATATACTGCTGAACCCTGGCAAGCACTGTCATTTCACGCTGCTTGTATTACTGAATTATTATCTTCAAATATTATGAGGCATTTATCAACTAGTGAATGTTATAAAATTAATCGTATTATATAAACGACTGATGCATGAATAACCACTTTGTTTCAGCTCTCATCCCTTCAGTATAATAATGCATTGTAAATTTAATTCTTCCTGATGTCAGACAAGTTTATTAGTCTTAGGATGGACTTTTTAAGCTGGAGGAGACAGGATATAAAAACACAAAAGGAGAGACACAAGGAAGGGAAGAGGGGATGAGAAGAATTTGCTTGTTCCTCTCAATCCAGTGATGTATTTTATTCTTTTATTCTCGCTACCTCCAGACAGTTTTATTCAACTAATGAATGATCTATAATAATGATATTACTACTACTACTACGGTATTACCACTACTACTACTAGTGATGATGATGATAATAATAATAATAATAATAATAATAATAATAATAATGACAATAATAATAATAATAATAATAATAATAATAATAATAAATAATAATAATAATAGTGGTAGGTGGGGGCACTCACCATCCACTCACTCGATGTAGTGCTACTATCGGGTGTCTGCCCTTTCCTCTCTTCCATCCTTCTTTTCTTCCATCCTCTTCTGTTCTTTCCTTGTCCTTCTGCCTACGGGTGACTTTACACTCCCTCTTCTGTCTTTCTTTCCTTCATTCTTTCCTTTTCCTTCAGCCTGTGGGTGACTCTACACTGAGTGACAAGCCAAATGGTTTCCTGTACACCAGGAAACCATTTACTATGCTGGGTGGTAACCATATAGCCAAATTTTGGCACCTGGTGGTTTAGTGGGTAAATATTGTGCTCCAGTCAGATTGAGCCGGTGAAGGTTTATATCCAAGGGATGGTTGAGGTTGACTGCTCATGTAATGCCACTCAGGGATAAGTGAGGCTGGTCACTCTCATCTTAAATGTCATGACCAACTGCCTAGCCCCGGGCTCCTACGCTCCTCATTGGCCAATGTAGGATTGGATAATGGATGGACGGATGGATGAATAATAATAATGGTTGGCAGGGACGCTCACCATCCACTCACTCAATGTAGTGCTGCTCTCGGGTGACTGCCCTCTCCTCTTTTCGTTCCTTCTTTCCTTCCTCTTCTGTCTTTCTTTCCTTCATTCTTTCCCCTTCCTTCTGTCTACGGGTGACTCTTCACTGAGTGACAAGCCAAATGGTTTCCTGTACACCAGGAAACCATTTACTACGCTAGGCGGTAACCACATGACCAAATTATGGCAGCTGGTGGTTTCGTGGGCAATTAAGGTGCTCCACTCGGATTGAGCTGGTGCAGGTTGATAGCCAAGGGGTGGTTGGGGTTTACTGCTCACATAATGTCACTCAGAGATGAGTAAGGCTGGTCACTCTCATCTTAAATGTCAGGACCAACTTGCCTAGCCCCGGGCTCCTACACACTTCACGGGGCAACACTGGATTAGATGACGTATGAATGAATGATTATTAATAATAATAATAATGATAATAATAACGACTACTCTTTGGTTTCTCATACGTGCCAGTTTTTATGAAGAATACACTAGCACTCACAATACTAACATGACTATCAATTCATAAGCAGTAGACTACTGTATTTGATGCGGCACCTACTAATATATCATCCTAACATGTTAATGACAGCTGTATCTAACATAACCAGTTAGAAAAGTTTCTCTAAAGCTGAACAAGCTTGTCTGGAGATGACAAAAAATAAAACACATCACTGGACTAAGGGAAATGATGAGGTTAGTGATGAAGGGAATGAAATGAGGATGAAGTGGACTAACCCCTTCACCAGGATGATAACCAGTAATATTTTTAGTTATTTTTGCCACCTCCAGAAAGGTATTTTTGATTAATTAATAATGTCTAGCACTAAAAGAGCTAAAGAAAGCTATATCTATCCCCAATCTTTAAGAGTCAATCTGTGCTGAATAACACTGTCTGGCAGTAGCAAGAGTAAAGTATAAAATATATTATCTGGTTAAAGGGGTTAAGGTGGGGGGATGGGGGGTAGGGAATGAAAGACTAACTACAGTTTTTGTTGTTGCTGCTTAACCCTGCTCTGTCTGCCTGAGCAGACCTGTCAACCACAGGTCAGCAACTGCTTCTGTGAGGCCAACCTACTGGTACAGTACAGTACATACACCATATTGGGATCTGGCCCCACCTTGTGGTAGACAGCACCTCACCAGGGTTGGACCAAGGTTTTTCAAATGGCAAGGTGCACGAAAATATGAGGAGATTTGGCTCCCAGGTGGATGCTGTAGATGCTCCACCCAGGATGTACAGCGCCAATGTGTGTAGACTCCTCGTGGGTGCCACTGACTAGAGTTATGTTCCAAATTTACAAATGAGCACCCAAGATGAATTTACTACCATATACATTCCATGACTTACTTCAGTGGATAATGTCATTCCAGACAACATAATAATACACCCAATTTCTGTTACCATTATGAACACTTGATATCTATGTTCATCTTTTTGTCTGAGGACATTTTAGTAGAAATTTTGGAAACTCTGACTGTGAAATGTATATCAATATTTCAGAATCTGCATTTAAAAACACATACACACATAAACATGATCCTAGTTAATCTATCAAATAACAAGTCAATAAATCAAGACACACATTTAACACATCCTAAAGCTTTAGGACCTCACAAATGTAAGCCATTTCAAAATTTAAAATGTTGTTCATCATAACTTCAGTTCAGTTTTCATTACTATATAGAGCAAAATAAACTTTTAATTCTGATAATTCCTTTTACAACTGACATATTTTGCAAGATGTCAGACAACTATCGTAAAACCCATGTAAAATTTATAGTACTGTACTGCACTACAGCGTAATTTCTGGATATTAAGTTACACTTTTTAAGTTATGCATTAATCAAGAAGAAAAAATATGTACACATTTATTACTGGCAATGGCTGACATCCGTAAAGAGAAATGCAATTAGTAGTCAAAGAAAACCTGCATGCAATAACTTATCTTTCACCTCTCATCTAAAATGTAAAGGTGTTTTTTTTTGGCATTACCACACAGTCAGCATTAAAGTGTTTACACATGAGCCATCAAAACTGTAGCTGAAATCAAAAGGCACTGGACAGCTGATAAATGAACAGGTTACCTGTGAAATATTACCATACTGACCACATTTCAGTGCACATCACAAGTTATATCCTTCACCCAGAGAAGTTTATCTCACGCTGAATAAAATCTTCTAGCATTACCCAAAATAATATAAAAAAATGCCCTTGGGTTGAAGGTTTCATGGAGCTTGTTTCAAACCCCTTCTGCCCACAAAATCTCTTCCAAGTTGAACTGATGTCTGGCCAAATGTACGAGAACAAACATCTTTGGGCTGAAGGATTGGAGTTCATGCATCTTAAGCACACACAGCAGTGATTGATGATACTGCCCTTCATGTCAGGGAGAAAAACAAACGAAGCAATGCAACAGTGTATGCTAGTGAACATCTACGATAAAGAAAAGAAAATCTGTCAATCAAAATGCAAGAAATTATCCTGGTGAAGAAAGATATGAAACCTACTATACTACAAACACACGGAAACCATAAGATTATTATCATTATTGCTCATCACCCTAAAGTCCTGTCACGGGATTCTTTCTAACAACTACTGTAAGTGCTCTCTCTCTCGCTCTATTTACAAAAAAAAAAAAAAAAAAAAAAATGATGCATAACAATTCCATAACTGATTTACTGAATTTTTTTGTTAGTACCATTATGACAGCTTTTCCTTTAATTAACTTCTTCACATGACTTTTTTTTTTTTCTTTTAGCTATCCCTGTACACTTTCACCCCTTCAGCCTGATGATGTCCATTTCATTCCTGTTATCTCCAAAAAACTAGATTCAGCTAAGGGAAGACTTTCTGAATTAAAGGAGTTAGATATAGCCTTTATTAACTCTCCGGTAATAAGGGTCTCTCCTAAACTATACAAAATCGTCTGGAAGCGATAAGAATAAAATACAGAAAATGTCCCCAAGTTCAAGGCTTTAATTCACCTTAGAAGAGACTTTTCAAATTAGAGGAGAGGTTAGATATAGCATTCATTAATCCTTCTACCCTCAGATATCTTCCTTAACCTGCATCAAATTGTCTGAACAGTGGCCAGAAGAAAAGAAAAGAGGTCAATATTTTCTAACTCCTTGAATGAGATGATAATATTTTGCTAGTTTATTCTTGCTATTTCCAAATAATATTATACAGTTTGGGGAAGTGCTGGAGAGGGATACCTTCATGCAATGGCACCAATATAACAGGGTGACTCCACTGCCTGGTTATACAAATGTCCCTCAACTACTTCTCTATCCTCTGAAAGGTGCTTGACTGTAGAACATGGGGAACTTCAGTACCAGTCCACCAGATTCACATTTCAGACAAGCCAAGGGACACAACAGCAGTTACAGCTTGGTGAATAATATACGCCTTATAGTAAAGGGGTTAGTTAAGGCTTGGCTATATCTTGCTCCTCTAGTCCCAAAAGCCTCTAAAATCTAAATATAATCACCTGAAGATAACAAGAACGAATCACTATATATGGTACATCACTGTTTTGAAAGGGATAGGGGTTATGGAACTCCCCCTACTCTCTACTGTTCTACATTCTCTAAGCTAACCACTTCTGCAGTTCCTTGCCCTTCAGCAACCATTTGTATTTTCCTGTACCTTTAGAAACTCCTTTTTATATTTCCCGTGTAACCCTATGAAACTAATGTGATACTCTTTATTGAAGTCGTGCTATCTTCAGACGATTATTCAACTCAGGAGAGATGTTCCAGAGAGAAGGATTTACATTTAGCCTTTACTAACTCCTTGGCTATAAGAAAGCTCCTCTACTCTGAATATAGGAGTCTGGAGACAGCAAGGAAAAAAAAAAAAGCATAATTAGATTGAAGGATTAATTCTTTGGCTGTGGGATTCTCTCTGGCTGTTTGGCACAAGCAGGAATAAACAGTGCACTTGGTCATAACAAAAATCAAGACAGTCTCAACAAAAATAATCTGACAACAGCCAAAATATTATATAAATTTGAATTCTGAGCCAAAGAGTTAAAAAAGCCACTTATACAAGCCCTTATTAAAAGTAAGTCTAAAAGTCCCTTAACTCTTTCAGTCTGATGACATTTTTTTTTTTTTTAATTCCTCTTACTTTCACATGATTTTATTCAGCTTTAGGAGAGACATCAGGCTGTGAATGGGTTACTGTGAAAAGTTTTTAATTTCTATCATTACAAATGGTCTCTTCATAGTTTAAAATCTGATGCAAGTAGCAAGAATAAATTAAGATGACATTCTCAGGCCATTTTTCCACTTTATAATATTCTTTGCAAACAGAAGGAGTGCCTACACATGATGGAAATGTACACCCTGGGTAGCACAGCTGTACTATCCACCTGGGAACCAAACTTCCCCATATTTTTCCTGCATCTTGCCATGGGGAGGACCCTGGTCCTACCCTGGTGAGGTGCTGTCCACCATGTGGGGGTGCCAGATCCCAACACGGGGAGTACTGTACTGGACCTGTGGGACGGCCGCACAGAAACAGTTGTTTACATGTGATCGCTGGGTCTGCTTGGCCAGACAGACCAGGGCTAAGCGATAAGAGCAAAAATTTTGTTTCAGTCACTTAACCCTTTCACAACGACTGCTTTTCATCTCACACTTGCTGCCACCAGCAGATTCCAGTTAACCCCCTGAGTCTAGGTGATATCCTTTTCAGTTTATTCTTGCTGATAACACAGAATATTACTCAGTGTAATAAAGACTTTTCAAACTGGAGGGATTAGACAGAGCCTTTATAGACCCCTTCAGTACAAGAAGCCTTTCCTAAGTTGAATATAATTATCTGGCAGTACCAAGAATTAATGAAAAGGCCACCATCCAGATGCAAGGAGTTAATTTAGGAAGGATCTTTTGGACTAATGAAATTAAATGGAGATACTGTAAGTCCTTGTTACAAGTTTGTATTGTTTCGTCCTGTTTATAAAGGCTCCAACTACAGCACTTGCATGCCTCAGCCTTGGTCACCTAATGGTGGCTCTCAACGCTGCTTGATTTCTGACGGCCTCCCTATTCAGTCCCTTACTCAAAAGCTCTCACACAGGTTGTCTTTTTAATGTTTTTCTTGTTATCAAGTCTACAAATTATGAAAAGAATGCTTCTAAAAGTCTCAATGTTACCTTCAAAGTTGATCTCAAATGAAAGGACAGTACCAGCTGTATGGAAAAAGGTTGATATTTTGGGGACACATCCAAGACTTACAACAAAGAGAGACTGCTATCTAACCCTTTAACAGGAAGTAGTATCCCCTGAGCAGCCTGAACGAGAGAGAATGGGCATTATCATAAAAAAGATGTTAACTGCTTCAGCCTGAGAATGCCTTTGTAATTTTATTCATGCTGCTATCAGATTATTTTTTAAAGCTTTAATGAAGAGTGACTCTAACCTCACCAGTTCTGAAAGTCTGTCCTAAAGCTGACTAATATAATCCTGAGATGGTAAATAAAGAATGATGTGTTTTAAAATGTATCACCTGAGTGAAAGGATTAAAATGAAAAGGTCCTTCTACAGTACATTCATTAACTCCTTCAATCAGATGATGTCTTTTACATTATACAGAATTCTTTATAACACAACTCCATACTGTTTTATTCAATGTAAGAGTGACTTTGACCTGAAGGGGTTATGGATATAGCTTTGTAAACCCCCTCACTCTAAGAGGCCTCCCCTAAGCCATATTAAATCATCTGAAGGAAGCAAAAACAATAAAACACCATCTGATTCAAAGGGTTAATAACACGACACCTCCCATCCATCCCTGAGCTTGAAGAATTGTACTCACATTTGGGTAATAAGCTATTTACTCAAAACTGCCACCTCTCCATCATGAATACTGAGTTATAACAAGAGATTAGCACTAGAATATGATGTTAGTTATGGAGCAGTGTTATAGAAAGAATGTAGAACCAAAGCACTGTCTCTTCCTGCCACTGATCTACATGAAATAGGTTAAAAAAATACAAATGTCTGGGCTATGTTAGGGTAAATGCACTATATTATTCTTGTCAGTTAAGGAAGCTCCCTAGCACCTCTTTCTCGCCAGTTTATTTCTGTACCTGGTGCATCTATCTTTTTCTGTTATATATGAAGCCAGTATGGAAGTATGAGTAGAAACTGCAACCCCAGGCTTAACTAAACATGAACCCAATGAACTGCAGGTTGAAGATGCCAGTCTTCTATAATCCACCATCCTCTTTTCAGGGCACAGGGAGGGGATTGATGGATGTTTATATAACTGGACAACTCCACCATCCAGTCATATCAGTGTTACTACTTGAAAGCACCCCTCTCCAGTACCATGGATATACAAAAAATATATATTTAATAAAAATATATGTGAAAAAAGCAATTCAAAAAGGTGCTAGAAAGCTTCCTAATCCTGCAAGAATACGATCTTGATTAAGATGTGGGTGTATTTCCTCCTGACACTGTGATATCATGGTTGTCATCTCATCATGTTAGGACTCTTTTTGTACCTCTTCATGAACATTGTAATTTGTATCTGAAAGCTTATAATTCTCTTCTGTGCTGCTGATATCTCTTTTATGTTGACACAGGTTACATATATCGCATGTTGCTGTGGCTCCAGGTTCATCTAAAACATGAAACCCGGTGGAGTGCTGGTTGAAGTTGCTCCTCTCCTGCAGTTCACCATTCTCCTTTCAGGGAACATGGAGGGAGCTGAGGGACGTTTGTATAAATGGGCAGCAATGCTGCATGGGTATATTGGTGCCACCATATGAAAGCGCTCCTCTCCAGCACCAAAAATAACATACAGATACAGGTATCTTATCAATGTACCAGATACACAAATAATTTTGTAATGTAAGGAAGAAGCACTATACAGTACTCTGCACCAACCAACATGTCTAATGATTCACACCTTCTCCAAACACTCACCTCTGACTGGCTATACGGTGTCACAAAGTACAGTATGTTCATATTTTTTCATAAATTTCATAGTGACCTTCCTAACCTAGTGAAGCTCATCAAGCGATAGGTAGTTGGGAATTAAAATCTCTTTCTGTCCCCACCTCTAAGACGTGTGCCAGCCTCATTCACTGGTAACAAGCCTATCATACCTAGTCTTAATGCTGGCAATGACTGAAGCCTCAGTTGGTGGATGAGAGTGTGGTTCAGATGACAAGTTGGCTTGCACAGAGTATAGGAGGCCTCCTAAACTGATAAGAATACATTGGCAAAACATATTCTCAGAGCTCCTTCAGTGCCATTCCACTGACCCACAGGAGTGGGGAGCAGTGGAGGGCTGACTCACCCACAACAGTCATGGTGCCATTTTTCTTGTCCGAATGGAATAATGGGTAGGCAGAATTGGTCTCGCAGGTGTATGTTCCTGAGGCACTGAGGTCCACTTCTCGCAGCACCAACTTCTCTCCAGTTGACTCCTCTACCTACCGGTGATACGAGTTTTAGTGGATAACAACGGTTAACACCTTGACTCTTGTGATGTTCAATTGAC
Source organism: Coenobita brevimanus (assembly GCF_032717465.1). Lineage (NCBI taxonomy): Eukaryota > Metazoa > Arthropoda > Malacostraca > Decapoda > Coenobitidae > Coenobita > Coenobita brevimanus. Next base: position 2,314,993 of record NC_137061.1, on the reverse strand, counting down.
CCTCCATGTTTGTGGGGGTTAAGGAACATGAACCCCAGCAAAACAAAAGATCGTGAATAACTTTCATCCCCCCAGAATGGACCCTGCAGTCATAACTAAATACAGTATATGATTGCCTCTAAATCTCTTTGCAATGCCCCTAACATCATCAGACATCAGAATCTACAGTACTTGCTTAGAGTATATTTGCATTTTGAGACTACATCATACTGTAACAGACTGTAATAGATCATGAGAGGTCTGGAGGAAATCTGAGTGCCAAAGGAGGAAATATACGAAACTCTTTTGGATGGAGGTCATGAAAATAAGACAGGGTAATAAAGGAAGTAGCTGAGGGGTGAGAGATGGAAATGATGGAATGTTAGTAGCGATGGGAGAAAAAGTGAGCAACTGGAGAGAACATGATAAGGAACTGTTGAATATAGTTAACAAAAGTAGTGCAAGTATAGGTGGTTGGGGAATGGCTGAGAGAAGAGTGGCAAAAGGTGGAAGAGATCAGTAGGATGAAAGTACCGGTATCTGAAGCAATGAAACTGACCTAATATGATGAAATGACATAACTAACTACTTACAACAACACTTACCATGATGCTTAGGACAAAATTGAATGGATACTTACGACAGTTACTAAAGATCTGAATGAACACTTAAGTTATGATGATATGAAGAAATTGTATAGACAGGATGAAACAGACTGGATACTTACACTGATGCTTATGATGATGTGGTAAATCTGAGTGGATACTGTGATGATACAAATAATAATGTACAGCTATGCATTTTTTTTTTTTTACAGAAGATGAACAAAGGAAGGAAAAACAAACTTTAAAAAAAAAAATCTATACACCATATTAAAGGTGTCCTCTATTCATAAAAAATAATTGTAACAGACGGACTTGAAGTGCTGTAGGATGAAGTTTGTGGGGAGGCAAATCTGGGGAACAGAGCTTCAAAGAGAAATACAATTATACAATACGCAAATAATACAATAAAACTGACTGGGATTTATAGATGATACTGACTGGCTACTTATGATAAAATTGCCTGGATACTTAAAATGATACGATGATACTGAATAAATACTTACAATGAAATGAAGATACAATAAAAATGACTGGATACTTACGTGGATACTGAATGGATACTTACGATGATGCTGACTGAATACTTACAATGATACAGTGATACAAGAAAAATTACTGTATACTGTACTTACAATGATATTGACGTTTTCGTTGTCTATTTCCTTTTTCATTGGTTCATCCGGGACTTCCGATTCATTGTCAATAAAGTATCTGAAAAGTGTTAAGAGATTAATATGAGAGAGAGAGAGAGAGAGAGAGAGAGAGAGACTACACAGATACATACAGTACCAATTTTTGTTTGAAAAATACATGCCTAGACTCCAAAAATTGTTTCTGAATTAATATTTTTGCAATAATTTGCAGGTAATGCAATGGTGTCAATTTCTTATACTGGTACCTGTATTTACAAGCCTAGTTTTGACACATATATAACTGACATTATATATGTACTAATGACATTTGCAGACATCATACTTCATTTAAAATTTCAACCAATATCAACTCATATGTTTTTGTCTGATGTAGATGTTACTTCTTTAAATTTTAATAGTCATACTGTAATTAGAATTCATTACACACATTAGTAATAAATGTATATAGAACAAATTTCACTTTTTTTTTTTCCTTTTACAACCTCTCTTGTACTCCCTCCCCTCTTCCTACCAGTCCCTCTCCCTCCCTCTCCTCTTTTGACCACTCCCTCTCCCTACCTCTCCTCTTCTTACCACTCCCTCTCCTCTTCCTATCACTTCCTCCCCCGCCCTCTCTCTTATCCTTACCACATCTCCCTCTCTCCTCCTGCTTTCCCGTCCCTGTCTTTGACTCATAGAATATTTATGCTAATTATAACCTACCCTATAACAATCCTGAAAAGGACAAGTATATCTGCTGGTGTCTGCTTTCCTTTGAACCCCTGTCCCAACCACCTCCTTTCACTTTCCTCTAACCTTCCTCCCCTCTCCTCTTCTCAATCTTTTCTCCCAATCGCCTTCTCTTCTTCCCTCCTCTTTCCTCCCAACTCCTTCTCCCTCCCTCCTCTTTCCTCCAAAATCCTTCTCTCCTCTCCCTCCTGATCATCCCTCGATCACCTTCCTTCCCTTCTTATCTCCTCCTGACCACTTCCCCTCTCTCATTCTCCCCTCATTCCCACTTACCCTCCCTTCCTCTCCCTCCCACCTTTTCCCTCCCCACTCATTCTCCCTCCTCTTCCTCCTCCACTCACCTGAAGATTTCCTGGTCATTGTGGTACCACTTGATGAAATAGAGTTTGAGGCCTCCGAGTTCCACAGTACAGGTGAGAGTTTGGTTGGTGAAGCGGATGGGGTTGGCAGGAACGTTGAGGTTGGAGATGTGGAATTCTGTTGCTGTACCTGTGTGGGAGATAGAGAGGAAATTAATAGATGATGGCAGGGTAGGTAGGCTGAGAACAAAGAGGTATTAATAAAGGAGAACCAAGAAAGACTAAGAACAGAGAAGTATAAATAAAGACATGTAGACAGGTATAACTCATTGATGGTTGCACCTGTGGGAGATACAGAGGAAATAAATAAAGGAGGACAAGGAATGTAGACTGAGAAGAGAGAGGTATCAATAAAGACAGGTAGACAGGTATAGTTGATTGATAGCTGCACCTGTAAGGGAGAGAGAGAGCTATTAATGAAGATGGATGGGTGGATGAATGGATAGATGGATTATTAAGTACACATGACTAAACATACCACACACACACACACACACACACACACACACACACACAGGAGCTCCGAAGTTAAAAATACAATCCTGTGTTCATCATCACCACAAACTTACCTTCTACATACCATGGATATAGAATTTGCCATCAAAACACTGAGTTGATTATATTAGCTCTATGTCACAGTTCAATATACAGAATTTTACTCCTTCAATATATACTTCTCTCTCTCTCTCTCTCTCTCTCCACCGGATTCACCCAATTAGCGACTACTTCCTTCATGGCCCTCCCACTACACCCAAAACACACACACACACACACACACACACACACACACACAATATAAAAACGGCCACAAATTTCTCCTATCAACCCCACTCCATTTCCTATCGCCATATCTCATACACTTCCATATTCTACTGTTCTCACAATCCATCTATCCTTCTGCCTACAACCTCTAACTGTTTGAAACCTAATCTGGTCTAAGCCATTCTAACCTTACCTAATTTAAACTAGGGTAAAGTGCAACCTAACCTAACCTAGCCCAGCCAAGCAAACCGAAACCTAATGTAACCTAACTGAACCAAACCCACCCCAACCTACCTTAACCCAACCTAATCTAATCTAACCCAGCCCAACCTAATTTCTCAATCTCCTCTCTCAATCACTTTCTCTTCCTCCCTCTGTTCTCCCTCGTCTCCCTCCCTCCTCTTTCCTCCCAAATCCTTCTCCCTCCTCTCCCTGCTTCTTCTTTCTTCCCAAATCCTTCTCCCTCCTCTTTCCTCCCAAATCCTTCTCCCTCCTCTTTCCTCCCAAATCCTTCTCCCTCTTCTCCCTCCCTCCTCTTTCCTCCCAAATTGTTCTCCCTCCTCTCTCCTCCTAAATCCTTCTCCCTCCTCGTTCTTCCCAAATCCTTCTCCCTCCCTTCTTTTTCCTCCCAAATCCCTCTCCCTTGTCTCCCTCCCTCCTCTGTCCTCCCAGATCCTTCTCCCTTCTCTCCTCTCTCTACAACTTCCACTGACCTACACCCCATGTTTTCTAAAATCTTGAAAATAACAGATCTTGCGTGTGACAGTTTAAAATTTATGTTGAATGATTTTTTTTTTTTTTTTTTTGGGGGGGGAGCTCACATCCCTTAGTTTTTCATTTCTTGCATTTAAAAAACTGTAAAAGTTCTATCTCTTTATGATGATGATGGTGGTGGTGGTAATGGTGGTGGGGATTGGTGATGATGGTGATACTGAAGACAGATGATGATGATGATGATGATGATGAGGAGGAGGAGGACATGGAGAAGAACGAGGAGAAAGATGATGATGATGATGATGATGATGATGATGATGATGATGATGACGATGATGATGGTGGTGGTGGTGGTGGTGGTGGTGGTGGTGATTGGGTTTTAATGAAGAGAGAGAGAGAGAGAGAGAGTACAGTATTTTGTCAGGCACCTCGTAGTACTCTTGTGAAGGGTCCGTCTCTCTCTCTCTCTCTCTCTCTCTCTCTCTCTCTCTCTCTCTCATCATTAGCAAACCCTCGCCTTTTCTCATATATTTTCCTCCTGACAGCTTCTCTCTCAGATACCCTTATTTGCTCTCTCTCTCTCTCTCTCTCTCTCTCACCCTTCCTACTCGGGACAACCTGAGTTTTCCATTCTCCCACCTCTCTCTCTCTCTCTCTCCCTACCAAATGCTCGGTTTCTCTCACTGTCCAGAGGGAGAGAAGGGAGGGAGGGAGGGAGAAGAAAAGGGAGAGGGAGGGTGAGAAAGGGAGAGAAGAAAAGAGAAAGGGAGAGAAGAAAAAGGGAAGGGAGGGAGAAAAGAGGGAGAGGGAGGGAGAGAAAGGAAGAATTGATAGAGAATAAGGAAAGGAAGGGATGGAAAGGGAGAGAGAGAGAGAGAGAGAGAGAGAGAGAGAGAGAGAGAGAGAGAGAGAGAAATGAATAATGGAAGAAGAGAAAGGATGAATCATGTTAGGGAGGGAATTAAAAGGGGGAGGGAGGGAGGGAGGGAGAAAGGAGAAGGGAGGGAGGGAAGGACAAAGATGGAGGGAGGGAGGGAGGGAAAGAGAAAAAAGGAGAGAGGAAGGGAGAGAGAACAGATCATTAATGGGGGAAGAAGGTAAAAGGGAGAGAAAAGAAAAAGGAAGGAGGGGAAATGGAGGGAAGGAAAGGAAGGAGGGAGGAGAGGAGTGAGGAGAGTAAAGAAGAAGAAAGAGGGAGAGAAAGAGAGGATGATAGGTAGAGAAAAGAGGGAAGGAGAGGAGAGGAGAGAGATGACAGTATGGAGAAAAGGAAGGAAGGAAGGAAGGAAGGATGGATGGATGGATGGATGGATGGATGGATGGCAGGAAGGAAGGAAGGAAGGAAGGAAGGAAGGAAGGAAGGATGGATGGATGGATGGATGGATGGATGGAAGGAAGGGAGATGATAGGGAGCAAAGAGAGGAGGAAGGAGGAATGATAAGAAATGATGAGAGGAAAAGAGAAGATGATAGTATTGAGAAGAGAAGGAGGGAGAGAGAGAGGAATGGAGGCAGGAGAGGAGGAAGTAGGAAGAGAAGAGAGAAGAGAGAGAAAATAACACAGAGAGGAGGGAGATGGAGGGAGGGAGAAGAAGGAAGATAGATGGAAAGAGAGAGGAAGATAATCGGGAGGAGGAGGAGAGAGAAAGGGAGGAAAAGGATAATCAGGAGAGAAAAGAAGGGAGGAGGAGGAGGGGACGCGGGAGGGAAGAGAGGAGGGGAAATAGGAGACGGGAGGAAAGGAGAAGGGAGGGGATGAGGGAGGGGAAAGGAGTCTCTCAGGGAGGGGGGGAGAGGAGAGAAAGAGAGTATGGATTGAAAAAGGGTTGAGAGAGAGAGAGAGAGAGAGAGAGAGAGAGAGAGAGAGAGAGAGAGAGAGAGAGAGAGAGTGTTAATCCGTGCGCGGTAAGGGGATTAATAGTAATAATGTAGTGACGTCATGATTCCTAATCCGTTTAATCCACTGAGCACATGGGGGGAGAGGGAGGGGGAGAAGAGGGAGGAGGGGAGAGTGGGGGAGGAAGGGGAGGGGGGATGCTGACAGGTGGGGGAGTGGAAATCGGTACAACAGGGGGAGGGGAGAGAGTAAGGAGGTAGCGGGAGGGGAAAGCTGAGAGGGGATGGAAAGGGAGGGGGAAAGGAGGGGAAGGAAGGGGGGAAGTGGTGGGAGAAGGACGAGGTGAGGGGAGGCACGAAGAGGGGAGAAATAAGAGGTGGGGGAGGTGAGGGTTTGGGGAGAGAGGAGGATGAGGAAGGTCAGGGAGGGAAGAGGGGAGAGAGAAGGGGAAGAGATGGGTGGGAAAGAAGGAGGAGAAGGAGGAAGAGGAGAAGGAGGAGGAGGAGGAGGAAAGGGAGAAGGAGAAGAAGGAGGAAGAGGAGAAGGAGGAGGAGGAGGAGGAAAGGGAGAAGGAGAAGAAGGAGGAAGAGGAGAAGGAGGAGGAGGAGGAGGAAAGGGAGAAGGAGAAGAAGGAGGAGGAGGAAAATGTAGGTATTGGAGGGATGCGTAAAAAGCATAAAAGTTCAAGAATACAACAACAGCTCCTGAATGAATGAGTACAAACGAACTGCAGTGAATGAAAGTGTGGGCATGAATGGGAGGGTGAATGAACTAGCACAGAGGATGAATTGGAGTGAATGGAGTGGGAGATTTGCGTGTGAGTGAGTGAGTGAGAGTGTAAATGTTGGAGTATGGCATCTCAGTATCTTTCTATCTGAGGTGAGATTGTGGAATTGAGACGAGTGGTGATGGTGGTAGGCGTGGTGGTGGTGGTGGTGGTGGTAGTTGTGGTAGTTTTGATGGTGGTAGGGTAAGGTTAGTCAAGTGGTAGATATGATGGTTATGATGATTATCGTTGTGGTAGCTATGATGATCGTGCTAGTAATGTTCGTAGTTGCGATCGTGGTAGTGGTGGCATTTGTGACGGTAGTATAGTCTGTCTCAGGAAAAACGAATGTAGAATATCGTCTATTTTACTCCAAAGTCACTGTCAAAGGCCGAAGGCATCTGATTTAACGACCTGTGGGAATACAGGCTGGCCAGGGACAAGGCCTGATGGCAAGAGGCACACACACACACACACACACACACACACACACACACACACACACACACACACACAATCAGTGAATGGGTATAAGTGACCCGCTATGCTCACAGGTCAATATGAACTGTGGTTCCTGTTTTTGGATGCAACTTTTTTTTTTCTTGTCTCCCTCCTCCCTCCCCCATCTACTCTCTCTCTCTCTCTCTCTCTCTCTCTCTCTCTCTCTCTCTCTCTCTCGTGTGTGTGTGTGTGTGTGTGTGTGTGTGCAATCATTATCATGACTAATGGTATGCTTTGTATTGGAAAGTAAAGATGAGGAGAAATATTGTGGAATCTATGGCGAATATTGTGGCAGAAGAGTGTAGACATGTATGAAGGTGAACGTTAATTGGCCCACAGGGAATTAATGACAGTTCCACATGCTGACGTCTCGAGGGGACTTCTTGTAGTTGTTCTCAATAAATATATTCCAATGTTTTATTTATTTTATAATACTTCTATCACAGTTAAGTTATAATTTGCATTGGCATTATTATTCACTACTACAGAACCTTGAGAGAGAGAGAGAGAGAGAGAGGGAGGGAGAGAGAGACGGGGGGGGGCTGGTCATTCCCAGGGGACAGGTGGTCACTCCTCACCTCTCTCTCTCTCTCTCTATCACAAGAAATGCAGTGAGGAAAGTGACACCAGAAAACTGGCAAAAATGTATGGAGCATACGAGAAAGCTAGAACAGGAATATATCAGAAATGACATTGTGCGCAATCACATGGTCGAAGAATTCGTCATTAACTTGGCGAATGATTCCACCAGTGAAGAAGAAGGTTTAGATGAGCGAGACATGAATATCGAGAGAGAGAGAGAGAGAGAGATTGTATTTCAAGGGAAATTTTAGAGTATAATGAATATTTATTAAGGAAATGCTACTGTTGATCATTCGATCAGTAAAACTATTGTAAATCAGTTTATGTTTTTTCATAACATTTTTTTTTCATAAAGAATAGTAATAAAACAATAAAATAAAATAAAATAATTTTTCTTCATCTTTCATGGCTATTTCATTGCTTCCTTACCCAACCCCTCCCCACATTCCGACCCGGGCCACTCCCATCCTACATCCCTCCTCATATGGACCGATATCTGGGCACACCACCCCCCCCTGAACTCAAAACATCATCCTTCCTGCCTTCCTATCCATCCCCATCCCCTCTCTTCACCTAGCTTTTTGCCCACATACACAACATTTGCACACACACACACATACACACACACCTGAGCTGGGATCGGCAATCCGTTTCCCATTGTGACCTCTATTTCCTTACCCAAAATTCCTTCCCTATCCCTAAGGACTTCCCACTTCACCTGTCCCTTGTTTCTCTCCGTCTTTGTGCCGTGATTAGAAATCTGGACAGAATAGGGTTGAGACTGAATGGCTTGTTCTTTGTTACTTTGTTAAAACGATATATATAAACAAACACGTTTTTTTAAATAACTGACGACCTACCAAAAAATCTATCATTCTATCAGAATATATATATATATATATATATATATATATATATATATATATATATATATATATATATATATGTATATATATATATATATATATATATATATATATATATATATATAACTTAGAACTATAAAACTTACATGTAAACTTCAGGAAACTGGCAAATGGGGACCCCCCTTAGAAAATTCCTTGGTACGCCCCTGCTGGGCACTGATAGATAAATAGAGGCTTCACATTGTTTTATTAATTAAGCGTCGTGTGTGTGTGTGTGTGTGTGTGTGTGTGTTTTCATAGTGATAGCTGAGTAACCTATAGGGAAGAGGAGGGATCGGATTAACGGGATGGGGGGAGGGGGATTCCACCAGTGAAGAAGAAGGTTTAGATGAGGGAGACATGAATATCGAGTGATAGAGAGAGAGAGAGAGAGAGATTGTATTTTCAATGTAAATTTTAGAATATAATGAATATTTATAAAGGAAATGCTACTGTTGATCCTTCGATCAGTAATACTATTGTAAAGCACTTTATGTTTTTTCATAAAGAATAGTAATAAAACAATAAAATAAAATAACATAATTTTTCTTCATCTTTCATGGCTTCCCAACCCCTCCCCACATTCCGACCCGGGCCACTCCCATCCTACATCCCTCCTCATATGGACCGATATCAGGACACTGACAGATAAATAGAGGCTACACATTGTTTTATTATTTAAGCGTCGTGTGTGTGTGTGTGTGTGTGTGTGTGTGTGTGTGTGTAGAGGAAAGAAAACGGAAGAGGGAAGGAGGAAGGTCCAGAATCCCGAGGGGACCTCTTAATCCTTCACACGGTCACTCGTGTTCCGATTTTGGCAAAGGCTTTGTAAAATTCTCGCATTCATGTTTCCTGAGAAAGGGTATAGTGGTTGTAGATATGGTTCCTGCGATGGTAGTTGTGGTCGTGATAAAAATGGTAGCTAGTGGTGGTAGTGGTGTTATGATGGTGGTAGTTGTGGTGATAGTGATTGGGGAAAAGTGGTGACTATGACGATGATGGTGGTGGCAATCAATACAGATTTTGCGATGGTGAGAGAGAGAGAGAGAGAGAGAGAGAGAGAGAGAGAGAGAGAGAGAGAGAGGTGGTGTGGGTGGGGTGAATCAAGGATGAATTAAAGGAGAGAGAGAGAGAGAGAGAGAGAGAGAGAGAGAGAGAGAGAGAGAGAGAGAGAGAGAGCGCACAACCTTATCGCCTGGTGGTATATCATTCCTCTAAGACAACCCTTTCACTCCGATTACGCATTATTCATTCTTCCCAGATAATTTTCTTCATCTTTGGGGAGACTAAAGAAACGGGGAGGTTAAATACATCCTTCATTAACCCCTTCAGTACGAGGCGTCTCCATTAAGCTAAGAAAAACGTCTATCTATCTATCTATTACTAGACGCCACAATCCCGTAAGGGGTGGCTATTTGAGTTATTTGTTTTACGGGGAGGGGCACTAACCCTCCACCAACCCACTTGTTGACACGTAGGGAGCACGTATGGTTTAGTTATATGGTTACCACCCAGCGTTGCAAATGGTTTCTTGGCTTACAGGAAACCATGAATGAGAAAGAAAACAAGTCATTAGATTGAGAGGGATAATGAATGACCTGGGAGACAAAATCAATCAATTAATCAAACAATAACGGAATAAATAACGAAATAAACAAATAAACAAACTCCCCACCTGCCTCTTCACAAAGTTCATTTCCGTGTGACTATTGTTTATTAATGTTGCAGGAAATTTTAAGTTGCAACACTCATTTGAATTGATGGAACTGCCCACTGCAATTGCATGGCCTCTCTCTCTCTCTCTCTCTCTCTCTCTCTCTCTCTCTCTCTCTCTCTCCTTTAATTCATCCTAGATTCACCCCGCCCACACCACCTCTCTCTCTCTCTCTCTCTCTCTCTCTTCCTTGACCTTTCTCTCTGTTTAAATCCTGTGCTTATTATTGCTGTCACTTCCTTCCAATAAAAGAAGAAGTCTTAGGCGAATGTTGTGAAATTAGAGAGAGAGAGAGAGAGAGAGAGAGAGAGAGAGAGAGAGAGAGAGAGAGAGAGAGAGAGAGAGAAATTTAACGAAGACGAAGGACAAGAGGAAGAAGCCACGGAGGGGAGAAGGAAGAGGATCAAGAGGAATGACGAGAATCAAGAAGAAGAAAGAGGATCAAGAGGAAGAAAGAGGATCAAGAGGAAGGAGGGGGATCAAGAAGAGATCAAGAAGGACGAGGATCAAGAAGAAAGAGGATCAAGAGGAAGAGGAGTGCCAGTGTAAGAGGAAGTAAGAGGAGTGAGGCACATTACCGGGCACTGCTGGACATGGAGTCAATTGCAACTACTTAACACCACCATCACAACTACCACCACCAACACCACTATCACCACTACCACCACCACCACCACCACCACCATCCTCCTCCTCCTCCTCATCATCATCATCATCATCATCATCATTACCGCCGAGAGAGAGAGAGAGAGAGAGAGAGAGAGAGAGAGAGAGAGAGAGAAGAAGGGTCAAGCGGGTAAAAATAACAAAAACGCTACACTGTTCATAAGGGTGATTTCTCCCCAGCACACTTCAAGATTATCGACCTTACTAAAGGTATGTACGGTTATTATAAGGTCAATCTGCCCCGTGTGTGTGTGTGTGTGTGTGTGTGTGTGTGTGTGTGTGTGTGTGTGTGTGTAAAGAAACACCCTTTGCCCTCCTTTCTCCCCTTCTCCTTCCCCTCCCCCTTTGTCTCTCCCCTCCTCTCTCTCTCTCCCTCCCCTCCCCCTTCACCTTAGTCTCCCCTCTCTTCTTCTTCACCCAGCCTCTCTTCTCTCTCTCTAAACTCCCCTCCTCCCTCTCTCTCTCTCTCTCTCTCTCTCTCTCTCAAGCTGTGCCCATTGATTATCGAGAGAGAGAGAGAGAGAGAGAGAGAGAGAGAGAGAGAGAGAGAGAGAGAGAATTAAAGCTAGTTACAAAGACACACACACAACACAAACTTTTCGTCCAAAGAAATGGTCTGGCGAAAAAAAGAAAAAAAAGAACTACCTATGAACCTTATCTATCAATCTATTAGAGGTCAAAACAGGTCTATCTATCTATCTATCTATCTATCTATCTGTCTGTCAAAATACACGATATATTATAAAACTTTAATTAATCAAAAAATAAAGGTGGATATTAGTGTGTACCTGAGAGAGAGAGAGAGAGAGAGAGAGAGAGAGAGAGAAAATTTTTTACTACCGCCTGCACCATCAGTTGAAGAATTATTAATAATAATAATAATAATAATAACAATAATAATAATAATAATAGCATTTCTGGTACTAATAAAACAGTTATCATCATCATCATCATCATTATTATCATCACTGTCATTATCATCATCATCATCACTACCGTCATCATCCTTCTTCCTCCTCCTCCTCCTCCTCCTTCTTTATTCTTCTTTTTCTTCTACGCTTCCTCTTCCTCCTCCTCCTCCTCATCATCATCATCATCATCTTCATCATCATCATCTGTCCACGTCATCTATCATGTTTCTGTGTCTACGCCTATGCTTTCAGATAATCATCACTACATCAATATTACCTATTTAATTATGTGACTGTCTACCTACCTACCTACTTACTTACCTACCTACCTACCTACCTACAGTATCACCAAGCTAGTCTTCAAATAGTATTTCATAATGTTAGTGTCTGATTTCCTACCTACCCACTTACCTACCTACCTACCCACTTACCTACTTACCCACCTACTGCAAGAATAAGCTGGTCTGAACTTGTACTATTTCATAATGTTAGCGTCTGATTTCCTACTTACCTACCTACTGACCTACCTACCACTTCCCACCTGGCGAATAACCTACCTATCTACCCCACCTACCTACTGTAACTACCCACCTACCTACCTACCTACCTACCCACCAACCTACTGTACCTTCCTATCTACATACTTACCTAGCCACGAACGTATCTACCTACCTACCTACCTACCTACCAATATGCAATCCATTTTTAACGATGTACAAGAGAAAGGAAGAAAGAGAGAAAGTGAAAAGTGAGAGAGAGGTGAAAGAAAAAGAGGAGAAAGATAAAAGAGGGATCACTGAGAGGGGAGTGGAGAGGGTGAGGGGAGAAAGAGGAAAAAAAGAGGGAAAAGAGAGAAGGGGAGAGACAGGAAGGAAAAATGAACTGAAGAGAAAAGTGAGAGGTTGAACAAGTTTGTGTGTGAGAGAGAGAGAGAGAGAGAGAGAGAGAGAGAGAGAGAGAGAGAGAGAGAGAGAGAGAGAGACTTCCCCTCAACTGGCCTGGATTGAAGCTAATCATGAGGGTACGTGAGGCAAATGGGGGAGGGGAGGGGGAGGGGGAGGAGAAGAGAAGGGAGGGGGAGGAGGAAGGGGGGAAGAAGGGAAAGGGTAAGGGGAAGGGGAAGGGAAGGGGAGGGGGAGGGGAAGGGAAGGAGGAGAGAAGGGGGAGATGGAAATATTCAAGGAGGGAAGAGAAATGGGAGGGAGGAAGGGAGGGTGTGGGAAGGAAGGTGAGGAAGTGGAAGGGAGAAGGGAGGATGAGAGGAAGGGAGAAGGGAGGAAGGGAGAAGGGAGGATGAGAGGAAGGGAGAAGGAAAGGTGAAACAGGGAGAGAGGGAGGAAAGGAAGGAGTGAGGAGAGGGAAAGAATATTAAGGCATGGAGAGGGAGGGAGAGAGGAAGGAAAAGTGGGAAGTAACAGAGAGAGTGAGAAGTGGGGGGAGGGGAAGGGACGGGATGCGGAGGAATGGGGGGGAGAGAAGGGTTAGGAGGGGGGGGGTGTAACAGCTGGAGAGGTAAATAAGGGGAGGGGGAGGGGAGGGGGAGCGAGAAGTAGACTAAAACAAGAGGGAGGGAAGACACTGAGAGGGGAGGGGGGAAGAGAGGAGGAGGGGAAGAGAGACAATGAAAGGGGGAGAGAAGGGGCAAGGGGAGGGGATGAAAAGAGGGAAGAGGAGGGGGAAATGCGAGGGAATGGGGAGGAAAAGTGGAGGTATGGGGAGGGGGAGGAAAGGGGGAAGGAGAAAGAGAAGAAATGGAAGAGGGAAGGATGAGGAAAGATCAAAGAATGGAGGAGAGAAGACGGAGTAAGAGGGGAGATTAAGCAAATGAGAGAAGGGGGTAAGAGGAAGAGATAAGAGGGGAGACAGATGATAAGAAAGGGGAAAGGGGAGATACTGAAAAGGAGAGGAGAAGGAGAATGAAAGCAGGGAAAAGAAACACGAGGAGAGACGAAGAGAAGGAAGAGATGCAACGGAGACTGGAAGAGAAGGAAGAAGAGGAATAGAGGAAGCGGAAGAAGAAAGAGGAAAGGAAGGAACAGAAGGAAGAGGAGAGGAAGGAAAGAAGAGGAACAGGAAGGGATGGGGAAGTGAGGGATGAAAAGACGAGGATGCTAAGAAAATAAATAAAATAATGAAGAAAGAGAAGAGTATGTAAACCAAGCAAGTTATGAAGGAAGGCCCCGTGATGACATTCTACACCAGTTACTCCAACACCTCTTCAAAGAAAACGGCCGCCATTATGACGTCACCAACATAAACAAACCTGAGAATGCAAGCGCGTTCGCAAAAAAAACAAATAAAATAAGTAAAAACATGTAATTAAAAAATATATATATATAGGAAATGCTAATACACAATCTCTTCACTACGATGACGTTTTAAATTATATTCTTGCTATCTCCAGACGATTTTATTTAGCAGAGAGATTTTTTCAAAGTTGAGATGGTTGAAGAGGACGGGAAATCACAGACCACCCCCTCCTCAAACCTTCGCTCTCGTGTGGTTGATAGGCGAGGCGTAAATTTAAAAAGGGAGATGTTAAATACAGCCTTCATTAACTCTTCTATTACCAAAAATTCGTTCAGTGTGATCTTTGTTCTTAACTCCTGAAAATTAGCGTTCTTTTCTGTTCTTCTCGTACGGGTGAAAAGCTGAGACTCTTGTTATTGTTATTTTTGTTCTATGGGTTACCTGGTGCGACTACTCTGTGTGTGCGTGGATGAATGTATGGGTCCCGTGCGTGTATGTATGTAAATTTTTCAGTGTGCGTGTGTGTAATTCGTCCCTTCTCTCTCTCTCTCTCTCTCTCTCTCTCTCTCTCTCTCTCTCTCTCTCTCTCTCTCTCTCTCTCGAGAAACACACATTTCTAAACATTCCTCTATTTTGTGTAGCAAGTGCGGGTCCCTACCATCCACCCACTTCTGAGGTTCGAATGCGTGTGTGCGTGCGTAGGTGAGGTTCGTGTGCGTGTGCGTGCAGGCTTTGAGTGCACTTTGTCGAACACGTCAAGAGGTAGTGAATGTTTGAAAAGAGGGGGGAGAGGGTGAGGAGGGGAGGGGAGGGGAAGGGAGGGGAGGAGAGGGGAGGGGGAAGGGATGCTTGGATGACATGACAGTTCTGTGCGTTGAAACGGGAAAGGGAGAGGGAGGGGAAGACCGGGAGGGGAGATGAGGTGGGGAGGGAGGGAGGGGGGAAAGGGAAGAGAAAGGTGAGGGATGAGAGAGGGAAGAGGAAGGGGAGGTGACGATATGATAGCTACGTATACTCTGGAGGGGAGGGGAGGGGAAGGGAGGGGAGGGGAGGAGAAGGGGAGGGAGAAAAGGGAAGGGGAGAGATGGGGAAATGGGAGAGCGGTAAGGGGAGGCGAGAAACGTTATGGGGAAGGGAAGAGGAGAAGGGGAAGAGAGGCAGGATGGAGGAAGGGAAGAGGGGGAGAGAAAGGTGAGGGAGGGGAAGAGAAAGAGGGGAAGACAGGGGAGAGGGAGTAAGGGGGGGGAAGAGGAGAGGGGAAAGGGAAGGGAAGGAAGGGGAGGAGAAGGGGAAAGGGAGGGGAAGGAAGGGGATGGAAAGGGGAAATAGAAAGGGAAGGGGAAAGAGGAAGTTGGAGGCGTGGGTGGAAGTGAGCTGAGGGGACAAATTAAAGGGGAGAGAGAGAGAGAGAGAGAGAGAGAGAGAGAGAGAGAGAGAGAGAGAGATGGTGTGGGCGGGGTGAAGTGAGAAGGCAAATTAAAGGAGAGAGAGCGAAAGATAGACATATATTGAGAGAGAGAGAGAGAGAGAGAGAGAGAGAGAGAGAGAACCTTGCAGTCCTTTCTAGGTAGTTCGGTCATAATGCAAATTGAATCACTTACTTCCTAATTGCAGAAGTTGGAGAGAGAGAGAGAGAGAGAGAGAGAGAGAGAGAGAGAGAGAGAGAGAGAGAGAGAGAGAGAGAGAGAAGGAACACAAACACCTATTAAGCTGGTATGGTTGTTACAGTAGGGGTGCGTGCGACTATCAAATGTATCCTTCGCCTTAACACAGAAAGTCCAAATATAAATTCAAGACGAAAGTGACACGTCGCTCGTCCCTGGGTGGCATAATGCGCGCACTAACATTCACTAACACCTCTTCCTTACCGATTTATTCTTGATTCTGCCCCGTTACCATATTCTTGTGTGTTATTCATGCAATCCATGTTGACATTAAAAAGATATAAGAAGCAAAAACAGTATATTATTGAGCAGTCTGGAAAATAAATTGCTAAAGAAGAGGTGTTAGGGAGTCTCCTTACCCCATGATAATAAGGGTCATAAAAATAAATCGCTAAAGAAGAGGAATTAAGGAGAGACTTATATGAACACTTACAAAGAACGTCTTTGAAGAATAGCACATCAAAGAACCTCATTTTGTTGGTAAGTAGGTAGGTAGGTAGGTAGGTAGGTAGGTAGGTAGGTTGGTAAGTAGGTAGGTGGGTGGGTAGGCAGGTAGAAAGGAGGGTGTTAGTTGGTTGGTTGGTTGGCAGGTAGGTAGGTAGGTAGATATGTATGTAGGCAGGCAGGTAGGTAAGTCAGTAAGTAGGTAGGTAGGTGGACAGATAGGTAGGTAGGTAGGTAGGTAGGTAGGTGGACAGATAGGTAGGTAGGTAGGTAGGTAGGCTGATAGACAGACCGATAGATAAAAGATACCTCAAGAGCATACGCCATACGACACACTTCGATCCTATCTAGCAAGAGGCCTAACACACACACACACACACACACACACACACACACACACACACACACACACACACACACACACACACACACAGAGAGAGCGTAATAAGGAAGAGACTGATAAAGTGACGCAAAACTTGGAGGAGGGAATACGAGAGAGATGGAAGACGAGGAAGAGATGGAGGGGAGAGATAGTGTGAGTACGAGAGAGAGAGAGAGAGAGAGAGAGAGAGAGAGAATCACATTACGTCTCTTGCAATATCATATTCTCAGTCACTTGATGTGCTGACCCGACCCTTTCAATACGACAAAATTAACCAGATTTCCTCCGTCTGAAGATACTGAAAGGACGATTTAACCCTTCAAGAAGCCATGGGTTCCCTTCAAGTTAAGAAAATCGTCTGGTGGTGATAATAAAAGGAGAAAAAGGTTAATATTTTGATGGTAATGATATCCTATGAAACAGTACATTAAAAAAGAAATTCAATATTGTTCTTATATATCTACTTATCTTTATTATTTCCTACTCCCACGGCCACACCCACGCCCACACCAGCAGCCTGAGCCGTCTACACACACACACACACACACACACACAC
>NC_137061.1:2290515-2293015 GCF_032717465.1 Coenobita brevimanus | reverse complement strand
CCACTTTCCCTCCCTCATCCGACCTACTTTCCTCCCCTCCCCCTCTCCCCCCCTCATCTCAGTCCCCTCCCCTCCTCTCTCCCCTTCCTCTTTCCCTCCCCTCCACCTCTAACACTAATTCCCCCCCCTCTCTCTCTCTAGCAATCTTCTCTTCCTTTCACATCTACCTCTCCCTTCATCCTCCCCTCCCTCTTCTTCTCCCTTCCCCTCTCTACCCTCCTTCCTCCATTTCCCCTCCCTTTCCTCTCTCTCCCTCCCCCATGTCAAATCTATTGTACGTAGGCCTAGTGACTCAATTTCCTTACATTAGCGCTCTCTCTCTCTCTCTCTCTCTCTCTCTCTCTCTCTCTCTCTCTCTCTCTCTCTCTCTCTCTCCTCTCTCTCTCTGACCTGTTTATTTCCTCTCCTGTATCCCAGGGGAGGAAGAAGTCACGGGAGAGATTTTTTTTTTCTCTCTCTCTCTCTCTCTCTCAGGAGGTATCAGTGTTTTCGCCTGTTAACCCTTTCAGTGCGATCACATCTCTCTCTCTCTCTCTCTCTCTCTCTCTCTCTCAGGAGGTATCAGTGTTTTCGCCTGTTAACCCTTTCAGTGCGATCACATCTCTCTCTCTCCCTCTCTCTCTCTCTCTCTTTGCATATGGCTGGTTTAACATAATATTTCTAAGTTATTTAGGAAGAGACTGGTAATACAGAATAACATAAGCAACATACAAGGTGCTAAATAGTGAGCAAAATAAATCGCTTAGGAAATGGTGTTAGGGAGCTTCCTTACCCTGGAGAATACGAGTCCTAGTTACTGTGATATAAGCAACTCACAAGAGGATGGTAAAAAGTGAGCAAAATAAATCGCTTAGGAAATGGTGTTAGGGTGCTTCCATACCAGACGCGAGTAAGGGCCCTGGTGGGAGCATGGCGCCATCTGTGTCGTGTCAGGTCAATATTCCAGCAGGTGTGTTTTATGGGAGATGAGGTCAAGAAGGGTGACTCAAACTTAAGATATAAATGACTCAGACTTAAGATAAAAATGACTCAGACTTAAGATAAATATGACTCAAACTTAAGATGAAAATAGACAATCCAGCCACAGGTGCGATAAATCATGTCTCAGTCTCAGGTTACTACTACTACTACTACTACTACTACTACCACAACCACTACCACCACTACTACTACTACTGCTACTACTACTATTACTACTACTACAACTACTACTACCAATGTTACTACTACTACCACTGCTACTACTACTACTACAACTATTACTACAACTACAACCATTCTTTTCTACCATTTCCTAAGATGACAAAATTAGCCCCAAACAACATCTGCTACTACTTCTACTACCATCATCACTACTACTACTACTACTATTACCATCACCACTGCTACTACTACTACTATTACCACTGCTACCACAACTAAAACCATTCTTTCCCACCATTTTCTGGGCTGACACAAATCTAGCCTCAAACAACAACTACTACTATTATACCACAACTACCACCACCACCACTCTTTCCTACCACATTCTCAGCTGACACGAACCAGCCTAGAACCATGTATCATCTAGTATTACACGCGTTACATACCCAGTTTCCCTTCACGTGTTCAAAACCCGTATAGAACCTGTTTTACACTCCCCCTTAATCTCAGGTCTATCTCTTTATTATCATGAATATTCCACTTTATTCTGACTATCCTGTGAAATTCCCTTATTACCATTTATATTATTTTTTTGGTCTGTCACTCGAAATTTCTGACACCTTCCAATCTTCATTTTTTAAGTTCTTGCTCTGGGGATATTTTTCAATTTATTTGTGTTGATTCCTGGCCAGTTTATGAGGGTTTATGTAGTGTGTGTGTGTGTGTGTGTGTGTGTGTGTGTGTGTGTGTGTGTGTGTGTGTGTGTGTGTGTGAGAGAGAGAGAGAGAGAGAGAGAGAGAGAGAGAGAGAGAGAGAGAGAGACTGTTCCTGTGTGAGTTTGCCCTCCCTTAACACCTCTTCCGTACCTACTTATTCCCTTATATGACACACTAACCCCCTCAAGGTCAATACAACTCTACAGCTCTATTTCAGCTAACGCCAGACGATTTTATTCAGCTAAGTCGCAGGAGTACAGGTGTTAAGGGAGACATCTTGAGGAGCCTATTAAGATGCTACGGTTTCTTGAATTTCCTTAGGCCTCATTATCACCCTACCTACCTTTCTTACCCTAGCCTTACCTATGTCCCTTCCCCCACCCCCTTCCCCACCTACCCACCTTACCCACGCCCCCTGCCGTCACCCCTTTCCCTTCCTCCCCTTTCCCTCATCCCTTCCCTACCTATCCCCTTACCCACGTCCCCTCCCTCACCCTTCCCTACCTACCCCCCTTTACCCAAATCCCCTCCCTCACCCTTCCCTACCTACCCCCTTACCCAAGTCCCTTCCCCCACCCCTTCCCAACCTTCTCCCCCTTACCCACGTCCCCTATCTCACCCGTTCCCTACCTACCCCCTTA
>NC_137061.1:2278015-2288015 GCF_032717465.1 Coenobita brevimanus | reverse complement strand
GGTTGGAGTAGTACTGGTGCAGTTTATCTTACAGTATAATAACCACTCCTATAATTTTATGATTCACCCAGCTAGTGTGTGTGGGGGAGGGGAGGGGAGGGGAGGGGAGGGGGAGGGGAGGGAGAGGGAAAGAAGTAGTGGGGAAGGAAGATGGGGAGAGCTTGAGGGACAGGAAGTAAGAAAAATGGAAGAGAGAGAGAAAGGAAGGAAGAGGGGGAGGGAAGGGGAGAGATGAGGGTGGGGCGATATGAAGATGGGGGAGGAGAAGGAAGTGAGAGAGGGGGAGTGAAAGAAGGGAAGGGGAGAGAGGGGAGAGGGAGAAAACAGCGACGAATGGGTGGATGGGAGGGGTGAGAAGTAATATGATGATGGGAGAATGTTAGATTGGGGAGATGAGAGGAGGAAGGGAAGAGGAGGAGGAAGAGGTGATATGAAACAGGGAGACAGGGAGATGAGAAGGGAGAGAAAATACGGACAAGGAAGAGGGAGGAAGAGAAGAGAAGGAAGAAGGAGGAAGGAAGAGACAAAGGAAGGGAGAGGAAGGAAGAGAAGAGGAAGAGGGATGAGGTGGACGAGTGAGGGGAAAGGGGAGGGGAGCATGTAAATGAATATAACACGTGCCACATTCTATTCTCTCCCCTTCCCCTCCCTCTCCTCTCCCCTCCTCCTTCTCCTCTCCTCTATTCTCTTCTTCCCTTTTCTCCTCCCCTCCCCTCCTCTCCTTGTCTCATTTCCAGCCCTCGTCCTCTCCTCTCCCATCCCTACCTTCCCTCAACTCTTCTCTTTTCTGTCCCTCCTCCTCTCATCTGCCTTCCCCTCTCTCTTCTTCCGTCTTCCACCCTCCCCTCTTCTCTTCTGCTATCTCTTCTCTCCACCTCCTCACTATCACGCACAAATGTTTCACTGCAGAGCATCAAAACAAATATAACACACGCATTTCCATCCCCCTCTCTCTTTGTACATACAGACACCCACACAATAATAACAATAATAATAATAATAATAATAATAATAATAATTAACCTAGAAACCACGCGGCTAAATTTAGAACGATAGTCTAGTGAGAGGTATAGATTGATTCTGTTCCACTTACTGCAGGTGAGTCATTGATACACACCACGAAACACAGGTACCGGTGTGACTAAGCTGAATTTCTTACCTTATCCTCTCCTCCATTTATCATCTTCCTTCTCTTCCCCCTTCTCCTCCTCCTTCCCTCTTCCTCCCCCTCCTATTCTTCCTTCTTCTACCTCTCTTTCCTATTCTGTCATCTTCCAGCTCATCCTCTCCTCCTTTCTTTCATCTTAATTTTCTCTCCCCTTTTTTCTCCTTCCCTCTTCTCCTTCCTTACTTCATCTTCCTTCTCTCCCCCCTCTCTTCCTTCCCTTTTGTTTCTCCCTTCTCTTCCCCCCCTTTTGTTTTCTCCTCTTCTCTTCCTCTCCCCCCTCCCTTTCCTCCATTCTCTCTCCCCCTTACTTTCCCCCCTCTTCCTCTTACTGACTAACGCTTTCTCTTCCTTTTATTTCAGCTGTTAACTAAGTAAGTGTTAATTCCTGCCACTTTAGAACCTAACACACACACACACAAACACACACAGACACACACACACTCTCTCTCTCTCTCTTCCTCCACATACCCAACCTCTTACACACACACAACTTCTTCAAGACAAATTTCTTTCTCCCACTGCGAGACAAATCCCTCCACAATCTCATTACCGCAATTACTACCACATTTACAACCACACTTACCACGTATAACCACACAAAATCTTACTACCACAATTACTACCATACTTACAACCACAACTACCACTTACAACCACCCAAACAAATAAATAAATAAAAGAAAATAAGTCGCTGGGGAGAATGTGTTAAGGTTTGGGGGTAAACAAAAATTAAACGAAAAAAAAAACAATAAAATCACCTGGTTGCAAAATGTGACGTCATTCTCTCTCTCTCTCTCTCTCTCTCTCTCTCTCTCTCTCTCTCTCTCTCTCTCTCTCACTCTCCGTCACACCTGTCCCAATCAACAATGTCAACATCTCTGCAACAGGAGGCAATTGAGAGAGAGAGAGAGAGAGAGAGAGAGAGAGAGAGAGAGAGACTGTGTGTGTGTGTGTGTGTGTGTGTGTGTGTGTGTGTGTGTGTGTGTGTGTGTGTGTGTGTGTCACTTTTATAACAAGGTGACAACAGGTAACAAAGAGGTGAGAAACGGGAGAGGGCCAATAACGAAACAGGAAGAGGAATATCAGAATAACAGGAAGTGGATATGTAGGGTCATAACGATATCATTGTATTTCTTGAGACAGTTTACGGGGATATGTAAGAAAATGAGAGAGAGAGAGAGAGAGAGAGAGAGAGAGAGAGAGAGAGAGAGAGAGAGAGAGAGAGAGAGAGAGAGAGAGCATTAGGAAAAAAGGTGCTAAGTGGGATGTGGATGCGTTGAAAGGGTGGAAGGAAGTGGGGGGAGGAAATGGGGTGGTTGGAGGGGGAGGAGGGGACGGAGGGCAAGAGGAAAGGGAGAGGAGAGGAGGGAGGGAAGAGGGTGGAGGGAGGAAAAGGGGTGGAGAGGTGGAGGGAGGGAGGGAAGTGGAGGAGTGGCATATGGTAGCGGCAGAGGGAGTAAATATTGAGCTATATTTTATCTTTACACTGTACACACATCACACTGCCTCTCTCTCTCTCTCTCTCTCCCCGCTCTTCCTCTCTTTTCTCTTTGCAAACACTCTCTCTCTCTCTCTCTCTCTCTCTCTCTTTTCTCTCTTTATACACACACACACATCCCCTCCCTCTCTCCCCTTCTTCCTATGTACACCTTTTTCCACGTATACCTCTCCTCATGTGCACACACCACCTGGCTATCACAAAACAGTGATGTCCCAGCTGGACACACACACACACACACACACACACACACACACACACACACACACACACACGAAGACAGCGGAGAGAGCAAAGAGAGCGAAGAGAGCAATGTGAAGTGTGAAGAGAGAAAAGAAAGCGAAGAGAGCAAAGAGAGTGAAGAGCAAAGAGAGAGAAGAGCAAAGAGAGTGAAGAGCAAAGACAGCAAAGAGCAAAGAGAGAGAAGAGAGCAAAGAGAGCGAAGTGGAGACAATGAGGTGAATGAGACACGTCATTCCACTTCGCTGATGAGGTACAATCACCTCTCTCTCTCTCTCTCTCTCTGGTGAGGAAGAGGAGGAAGAGAAGGAAGATGAAGATATGATGATGAAGGTGTGTGTGTGTGTGTGTGTGTGTGTGTGTGTGTGTGTGTGTGTGTGTGTGTGTGTGTGTGTGCACAGGTGAGAGTACAGGTGTGACTATGAAGGTGAGTAGCTTTAATATTCACTAATGTCAAGGGTGAGGTTAAGGTGGCCAGGTGTATTCCGTGCTTGCCTTCCGTTCGGCGATGCCCTGAGTAAGAGATCGACCAGATGACATTCGTATCTATCTATCTATCTATCTATCTTTCCACCCACCCATTTATCTTTTTCTATCTACCTACCGACCTATCTATCTATCTATCCATTCATCTATCTATCTATCTATCTATCTATCCACCCATCCCTATATTGTTCATTTACCTACCTACCTATCAATCTGTCTATCTATCTATCTATCCATTAATATAATAGTAGTAGTAGTAGTAGTAGTAGTAATAATAATAATAATAATAATAATAATAACAAAAATAATAATAATAACAAAAATAATAATAATAATAATAATAATAATAATAATAATAATAATAATAACAAAAATAATAATAATAATAATAATAAAAATCACATTACAAGGGAATAAGGAAGATATTTTTGACTGGATGTTAATGAAAGAAAATCTAATTCCTTAAGATCAAAAAGCATCTTATATCGTAACTAAAATCATCGTAAGAAAATATTAAGAAAAAATACCTCCTTGGAGAGAACGTAAGGCAAAAATGAAGATAAACAACTTAGGAATATACAGGTGTTAAGACAGGTGTTAAATGAGTGCCAGCATGTCTCTCTCTACTTCGCCAGCTTGGGGAATGGGTAAATTTTGGCTGTCACTCTCCCTAAGAAAAGATTAAATACATGCCGTGTATTGAGAGAGAGAGAGAGAGAGAGAGAGAGAGAGAGAGAGAGAGAGGGAAGTGAGGAAGAAAACTGTAAATACTTCTCTCTCTCTCTCTCTCTCTTTCTCACACACACACACACACACACACACACACACACACACACACACACACACACACACACACACACACACTATAAAGCTTTGACCTCTCCACTAACTGTCCTAAACCCACTTACTGCTTCTTCCACCCACTCTTCCGACCATCCCACTTCCACCCACTCATCCCACCCACTTCACCTATTCCTTCCCCCCCATACTCCACCTACCTCCACCTATTCTTTCATCCATCCCACCCACTCCACTCCTTCACCCACCCATTACCTTGTCCACCCACCTGCCTCTCCACTCATTCCTTACCCTTTTCCACATTCTTCCACATGCAATCCACTCATCTTCCATCCACCCCATCCACTTATATATCGACTCCACCTATTCTTCCACAGACCCCATCCATTCTCCCCACCTGTTACATTCTCCCCACACCCCATCTATTCTCCCCTCCACCCTATATATACTCCCCACACTCCATCCATCCCCCTAACACCCTATCCATTCTCCCCCAACCCATCCATTCTCCCAGCACCCCAACTATTCTCCCCCACCCCATCTATTCTTCCCTCACCCCATCCATTCTCCTCCACCCCATCTATTCTCCCCACACACCCCATGCATTCTCCCCCACCCTATCCATTCTTCACTCACACCCAATCTATTCTTCCCCACCCCAACCATTCTCCCCCCTCCCACTACTAATTCCTCATCTCCCCCACTGGCCATAATACCCAATGACGCAATAATCTATCTATCTATCTATCTATTGCCGGACGCCTTAATCCATGGGGTGGCCACAAACAAATCGCCTCCATGTCGCCCTGTCCCCCGCCATTTCACTGCCCCGCTCCCAGCCCCCTCTCTCATATACCTCTCCACTCCATCCCTCCATCTCATCCTCGACGTCCCCCTACCTCTCCCCCACTCCACCTCACCCACATACTCTCCTCGTCAGTCTCTCACTCTCCATCCTCTCCACATGGCCAAACACAGTAAGTGGACATTTATTTTCACTTCACATAAGTATACATTAGGACACTAGCCAAATCCCACGCTGCCCTGTCCAGTCTGCCCGTCTACACACATACATAAATACATACATGCTCGTATATCGCTTGGTTACACACACACACACACACACACACACACACACACACACACACACACACACACACACACAAGCACTGTTCACACTTATTTCTTCCACTCTCCTTGCTTCCCCCCTTCCTGTCTCTCCCCACCACTACCACTCCACTCCAAACACCAACCTACCCCACCCACAAATCCATCAAACCCCCACCACAACCCTACCCCACCCCACACCAACCTACTCCACCCACAAATCAACCAAACCCCCACCACAACCCCACCCCACCACACACCAACCTACCCCACCCACAAATCAATCAAACCCCCACCACCACACCACCCACCACACACCAACCCCCGCTCCCACCCCAACCTCACCCCACCCCACCCCACCCACAAATCCATCAAACCCCCACCACAACCCCACCCAACCACACACCAACCTACCCCCATCCACAAATCCATCAAACCCCCACAAGCACCCCACCCCACCACACACCAACTCCCACTACCACCCCACACCCCACCCCACCCCAACCCATCCCACCCACAAACCCCCCATCATATAAAGTGACGCTGACCCACGTTCCTTTGTCTACTGCCCCCCCCCCTTAGAGAGAGAGAGAGAGAGAGAGAGAGAGAGAGAGAGAGTGTTACAAGGACAAGTTGCAACTCACAAGGTCTTACGAACGAAAGGACAAGTGGCAGCTCAAAAGGTCTTACGAACCATATGGAGCAGGTGCCATGAGAGAGAGAGAGAGAGAGAGTACAATCGATGCTGGACGCTTGGCAACACTGCAAACAACACGCACATATAAACACCATGAGCAGTGTTGCCAATTTTTTCCCGCCACTGACACCCCATTACAGCAACCCCTTCAGTCTGAGTACGTCAATTTTCACTGCATACTATCATCATCATCATCATCATCATCATCACCACCCTCACCACCACCATCATAATCATCATCATCATCACCACCCTCACCACCACCATCATAATCATCATCACCACCCTCACCACCACCCTTTTCATCATCATCATTAACATCACCGTCATTATCACCACTACCACCGCCATCGTCATATTCATTATCATCACTACCATCATCATCATCATCATCACCACCACCACCACCATCATCATCATCATCACTATCATCACCACCATCATCATCATCATCATTATTACCATCATCACCATCACTGTGGGCGTCTTAGAGTAGACTGAGTGGGCAGACAGGAGTAGGCAGAGTGAGTGGGCAGACAGGAGTGGACAGACAGGAATGGGCAGAGTGAGTGGGCAGAGATGAATAGGCAGACAGGAGTGAGCAGAGTGAGTGGACAGACAGGAATGGGCAGAGTGAGTGGGCAGAGATGAATAGGCAGACAGGAGTAAGCAGAGTGAGTGGGCAGAGATGAATAGGCAGACAGGAGTAAGCAGAGTGAGTGGGCAGACAGGAATGGGCAGAGTGAGTGGGCAGAGATGAATGGGCAAAGTGAGTGGGCAGACAGGAGTGAGCAGAGTGAGTGGGCAGACAGGAGTGGGCAGAGATGAATGGGCAAAGTGAGTGGGCAGCCAGGAGTGGACAGACAGGAATGGGCAGAGTGAGTGGGCAGAGATGAATGGGCAGACAGGAGTGAGCAGAGTGAGTGGACAGACAGGAGTGAGCAGAGTGAGTGGGCAGACAGGAGTGGGCAGAGTGAGTGGGCAGAGTGAGTGGGCAGACAGGAGTGGGCAGAGATGAATGGGCAAAGTGAGTGGGCAGAGTGAGTGGGCAGCCAGGAGTGGACAGACAGGAATGGGCAGAGTGAGTGGGCAGAGATGAATGGGCAGACAGGAGCAGAGTGAGTGGACAGACAGGAGTGAGCAGAGTGAGTGGGCAGACAGGAGTGGGCAGAGTGAGTGGGCAGACAGGAATGGGCAGAGAGTGGGCAGACAGGAGTGGGCAGAGTGAGTGGGCAAACAGGAATGGGCAGAGTGAGTGGGCAGAGATGAATGGGCAGACAGGAGTGGGCAGAGTGAGTGGGCAGAGATGAATGGGCAAAGTGAGTGGGCAGACAAGAGTGAGCAGAGTGAGTGGGCAGAGATGAATGGGCAAAGTGAGTGGGCAGACAGGAGTGGGCGGCGTGGGATGTGGACATTGAAGGATAGTTTATGGGTAACAAAAATGGATGACCACTAATTGCAACACTGGATTTAATGGTGCATGTGGGAGGTGGAGGGTGGAGGGTGGAAGAGTGGAGGGATGGAGGTGTGGATGGAGGGAGGAGTGGAGGGATGGAAGGTGGAAGAGTGGAGGGATGGAGGGTGGAAGGTGGAAGAGTGGAGGGATGGAGGGTGGAAGAGTGGAGGGATGGAGGAGTGGAGGGTGGAAGGTGGAAGAGTGGATGGAGGGCGGAAGAATAAGTGGAGAATGGAGAGTGGATGGGTGGGTGGAAGGGATAGGGATCTGGGTGGCAGGGGGAAAAGGAGTAGGGTGAGTGGGGGGAAAGGGGGAAGTATGGATGAGTGATGTGTGTATGGGAATGGGGTAGGTGGAGGGGTGGATAGGTGGAGGGGTGTGGGTGGGGAGGTAAATGGAATATGGGGTGAGAAATGGGTGGGATTTGAGTAGGGGAGTGGGTGGGATGGGTGAAGGATGAGTAGGTAGGTGGTTGGAAAATGAACGAGGGGAGAAGGTGAAAAATGGGTGGGGGTGAGAAATGGGTGGGATTTGGGTAGGGGAGTGGGTGGAGTTGTGGGTGGAGAAGTGGGTGGAAACTAGGAGGGGGGGGAGAAACTTTTTAAAACCGAAGTGTTATAGTTTCAGTAACCCCTTCAGAACGAGAATTTTCCAAGGTTAAATAAACACATAATCGTAGTGAAGAGGTACATCACTTCAGACTGAGGATTTTTATATTTTGCTCCTACCAGACGATTTCACTCAGTTCCAAAATTCTTACACTCCCCCCAAAATCGTCTGGATAATTAAATGAAAAAAAAATAAAAAGAATAAGTCACTGAATGGAAAGGGTTAAGGACCTGTATAGAGGGGAATTCCAGGTAACATCCCTCGTCTGATTGGACAGGTAGGCGGAAGTGGTTAGGCTTCACTGCGTTTACCTGTCCCCTTCCACACTTTCTCATACTGTTTTTCTATACTTCAAACTATCTTTACCTGACTGTCTCATCTCACACTTTCTATATCTCATACTGTCTTGCTACACCTCACACTGATAAATCTCACACTGTTTTACCTCACACTACCTTACCATACCTCAAAGTCGTACCTTGAACTGTCCTACCTCACACTGTCTTGCCATCACACTGCACACCAACCATCATACTGCCTCACCACACCTCATACTGCCTCACCACACCTCATACTACCTCCCCACACCACATACTACCTCCCCACACCACATACTGCCTCCCCACACCTCATACTACCTTACCACACCTGATATTACCTCACCACACCTCAGACTGCCTCACCACATCTCATACTGCCTCACCACCCCTCACACTGCCTCACCACACCTCATACTGTCTCACCACACCTCACACTGCCTCTGTACCCTCCGCACTACCTCACAAACCATCTTCGCTACGTTGAGTTTTCTAATAATAAATAATTCGACCGTAAGAAGAATAAAAGAAGGAGACAGCATTCCCTCTAAATAACTTTGCTCTATGCTACCCCACCCTCCAGTCCTCCATCACCACTCCACGATCCTTCCCCTCACCGCCTCTTCCTCCACCCCTCCCCTCACGATCCCTCCACCATCTCCCCTCCCCTCACCATCCTTCCATTCCCCTCTTCACCCCTCTTCCCTCTGTTCCCTCACCTTTCCCCAACCTTCTTTCCCTCCACCACCAGCGTTCTATCTCTAACTTCTCCACCCCTCCACTACTCCATCACTTCACCCCTCTTCCCTCTCCAACACTTCACCCCCTCTTTCCTCTCCACCCCTCCATCTCTACCCACAACTGTTCACCCGTCCATCATCCCTCCATCTCTCCCCGTTCTGCCTTTCTCCTCTCTCCACCTCCCATCCTCTCTCCTCCTCTGCCCTCATCACCCCTCCATTTCTCCCCTCCCCTGTCCTCACCACCCCTCTCCCCACAAATCTGATTTCAATCTGACCTCACTCTGCACCCCTTCCCCAACACAACATCTGCCTCCCTTCACCCCTATTCCTCCCTCATCCCCCTCACCCTCATCCTCCTTACCCCTTACTCATCCTCCCTTCTTACGCCCCTTATATCCCCTCACTAATATCTAACACTCTTCATCCCTCCTATTCCTAATCCCCCTTATCCTCCCCCCTAACCCCTCACCCTCATCCTCCTTCTCCCTCTCCCCTATCCTTCACTCTTTCTCCTATTCCACCCCTCCCCCTTCCTTCTCCGCATACCTATATCAACCTCTCTTGTCTTCTCAATCTTTTCCATTTGCAAACCACACTGCCATATAATCCCTTCTCCCCTCTCAACCGCAAATATCACACACACACACACACACACACACACACACACACACACACACACACACACACACACACACAGAATCTCTCTCTCTCTCTAATCCGTCCATCTCACTTCCCTCTACCCCTCACCCCCCCTCCCTAGACGTCCCCTCTTCCTTGTTCCTCCCTGACACATACCTTTCCCCCTCACTTTCCCCTCACCATATCCCTAATTTCATTCCCCTCTTCTGATTTACCCTCACATTTCCCCTCCCCCCCTACCT
>NC_137061.1:2268015-2273015 GCF_032717465.1 Coenobita brevimanus | reverse complement strand
TAAGTGGATATTTTATTGATGTATTTTAAAAAGGTCCTCTCTCTCTCTCTCTCTCTCTCTCTCTCTCTCTCTCACTACGACCCTTAATAATATAATTGGTCTACCTAATTGCCCTCATTAAATCTGTAATTAAAGTCAGTAATGAGGAGCAATTAGAATGAGGCACCTGTAACCCGTAGACTTTCTCTCTCTCTCTCTCTCTCTCTCTCTCTCTCTCTCTCTCTCTCTCTCTCTCTCTCATCTATCTATGTCTATCTATCTATATATCTGTCTATCTTTCTATCTATCTGTCTCTTGCTCACTCGAAGGTTGATGAGATGATGTACATAAACTATAGATTAACCCTAGAGAGAGAGAGAGAGAGAGAGAGAGAGAGAGAGAGAGAGAGAGAGAGAGAGAGAGAGAGAGAGAGAGAGAGAGAGAGGGAGAGAGAGAAAGGGAGAGAGAGAGAGGCATCAAATATTCACACCCCTTCCTACGGCTGTCACATCAAGATTTCGGTCCTCTCATTCTCACTCATATTTTTCCTCTCCCTCTCTCTCTCTCTCTCTCTCTCTCTCTCTCGTTTTAATAGGATGTTGGAGAAAAAAGGAATGAAAGAAAAAGGAAAATCGATGAATATTTCAGCTGAGAGGAAGATGATGGACATGAGAGAGAGAGAGAGAGAGAGAGAGAGAGAGAGAGAGAGAGAGAGAGAGAATGTCTTCGTTACTTCCTTTAGTCACCATGGCAACCAAAGATGCATCTCTCTCTCTCTCTCTCTCTCTCTCTCTCTCTCTCTCTCTCTCTCTCTCTCCATACTTTCCTACCTTGGACCACTTCACCCTATCGTATTACACTGCTGTTGTTTTTGTTGTTGTTGATTATCCTTTGTTTATATGACCGAGCAGGCCCGTCGACCACAGGTAAACATTTGCTTCTGTGGGGCCGTCCTACAGGTGCAGTACACTATAAGGTAGGGATCTGGCGCCCCCTTGTAGCAGAGTGCCTCACCAGGGTCAAAGGAGGAGGAGGAGGAGGAGGAGGAGGAGGAGGAGGAGGAGGAGGAGGAGGAGGATGGGGAGGAGGAGGAGGAGGGAGAAGAAGACGATAATGATTGCAAGGAAATGAAAACTTAGAATGTGCAAGGAAATAAGCCAGCACGAGTCTACACCCCACCAGCACCACCAACACTGACGTACAGAAGCGAAACGTGGATCAAGCATAAGGGATATATAAATCAATTGTTAGATATATTAAACTGTTACCTCAGAATGACCTCTTTCACTCTCCCTAACAATTCTACTATATTATACTTAACTGTGACTACTGTATATGGAGTCCTATATTGCTTTTTGCTTACAGATATGGTTCTTTCCTGGCACACACAGCTAAGAGGCAGAGAGTGGGAGAGAAGGAGGGGAGAGAGGGAGAAGGGAAGAGGAGAAGGAGGTGGAAAAAGAAGGGAAGGGATGGGAGGGGACGAGGAAATGGAGAGAAGAGGTGAGGCAAAAGGGAGACGGTAGAGAGAGGAGGGGTTGGGAATGAGAAAGGAATGCAGAGAAAAGGGGAAAGGGAGGAGACACGTGAAGAGGGAAGGGCTGGGAAGGGAATGGTAGGGAAGGGATGGGAAAGAGAAAGGAATGGAAGGGAAGGGATGCGAAGAGGAGAGAAGCGAAAAGAAGGGAAGGGAAGGAAGGAATAGACTGAAAATGAAGAGGGGAAAAGAGGAGGGAGGAGAGAGGGGAAAAGAGGATGACGGAGAGAGGATAAATGAGGAAGAAAGGAGAGAGGTAATGTTAAAAAAAGGATTACAGAGAAGACGACAATACAGGACGAAAAAATATGAAGGAATAAGAGATGGAAGGAGAGAAGAAAAACGGAAAGAAAAAGATAAGAGGGATGAAGGGAGATATTAGAGAGAAAAAAGAAAAAGGGAGAGAGCCAGGAGTGTGCAGGAAGACAGAAGATAAAGGGAGAGAGAGAGAGAGAGAGAGAGAGAATCTTTTTTTTTTCTTGGGATGGTGACCTCTTCAATCTTGGGTCGAAAGGAGGAGGAGGAGGAGGAGGAGGAGGAGGAGGAGGAGGAGGAGGAGGAGGAGGAGGCATGAAGAGATGGAGTGAATAAAGAGGAATAACGAGAGAGAGAGAGAGAGAGAGAGAGAGAGAGAGAGAGAGAGAGAGAGAGAGAGAGAGAGAAAGACGAAAGAGAGAGAAGAGATAACAAGAAGGGGAAAGACAGGAAGGATGGCAGGATGAAATATGAGGGGAAGGAAAGAAGGGGAGAGAGGGGGAAGGGAAAAAGAGGGAGGGGAGAGAGGGGAGGGGGAAGAGAGGGAGGGGAGAGAGGGGGAAGGGAAAGAGAGGGAGGGGAGAGAGGGGGAAGGGAAAGAGAGGGAGGGGAGAGAGGGGGAAGGGAAAGAGAGGGAGGGGAGAGAGGGGAAGGGAAAGAGAGGGAGCAGGAGGTGAAGGGAGGGAGAGAGGAAGGGGAGAGATGGGGAGGAGGAGGAGGAGATGAGGGGAGATAGGGGGCGAGAGGAGACGTGGAGGGGAAAAAGTGGATGGGGGAAAGGTAAGAGGGGGGAAGAAAAGAGGAAAGGAAGGGAAGGGGGAGAGGAAAGAGAGAAGGATGGAGTTTGGGGAGAGGGGAGGGAGGGGGATGAATGAAGAGGGAGAAAGGAGGAAGAGTAAAGGGAGAGAGGAGGGGAGGGGGAAAGGATGGGGAGGGGAAAATGGGGGAGAGAGGAAGAGGAAGCCAGGAGGAGAGGAGGGAGAGAGGGAAGGGGAGAGGAGGAGGAGGAGGGGGGAGGAAGGAAGAGAGGGGAGAGACGGGACGGAATAATGACACAGGGGAGGGGAGGGGAGGGGAGGGGAGGGAGAACTGACCTCTTTTCCAGGGCCGGCTGACATCTTATGGAGGGAGGGAGGGATACAGGGAGGGAGGGAGAGATATAGGGAGGGAGGGAGATAAAGAGGAAGAAGGGTACGAGTGGGAGATGACTGAAGAGGCAGGGAGAATGAGAGGAAAAGAGGGAGGATGAGAGAGAGAAGGAAAAAGAGTGAAGAGGAAGAGAGCAGTGTGGGAAGAGGGAGGGGAGGGAAGAGGGGGGAGGGAGGGAGGGGGAAGGGGAGAAGAAAGGGAAGACAGGAGGGTGGGGAGAAGAGAGGGGAGGGAAGAGGGGAGAAAAGAAGGGAGTAAAGAGGGAGGGGAGAAGACAGGGGAGGGAAGAGAGAAAAGGGGAGGGAAGAGGGAGGGAAGATGAGAGGGGAGGGAAGAGGGAGGGGAGGGAGAGGGAAGGGGAGAAGAGAGGGGAGGGAGAGGGAAGGGAAGAAGAGTGGGGAAGTGAGAGGGAAGGGAAGAAGAGAGGGGAGGGAGGGGGAGGGGAGAAGAGAGGGGAGGGAAGAGGGAGGGGAGGAAAGAGGGAGGGGAAGGTACAGGGAAGGATAGAATATAAAGGTGATAAAAGGAGTGGAAGGGGGAAGAGGAGAGAGAGGAGGGAAAATGAGAAGAGAGGAGGGAGAGGAGGAGACAGGAGGAGGAAATACAAAGAGGGGAAAGGCGGATGAGAAGAGGGAAGGTGAAATAAGGTGAGGGGAAAACAAAGAGGACATGAGAAGGAAGAAGAGAGGAGAGTGAAGATGAGGGGAGAGGAAGAGAGAGAAGGAGAGTGAAGATGAAGGGAAAGGAAGAGAGAGAAGAGGAGGGAAGAGGAGATGAAGGGAGAGGAAGACGGAGAAGAGGTGGGAAGAGAAGATGAGGGGAAAGGAAGAGAGAGAAGGAGAGTGAAGATGAGGGGAAAGGAAGAGAGAGAAGAGGAGGGAAGAGAAGATGAAGGGAGAGGAGTGATGATGGAGAGGAAGAGAGAGAAGATGAAGGGAGAGGAGTGAAGATGAGGGGAAAGGAAGAGAGAGAAGAGGAGGGAAGAGAAGATGAGGGGAGAGGAGAGAGAAGGGGGAAGAGAAGATGAGGGAAGAGAATGAGAGAGAAGGGGGGAAGAGAAGATGAGGGAAGAGGAAGAGAAAGAAGGAGAGTGAAGGGAAGATGAGGGGAAAGGAAGAGAAGATGAGGGGAGAGGAAGAGAGAGAAGAGGAGGGAAGAGAAGATGAGGGGAGAGGAAGAGAGAGAGAAGGGGAGGGGAGGAGAAGATAGGAAGAGAGAGAAGAGGAGGGAAGAGAAGATGTGGGGAGAGGAAGAGAGAGAGAGGAGTGGGGAAGAGAAGAGGAGAGGAGAGGAAGAGAGAGAAGAGAAGAGAGGCAATTAAGAGAAGAAACGGAGGAGATGAGTAGGTTGTAGAGAGAGACAAGGGTGAGGGGAGAAGGTGATTGAAGATGAGAAGGGGGAAGAGAAGGGAGGGAAATGAAGGGGGGGGGAGAAGAATGGACAAGTGGCAGGTCATTTCCAGGAAGTCTCTCTCTCTCTCTCTCTCTTCCAGTGTTCATTTTTCCTTTCCATTCCTCTCTCTCTCTCTCTCTCTCTCTCTCTCTTCCAGTGTTCATTTTTCCTTTCCATTCCTCTCTCTCTCTCTCTCTCTCTCTAACCGAGGGAAATAAAGCACGTAACATCACCGGGCTGAATGGGTTAGGTGATTCCCCGACAAACCTCCTTTACTAACACCTATATTTATTTATTTATGTATTTTCTTTCTTGTGAGTGAGTTGAAGAAGCTGAAGAGTCAGTATTGTCACCATTAACCCCTTACTCGTCGGAACAACTCTACCATTCACTCCCATACACGGTGAAAAGGGTGCTAATTTCATGGTAATGGTGTGTGTGTGTGTGTGTGTGTGTGTGTGTGTGAGAGAGAGAGAGAGAGAGAGAGAGAGAGAGAGAGAGAGACTATGACCTCAGTTCGGGGGAGGTCGTAGGCAG
The DNA here is from genome assembly GCF_032717465.1 of Coenobita brevimanus. Taxonomy (NCBI): domain Eukaryota; kingdom Metazoa; phylum Arthropoda; class Malacostraca; order Decapoda; family Coenobitidae; genus Coenobita; species Coenobita brevimanus. Next base: position 2,268,166 of record NC_137061.1, on the reverse strand, counting down.
GGGGAAAAATACAATGTGGGCGGAGCGTCGACCTATTTTCGCCTTGTTTATCTTGTGACGTCATAGCGAAGACCTTCAAGTGAGGGTCAGGATGCGTAAGGGCGAGATTCCTTGGGTTTTGGAGGGAATTTTGACCTTTATTGATGGGATG
>NC_137061.1:2248015-2263015 GCF_032717465.1 Coenobita brevimanus | reverse complement strand
CTTAATCCCGTGAGGGGTGGCCACAAACAAATCGCCTCCAAGTCCCCCGCCATTACGTTGCCCTTCCCCCATTCACATCCCCCTGTCTCATATACCTCTCCACTTCATCCCTCCATCTCATCATAGTCTCCCTCTCCCTCTCCCCACCTCAATCACATACACTCCACGTTAGTCTCTCACTCTCTCCTCTCATTAGTAATTCGTTATAATTCTCTGGTTACCCTCTTATACATCTATTACCATCTTTCTTAGACCTTATTCTTAGATCAATTACTAGAACTTATCATCAAACCATCAATCAGTCTTGGTAACCCTTATCCTGTCCCCATATATGTCTATCTATCTATCTATCTATTGCCAGACGCCTCAATCCCGTTTGGGGTGTCCACAAACAAATCGCCTCCAAGTCGCCCTGTCCCCCGCCATTTCATATATGTCCTTTAATCAAATATACACATTGTCCATCCCTCCTCGTCTTCTTCCTTTCAATCCAGCGTCTTATTTTTCTCTTACTGCTACTTCAAGACATCTGTATTAATGTTAGTAAAGATCTCTAGCACTGTAGGGGTTAATAAAGACTATATATAACCCTCTAGTTCAAAATCTAAAGTTAAAAAATATTGTAATATTAAAATCACTAAAAATAAAACGGGGCGTGCGTCATCAGATCAACCCCGTAGCTCAGGGGGTGGAGCCAACGCCGACGAGGGAGCCAATAGGAATCCAGCTCTGCGTGGGTCGACCAATGAGAACCCAGCTTTTGCCCCCACGATGCCACAAGTCGCGAGATTACGGAAGAAAACACAAGGGGCCATCACTGAAATTTTGGGAGCGAGGCGTGGGGAAGGGAGAGTAAGGGTGGGTGGTGGGTGATGGAGGAAGGGAGAGGGGGTAAAAGGGGAGAGAGATGGTATTGGGAGTGGGACTGGGAGCAGATGTGGTAGGTAGGGAGTGGAAGGAAGGAGCCAGGAGTGGGAATGAGGAAGGTGCATGAGGAAAGTGTGGAGAGTGGAAGAGAAAGTGTGAACTTGAGAACGGAAATAATTACAGGGCGGGAATGTGAATCAGTCGAGAGAGAGAGAGAGAGAGAGAGAGAGAGAGAGAGAGAGAGAGAGAGAGAGAGAGAGAGAGAGAGAGAGGGATCATGGGATGGAATCTGAACTAGGAGTGATGCTGCTATTGTCATGCTGATCACAATAATACATCAGGATTACCGGAGGAGAGAGGAGAGGAAGAGGAGAGGAGGAGAAGAAGAGGGGAGGAGGGGATGGGGAGGAGAGGAGAGGGGACGGGTGAGAAAAGACACTGAATAGAGAAAGGAGAGAAGAAAAGAAAGGAGGTAGGAGGAGAGAAGAGGAGAAGGGAAGAAAGAGATGACAAGAGAAGATATGAGGAGAAAGGAAAGGAGAGGAAGGAGGGGAGAGGAGAGGAGAGGTGAGGAGAGGAGAGGTGAGGAAAGGAGAGGAGAAGACAGGAGAGGAGAGGAAAGGAAAGACATATAACTGACAAAAGAGAGGAGAAAAGAAAGGGAGGGAGGAAAGAAGCAAGCAGAGTCGAGGAGAGAAGAGGAAAAGAAAGTGAGAGAGAAGAGGAGTGAGGGAAGCAGAGGGAAGGAGAGGAGGAAAAGGGAGAGAGGAAAAGGGAAGGAGAGGAGGAAAAGGGAGGGAAGGAGGAAAAGATAAAGAAGAAAATATCGTGGAAGACAGAGAGTGGGTGACGAGGGAAGAGGGGGAATGAGAGGAAATGAATGTGTAGGAGAGAGAGAGAGAGAGAGAGAGAGAGAGAGAAACTCGAACGAAATTTTCTGAAACTGCATCCACAAAAAACAGATAAAAATGAGAAAACTTTTGAAAGAATAATCAAAAAGTCATCCATCACAGCCTCTCCCGGAAGACTGGGGTCAGGGGAGGTCAGGGGGAGTCAGGGGGAGGGGAGGGAGGGGGGTAAAGATGAAAGGGGGGTGAGTTGGTCTTTAAATTCCTAGGGGGAGTCAGGGGAGGGGAGGGGAGGGGGGTAAAGATGAAGGGCGGGGGAGTTGAACTTTAAATTCCGATACTAATTCAACCATCAACCATCGCTACTACCATCACTACCACCATCATTGCTAGTATCGCTACCATCATCGCTACTACCATCACTACCACCATCGCTACTACCATCGCTACCACCATCGTTACACCTTGAAGACAATAACACCTTCAAGACGATAACCCCTTCAAGACAATAACACCTTGAAGACAATAACACCTTGAAGACAATAACACCTTGAAGACAATAACACCTTGAAGACAATAACACCTTCAAGACAATAACACCTTCAAGACAATAACACCTTCAAGACAATAACACCTTCAAGACAATAACACCTTCAAGACAATAGCACCTTCAAGACAATAACACCTTCAAGACAATAACACCTTCAAGACAATAGCACCTTCAAGACAATAACACCTTCAAGACGATAACACCTTCAAGACAATAACTCCTTCAAGACAATAACTCCTTCAAGACAATAACACCTTCAAGACAATAACTCCTTCAAGACAATAACACCTTCAAGACAATAACACCTTCAAGACAATAACACCTTCAAGACAATAACACCTTCAAGACAATCCTTCTCCTCCTCTCTCACCTTGACCCTCATGTTCCCCAAAGAGCTACATTTCCCTCCCACGCTCACCTTCCTTTTCTCAAGACAAATGCTTTTCTTACACAATATTTTTCCACGCTCACCAACATTCTATCACGCTCAATATCCCCCCCCCCCAAACCAAAATCTTCTACGCTAACCAAACATTTCTTCCCCTTCGTTACCAGCATCACTCATCGCTCTTTTTTTTTTCTCTCTCACCTTCAACGATAATTTCCCACGCTGGCCAATAATTTCCCACGCTCGTCAATTATTTCCCACGATCGCCAATATTTCCCCACGGCTTTTCTCACGTTCGCTGTTTACCTCTCTCACTCTTCCCACACCCTTTCCATCATCCCCATGCCTCTCCCACACCTACCATTCCCCACACTCCTCTCCCACTCTCCTCATTCTTCTCTCACTGCCTTCCCACGCACCAAACTTCCCTCACACACTCCACCCACACTTCTCCCACGCATCCAATACCTCTCCCTTTCCTCTCCATCCCCCACTACGCCCATTCCATACATATATCCGCCATTCCACATCCTCTATCCCCCTCCCACTGTACCTACTTCCACTCCACACCCCTCCCACGGCTCCTTCCCATAATATCCCCATTCTCTGATTATCTAAATGCTTACTTTCCTCGCTTACTTTCCTCTCTTTCCCACGTCAGCGTCATCTCTCTTACATCCACACTCCCTTTTCCATCTCACCCCCATTCTCTCCACTCTCCCCACTCCTCTCCCACTCCCCACACCCCTCCCCATTTCCCATCCATCCCCATCAATGCCATCTCCACACCACACTACACTCACTCACTCTCCACCTCACTCCCATTCTCCCCACTCCTCGCCCAAACTCCCCATCCCTCTCCCACTCTCCCCACATCCCTCCCCAACGTATCTCCCCGATATATCATACCCTTCGTCGCCATCTTCCTATTCCCTTGACTCCAATCTCTCAACATATACATCTCAATTCTTTGCAAGGAAGCTCTCTCTCTCTCTCTCTCTCTCTCACATTTCCTTTGGTGGGGTCTTATCAGAAATGCCATCTCTCACAATTTCTCACTTTCGCTCGTTCTAATCTCTCTTCTCTGTTTATCTATCTATCTATCTATTGGTGCATTTGTCTCAGGCCCCTACGTAACCTTTCAGGGGCTCAAAATCTCTCTCTCTCTCTTTATTCCTCTCTTCTCTTCTTTTTCTCTCTCTCTTTATGCTTCACGTAAATTCAAAATCACCTTACACCTTCACACACACACACACACACACACACACACACACACATACACACACACACACGCACACGAGTGATACCATCTTTCATACCGACCATCCCATAAAATATTCTCTTGAGTCACCCCCCCTCCTTTCTCTCTCTCTCTCTCAGGTCCTGGTTCTATTCCACCTTCCCTCCTCTCCCTATCTTCTCTCCCTTTTCATCTCATCTCACATTTATCCTCCCTTTCTCTCTCATGTTCACCCTATCTTATCTTTCCTCTCCCTCCATATCCTCCCTTGTCTCCCTCCCCCACTCTTCTTCTCTCTCTCTCTTCACTCTTCTTCTCTTATCTCTCCTCTCCTCTTGTTTTCCCTCCCCTCGAGTCGTCTCTCCTCTTCTCTCTTCTCTTCTCGTCTCCTCTTTCCATCTTTCCTCTTGTTTTCCATCCCCTCGTCATCTCTTCTCTCCCCTTCTCTTCTCTTCTCTCCTCTCCTCTCCTCTCCTCTCCTCTACTCTACTCTACTCTTCTCCTCTCCTCTTCTTCCTTCAGTTTGCGTCACGTTGGGAAAGAGAGCGTCATGGGAAATACACCCACTTATTCTCTTTTTCCCGAGAGAGAGAGAGAGAGAGAGAGAGAGAGAGAGAGAGAGAGAGAGAGAGGCGGTGAAGCATAGGCCTTGTGGTATAGGTCTCCAAGAAATATTTTATAGGATACCCTCCGACCTTTTAGAGAGAGAGAGAGAGAGAGAGAGAGAGAGAGAGAGAGAGGGAGAGAGACCACGCCTCTCCAAATCTCATTCCCTGTCTCAACCACAAACACTTCTACATAATAAACTACATGACCTTCGCACACACACACACACACACACACACACACACACACACACACACAAACACATACACTGTACACACACACATGGACACAGAATACATATTACAGAGAGAGAGAGAGAGAGAGAGAGAGAGAGGCCTGCCCTACCTTACCAACACACACACAGGTGCAGCGGGAGCCAACCTGCATATAAAGGTGACCAAATGGAACAATTATACAAGATTAGAGAGAAAAAGTGAGAAAAGTGAGAGAGAATAATAGAAAAACAGAATACAGGACATAAAACACACACACACACACACACACACACACACACACACACACACAACCCCTCCACACACACACCCACAACCCCTCCACACACACACCCACACCCACACACACACACACACACACACACCCACAACCCCTCCACACACACACACACACACACACACACACACACACAAAACCCCTCCACACACCCACAACCCCTCCACACACACCCACAACCCCTCCACACACACACACACACACACACACTGAACATTAAAGCAAGAACCATATCACCACACAGAAAACACTATCCCATGAAGAATATATGAGAGAAAGACAACAGTAAATATTCCTAAGTAAAATAAATGAATAAATATCGAGAGAGGAATATTGAATTAGAGATATTAAAAAGGATAAAGATAAAGAGAGAGAGAGAGAGAGAGAGAGAGAGAGAGAGAGAGAGAGAGAGAGAATCGGCAGAAGTATGAGTACAAGAAATAAAGTTAAAGAAAACGGATAATTATGGAGAAAATGAGAACAGGGGGAACTTAATGAAAACTCTTGCCATTACTGACCACAAGGGAGGCTTCTGGTTCCACTTACGTACACATATACACACAAGGCTCCTCTAAAAGTACACACACACACACACACACACACACACAATGGAGGAAGGAAAGACAGAGGAGAGAAAACAAAATAAGCGAACAGAGAAAAGGAAAGAAGGCAAGGAATGGAAAAAGGAAAGACAGAAGGAAGGAAGAAAGGAAGGAAGGAAAAGGGAGAAGAAGGAAGGATCTGGGAAGATTATGACAATGAAAGAAAGGGATATATAAGAAGAAGGAAGGAAATATTAAGAAAGGAAGAGGAGTAAACGATACAGGAAGGAAGAAGCAACGAGGAAGCAAGGAAGAGATAGGATTAGCAATGAAAATGAAGTGGTAGAGACGAAAAACTACAAGGAAGTGAGGAAGAAAATGATGTAGGTTTTTAGGAAGTGAATTAAGGACTGGAAGGAAGTGAAGACATGCTGGAAGACGAAGAAGGATGTACGAAGGGAGGACAAGGAAGGAAGACAAGATAAAAGAAGGAAGGATACAGGAGAAGACATGACGGGGAAGAAGGGGAAGTGAAAATGACAACACAGGAGGAAGAAAAAATATTTAAAGAAAAAATGAAGGAAGAAAGGAAGGATGGAAGGAAGGGAAGAGAGAGGGAGGAAGGAAGGAAGGAGGGATGGAAGGAAGGGAAGAGAGAGGGAGGAAGAAAGGAAGGATGGAAGGAAGGGAAGAGAGAGGGAGGAAGAAAGGAAGGATGGAAGGAAGGGAAGAGAGAGGGAGGAAGAAAGGAAGGATGGAAGGAAGGGGAGAGAGAGGGAGGAAGGAAGGAAGGATGGAAGGAAGGAAGGAAGGAACTGGATGGAAGGAAAGACAAGAAAGAAAATAAAGGAAAAAGAAAAGACATGGTAAGGTATAAGAGAGAGAGAGAGAGAGAGAGAGAGAGAGAGAGAGGGCGCAGCTGGCAAAAGGGAGGATTTTTAATTTCTACATCAACTTCTGTAGGCCTCTCTCTCTCTCTCTCTCTCTCTCATTCTTCCTCCACTCACGTCCTCTCCCTCACCCCGGCTACCCTCAGGCCTCCGAATGTCGTCATCGTGTTGGCAGCGATTGTGTGTGTGTGTGTGTGTGTGTGTGTGTGTGAGAGAGAGAGAGAGAGAGAGAGAGAGAGAGAGAGAGAGAGAGTGTGTGTGTGTGTGTGTGTGTGTGTGTGTGTGTGTGTGTGTGAGAGAGAGAGAGAGAGAGAGAGAGAGAGAGAGAGAGAGAGAGAGAGAGAGAGAGAGAGTGTGTGTGTGTGTGTGTGTGTGTGTGTGTGTGTGTGTGTGTGTGTGTGTGAGAGAGAGAGAGAGAGAGAGAGAGAGAGAGAGAGAGAGAGAGAGAGCAACCTTAGGAGTAAGTGAAACAAGAGGGGGACATCCCAAGACTTTTATGTTTCCCCTGCCAGCGTCCTCTCTCTCTCTCTCTCTCTCTCTCTCTCTCTCTCTCTCTCTCTCTCTCTCTCTCTCACATACCGATTTTCTCTTCCCACGCAATTTCTGCTCTCTTTCTTTCTCTCTCTCTCTCTCACACACACACACACACACACACACACACACACACACACACACAGATTTTCTTTTCCCACGCGACTTTGCCTGTCTGTCTGTCTGTCTGTCTGTGTCTGTCTGTCTCTCTCTCTCTCTTTCTCTCTCTGGAAGGTCAGACGTAAATAAAACATCGTCGACACGGCACAAAGGCGGGGAGAGAGAGAGAGAGAGAGAGAGAGAGAGAGAGAGAGAGAGAGAGAGAGAGAGAGAGAGAGAGAGAGAGAGAGAGAGAGAGAGAAGAGAGAGAGAGAGAGAGAGAATTTGATAGCCAGGAGGAAATGGGGGGGAGCAAAATATAAATGATTACCAAAGTGTGTACGTGACTGGACCACTAGATTCACACACACACACACACACACACACACACACACACACACACACCCTGACTACACCATATCCCTTCTCACACTGCTCTATTACTAATATTAATGTCTCTGTTGTTTTTTCAGAATTAACTTTTTAACACTGATGGGGGTGTATTGTCAGAGAGGATTGAGGTCACTAACTTTTGCGGACGACTGTACGTGGAAAAGGGTGTAAGGGGATGATGGGAGGGTGTAGGGGGGTGGTGGGAGGGTGTAAGGGGGTGGTGGGTGGGTGTAGGGGGATGCTGGGTGGGTGGAGGGGGATGCTGGAGGGTGGAGGGGGTGGTGGGAGGGTGGAGGGGGATGATGGGAGGGTGTAGGGGGATGCTGGGAGGGTGGAGGGATGCTGGAGGGTGGAGGGGGATGCTGGGAGGGTGTAGGGGGGTGATGGGAGGGTGTAGGGGGATGCTGGGAGGGTGTAAGGGGGTGGTGGGTGGGTGTAGGGGGATGCTTGGAGGGTGTAGGGGGATGATGGGAGGGTGTAGGGGGGTGCTGGAGGGTGTAGGGGGATGCTGGGAGGGTGTAGGGGGATGCTAGAGGGTGGAGGGGGATGATGGGAGGGAGATAAGGGAGGGAGAATCAAGGGAGAGGGAGAAGATCCAATACTGTTTTAGGGAGACAGCCAATGACCTGTTTTATTAGGCGGTATAAGGTGATGTCCCCCTTATACTCTTACCCTCCCTCCCTCCCTCCTTCTCTCCGACTTCCTTCCTTCACCCTTCTCTCTCTCCCGTTCCCTCCTTCCTTCCTTCTTTCTCTCCTTCTCTCGATTTCCTCTTTTTTCTCTTCAATTTCTTCCCCCATCGTTCCTTCTCCCTTTCTAATCCTCCCTACTACTTCCCTCCCTCCCTCCCTCTCTCTCTCTCTCTCTCTCTCTCTCTCTCGCAATGGGAAAATAGGACTGAAATATGACTCTTATTCTCGTAGGTTAAGGAAGTTCCCTAACACCTTTCCATTAGCGATTCATTTTGCTTACTACAACTTGCCACTTTCTTGTATAGTGTTTATATGTTTTTATTTACGAGAGAGAGAGAGAGAGAGAGAGAGAGAGAGAGAGAGAGAGAGAGAGAGAGAGAGAATGGAGCAAGGGAAATGAAAGATGGCCAATGATGGGGGGGGAGGGAGGGAGGGAAATGAGAGTGGAGGGAGTGAGGGAGGGAGTGAGAGAGGGAGGGAGGGAGGGAGGGCAGTGAAGGAAAGGAGAGAGGGGAGGAGGGAGGAAAAATGAGGGAAGGAGAGTGAAGGAAGGGTGAGAGACAACTGGTGATGAGGAGAGGAGGAGGAGGAGGAGGAGGAGGAGGAGGAGAAGGAAGAAGAATTTGTCACCTCTCCTCCCTTCCGCTCCCTATTTCCTCCCTCTCCTCCTTCGAGCGGGACAAGAAGGGAGAAAGAAGGATGAAGGGATAAGGAATGAAGGAGGAAGGGAGAGAGAGAGAGAGGGAGCGAGGAGAAAGGGAGAAAGAGAGAAGGAGGAAGGGAGAAAGAGGGAAGAAGGGAGAAGGAGAGAAGTAAGAAGGGAAAAACAGGGAAGGAGGGAGAAGGAGAGAGGAAGGGAGAAAGAGGGAGGAAGGGAGAGACTTTTAAGGGAGAAGGGAGGAAAGGGAGTGAGGAAATGAGAGTCGAAGGCACTAAATGGGATGGAAGGGAGGGTTTAATTAAGGAAAGGGGGGTTTAAATGGAGGGAGGAAAGGGAGAAGAAGGAGGGAGGAAAGGGAGAGAAAGAAGAAATGCCTGGGGAGAGGAGAGAGAAGGGAGAGAGGGAGAGAATGGCGATATGAGAGGAACGGAGAGAAATGGAAGAAAAAGGGAGGATAGGGAGAAAAAGGAAGGGTAGAAGAGAGAGAGAGAGAGAGAGAGAGAGAGAGAGAGAGAGAGAGAGAGAGAGAGGTAATGGAAGTCAGAGAGAAGAGGGAGAGGAGAGAAAGGGAGAGGGAGGGAAGGAAGGGAGGGTAAGAACAAAGGGAGAGGAAAGGCTGGCAATAAAGATGAAATTTGATGAAAAGATGAGGGTGATTTGTGACCTATGAAATAAAGACAGCTGTTGTGTACTTACTATTACTACTACTACTACTACTATTACTACTACTACTACTACTACTACCATTACGACTACTATTACTGTTACTACTACTACTACTACTACTACCATTACTACTACTACTACTACTACTACCATTACGACTACTATTACTGTTACTACTACTACTACTACCATTACTACTACTACTACTACCATTACGACTACTATTACTGTTACTACTACTACTACCATTACGACTACTACTACTATTACTACTACTACTACCACTACTACCTTTACGACTACTATTACTGCTACTACTACTACTACTATTACTATGAATTAATGACAGCTATTGTGTACTTACTATTACCACTACTACTACTATCAGGTCACTATTCTACTACTACTACTACTACCATTACGATTACTACTACTATTACTACAACTACAAAAACTACTTCTACTACTACTACTACCATTACTACCACCACCACTACTACTACTACTACTACTACTACTAGTTTATTTAAAGTTATCACCCCATCCCCCCCCCAATAACCTACACACACACAGACACACACCTACACACACACACACACACACACACACACACACACGCGATCAATTCCCCATATTAACTACGCTATATTAACACCATATGGACGAAAACAACAATAATAATAATAATAATAATAATAACAATAATAATAACATAGCTCATCCTTGGTTACTATCACAAAAGCGCTAACTGGCAACCCTAACCACGACTCTTAGGGAAAAAAAGAGAAAAAGAAAAAGAGAAAAAGAGAAAGAGAGAAAAAGAGAAAGAGAAAAAGAGAAAGAAAAAGAGAAAGAGAAAATGAAAAAGAAAAAAAGAAAAAGAGAAAAAGAGAAAAAGAGAGAAAAAGAGAAAGAGAAAAAGAGAGAAAAACGCCAAAATGCAAATCGCTAAGTTCCCGTGTGCGCCAAAATTTAAACTGGCCAAAGTTTCCCCTCCTGACAATTTGAGAGAGAGAGAGAGAGAGAGAGAGAGAGAGATATGAGGAGGAGGAGGAGGAGGAGGAGGAGGAGGCGTGTCGTGCGGGTACTATGGGAAGAAGGGGAGAAAAGAGGGGAGAAAAAGAGGGGAGAAAAAGAGGGGAGAAGAGAGGGAGAGAAAAAAAATGTCAACTCTCTTCCTTTGTCTCAGTAACAAGGGGTGAAGGAGGGGAGGGGGAAGGGAGGGGAGGGGGAGGCATTTCGAGGGGGAGGAAGCAATCAAAAGAGAAGGAGGGAGAGGGAGGAAAGGAGGAGGGTGAAAAATGAGAGAGAGAGAGAGAGAGAGAGAGAGAGAGAGAGAGAGAGAGAGAGAGAATGGTGGTAAACAATTCGTTCCTTTATTGCAGTGGGTCCACGATTTTCTTTCTTTCTCTCTCTCTCTCTCTCTCTCTCTCTCTCTCTCTCTCTCTTTCTCTCTCTCTCACACACACACACACACACACACACACCGCAGAGATCCAACTACCCAAATTTACCCACAAAAAATAAAAACTAAATCTCTCCATCCACTCCCCCTCCTCAACACAGAATCCGGGAGAGAGAGAGAGAGAGAGAGAGAGAGAGAGAGAGAGAGAGAGAGAGAGAATTATAATTAGATAAAACCGTGAAGTAGGGGAGGGGGAGGGGAAGGGGGAGGGAGAAGCGTGGGAGTTGAATGATAGAGACTAATAAGGAGAGACGGAGTGGAAGGAGGGGTAGACCGAGAGAGAGAGAGAGAGAGAGAGAGAGAGAGAGAGAGAAAGAGTCAGTGCTGATGATAAATGAATATGCACAAGGTTTATCTCCGGCCCTCCTCTCTCTCTCTCTCTCTCTCTCTCTCTCTCAAATTTCTCCTCTTACCTCTGCATCTTCCCTTCTCCACGTCCTTCTTCCTCTTCTTCTCCTCCTCCTCCCTCTTACTCTTCCTCCTCCTACCATTCCATCCGTCACGTTCCTCTCTTTCTCCTCCTCCTCCTCCTCTTTTCTCCCCACCTCCCACCTTCACCTCTTCCTCCCTCTTCCTCTTCTTCTCCTATTCTTAGCCACATCAAAACACTTCTCTCCTCTTCCTCAGCCTCTTATTTTCTCTCCCTTATTATTACCACGAAAACAATTCTCTTGAGTCACCCATTTCCTCCGTTCCTCATTTTCTTTTTATTTTTCTCTTCTCTCCTCTCCTCTGCTCTCTTCTCTCCTCTCCTCTCTTCTTCTCTTCTCTCCTCTCCTCACATTTTTCTAATATAAATATAAATAATATAGAGAGCAAGATTGAAATTGAAATAAGCATTAGAGTAAATTCATCGTTTTTTTTAATCTATCTATCTATCATCTCCCCATCCCCATATTCACCCCTGTCCTCTCCCCCTCCCTGGCTTTCCTCCCCTCATCATCTTCCCATCTCCACATTCACCCCTTCTTTCCTCTCCCCCTCCCTCGCATTCCTTCCCTCATCTTCTCCCCATCTCCACATTCACCCCTTCTTTCCTCTCCCCCTCCCTGACTTTCCCCCTCCTTTACCTCCCCCTCCCTAAGTTTCCTCTCCCCTCATCTCCCCCTCCCTTTCCTATCCTCTCCCCTCATCATCTCCCCTCCTTTCCTCTCCCCTCTACATCAACAAAACTCTCCTGAGAACTTGATCCCTGGACTATCTTCTCTCCCCATCTACACCCCCATCTTCTCCCCCACAAACACCCCCCCATCAACACCCTCTTCTTCTCACACCCCATGACCCACCCTATCTATTATGAAGTGATCTTCATCTATCGACAATCCTTCTCTTTCTACCTAATATCCCTCCTTTATCTATTGACCTCTCCTACTTCATGTACTGACCTCTCCTACTCCATCTACTGACCTCATCTACTTCTTCTTCTACCTGACACCCCTTATCCAACTACTTCCTCTCTTTCTCCTTCATCACCTCATACTCTTTCATCACCACGAGCACCTCTTAACACCCCTCACCCTGCTACTTATTCTCCTACTTGACCTTCATCTCTTGACCCAGTTTCACGGTCGCCTTCACCTAGCATGACCTGGGACTCCCTAACACCTTTTCATTGCCGGTTTATTTCACCCCTGCAGCCCGATTCCCTATCACCATATCCTTTCTCACTCCCTCCCCATCTTCCCCCTTCCTCTTCTCCCTCCCTCCACTTTCTCCTTCTCTCCCTCTCCCCTCCTTACCTTCCCCTCACTCCTCCTCCCACCTTCCCTCTTCATCTCAAACTCTCCTCTCTTTATCTTCCTCCAACCCCTCCTCCCCTTCTTTTCTCCTTCTTCTTCTCCCCAATCTCTCTTCCTCCCCCACATTCCTTCCTCATTCCCTCTCCCTTCCTCCCTATCTTCTCCCCTCATCCCCCTCCATTTCACATCTTCCCTCTTCTCTCCCTCACCCCCCAACCCCTCACCCACAAATTCTTCCCTTCATCCCTCTCCTCTCTCTCTCTCTCTCTCTCTCTCTTCTTGCCCATCTCTTTTTCCATCTTCTCTTTTCCTTACCTTTTTCTCTCCCCTTCCCAGATCTTCTTCCTCATCGATCCTCCTTCCATCTCCTTACCCTCCCCCTCCTTCCTTCTCCTCCCCTCCCTCCTTTTCCTCCCCTCCCCTCCCCTCCCCCTTCAAATGGCCTGTTGCTCTTACTCTGTTTTTCTAATTCTCTCCCTCCCTCCCTCTTTCTCCCCTCCCCTCTTCCTTCCTCTCCCCTTCCTCCCCGTAATCCCCCCATTAGTGCTAAAGAGTGGGGATTTAATGTGTTTTGCCGGGGATTAATTGGTGGGAAATAGGGTGATGATGATGATGATGATGATGATGATGATGATGATGATGATGGTGGTGGTGTTGGTTGTGGTGGTGATGATGATGATAATGAAGATGATGATGGTGGTGGTGGTGGTGGTGGTGGTGGTGGTGGTGATGATGATGATGATGACATTCACAGGTTCTAGTGTATATATAATGATTACTGTGCGTTTTTTTTCTTTCATTTTCTTATTTTCTTACTTTTTCATGCCGGAAGTCAGTATTTCTCCATTGGTGCCTCGTTTGTAGCTTTTCTTGTTTGTATTGCCCTCTCTCTCTCTCTCTCTCTCTCTCCCAGCTGGCAGAATCATAATTAATCATTTACTGGAGAGAGAGAGAGAGAGAGAGAGAGAGAGAGAGAGAGAGAGAGAGAGAGAGAGAGAGAGAGAGAGAGAGCCCTGTTTATCAAGTCCTATTTGCCTTAACTTCCTACTTCCTCCTGCTAAGTGACGCACACACACACACACACACACACACACACACACACACACACACACACACACACACACACACACACGCTCTACATCCCATCCATTGCATCTCTCTCTCTCTCTCTCTCTGTCTTCCTCGGCCAGCTCCTCAATAATTCAAGTCTTCCTATGTTAACTTTTTCTTATCTTGCCTACTAGTCTTCCTCTTCCTTCCCCTCCTTTCTTCCTCCTTTATTTCCTTCTTCTTCCTCCTCCTCTTCTTCGTCTTCTTTCTTTTGCCTCCTCCTATCTCCTTTCCCTCTTCCCCCCTCCCTACTTCTTCCTCTTTCTCCTCCGTCTACCTCCTTCCTCCCTCCCTCTTTATTCTTCCCACATTTCCCATTCTCCTCCTCCTCCTCCTCTTCTTCCTCCTCTCCCTCCTCCTCTTATCTTCACCTATCTTCTTCTCCTTTCCTCACATATACCTCTTTCTTCTCTTTTCCTCCTTCCTCTTCCCATCCTTCCTCCTTCCTCTTTCTATATTTGCCCCTCTTCCTCCTCTCCTCCTCCTCTTCATCCTCCTACTCCTCCTCCCCATCCTCGCTTCCTCTTCTTCCTATCTTTACTCCCATCTTCCTTTTCTCCTTCTCTTCCTCCTCCTCCTTCCCATCCTTGCCCCGTCTTCTTTCGATCACTTCCTTCTTCCTCCTCCTCCTCCTCCTCTTCCCCTTCCCCTCCTCTGACACCCAACTAACCTCTTCCTCCTTCCATTACCTGCCTTTCTTCACAGTCATTTCCTATTACGTGCTTCCTCTCTTTATAACTTTCACTTTCACCTCTCTCTCTCTCTCTCTCTCTCACACACACACACACACACACACACACACACACACACACCAATACCTTACCCCTCTTCAATAATTCACACGACCCCCCCCCTCAATCCCCCCCCAAACACACCTCCCCAGGGACTCTTCCTTCACCCTCTCTGTTTACCCACTTAAATTACGCAACCACCGCCCCCTCAACCCTCCTCCCCCGCCCCTGAGCAGCACATTCAATCGCCACACCCCCTCCCCTCTTTACCTCCTTTATTTGCTCATCTACCTCCTTTACCAAGCCATTTATTCTCTCCGTTACCCCTCTATAAACTCTCTCTCTCTCTCCTCTCTCACGTCGTTCAAAATATTATGGATCTTCCTTTCCATTCACTGTATATATAATTATCACTCCCCGTCTATCTGTCTCTCTATCTATCTGTCTGTCTGTCTGTCTGTCTGTAGTCTAT
>NC_137061.1:2225515-2243015 GCF_032717465.1 Coenobita brevimanus | reverse complement strand
CTGGGTGAGGGGAGACGTTTTATGAAGGGAGGGGAGGGGAGGGGAGGGGAAGGGATGGAAGGGAAGAGATGAGAAGAGAAGAGAAGAGAAGGGATGGGATGGGAGGGGAGGGGAGGAGAGGGGAGGGTAGGGGAGGGTAGGGTAGGGTAGGGTAGGGTAGGGTAGGGTAGGGTAGGGTAGGGGAGGGGAGGGGAGGGAAGGGGAGGGGTATGTGTTGGTGGAGGGGAAGTCGGAGGAGGAAGGGAAAAAGGATGGAAGGAGAGGATGGAAGAGAGCAGGAGAGGTGGGAAAGAGAAAAGGGAGGAGAAAGGAAGGGATGGGAGAGGAAGGAAGGAGACGAGAAGAGTGCAAGGAAGAGGGGAAGAGCGAAGAGGAGAACAGAAGGGGGAGGAAAGGAGAGGAGAGGGGCAGTGAGAGGGGAGGAGGGGAGAGAAAAAGAAAGGAAATGAAAAAGGTAAGGAGAGGAGAGAAGAGGAAAAAAACAGGATAAGAAAGGAAAAGAAAGGAGAGGAGAGGAGAGGAGTGGAGAGGAGGAGGAGGAGGAGGAGGAGGAGGAGGAGGGGGAAAATGTCTTCAAGTATATAACCTGGACAAATAGAATCTTGGAATTATCTTAGTGAGCCCTTAAGACTGACAGAGAGAGAGAGAGAGAGAGAGAGAGAGAGAGAGAGAGAGAGAGAGAGAGAGGCAAATAATGTTGCATAATTAATCCAAAGAAGAAAAGATGAAGAGTGAGAAAGTAAGAAAAAAGCTAAAAAGAAAGAAAATAAAGACAGCAGACAGGACCGACAGCTGATTAGATGTCTGGTACACACAACCTATGTTCAGTTTTACGCACATGTACACGTCTTCAGGTGCACATGCATTATTCCCTGGTGACTGAAGGAAATTTACATGTACGTATGCTATTCTCTCTCTCTCTCTCTCTCTCACTTTCTTTCCTCTTCTGCGTCTCCCTCCCTCAACCCCTCCCCTCGCCTTTTCTTTCTCCTCCCTAGACGCCCTGTCTCTCTCTCTCTCTCTCTCTCTCTGCCCTCTTCATCTTCTCTCCCTCTTTCCTTCCTTCCTCTTCACCTTCCTCCCTCTCACTCCATTATTTTTTTCCTCCTCCCCTCTTCCTTGTTTCACTTCTCTCTCCCTGCGTTCTCTCTCTCTCTCTCTCTCTCTCTTTCTCTCTCTCTGAATATTCCTTAGGTTTAGCATGGCATTTTAAAAGGGTGCTCCTAATGGGTAAATAATGGGCGTAGGGGAGGGAAAATCAGAGGTAATGGGAGGGAAAGGGAAATGGAGGGAGGGAGAAAGGGGAGAGAGAAAGGGAGAGGGGAAATGAGCGAGGAGAAGGGAGATAAAGTTGGAAAAAGGGGGAAGATGGTGCAGAGAGAGAGAGAGAGAGAGAGAGAGAGAGAGAGAGAGAGAGAGAGAGAGAGAGGCTGACATGGCAAGGATGGAAGAGGGGGAAATGGAGGGAAGGGGGGAGGGAATGGATGGAAGGAAGGAGGGAAGGATGGAGGGGATGGAGGGAAGAGGGGAGGGGATGGAGGGAAGGGGTGGCAGGAAAAGGGAAAGGGAAGGGGGACAGATGTGGAAGGGGATGTTTGGGTAAAAAGGGAAATATAAAAACGAAGTGACGGGAAGGTAGGATGGTGTGGGGCAGGTGTGTGAGGGAGGAAGGGGTGGGAGTAGGTGTGGGAGGGGAGGAAAGGGGTGGGAGTAGGTGTGGGAGGGGAGGAAGGGGTGGGAGTAGGTGTGGGAGGGGAGGAAGGGGTGGGAGTAGGTGTGGGAGGGGAGGAAGGGGTGGGAGTAGGTGTGGGAGGGGAGGAAGAGGTGGGAGTAGGTGTGGGAGGGGAGGAGGGGGGTAAGCAAGAACAGAGGCGTAGAGATATCCAACTTCCAACTCACGCAAAATCACTAGCACATTCATTGCACACACACACACACACACACACACACACACACACACAGGCAGATAGACAGACAGACACACAGACAGAGCTTCATCTCAAATCACCATGTCATTAATACATTTACTTTTTATTCTAATTATTAACTAGAACACCGTAAAACTGCCAAAGAACAATTCTGATAAAACTTTCACAACCACTGCCTATTAGAAGCCGAGCTATAAAGGGACCTTGAGGTCAAGGTCACTGATCTTGTGCATGTCACCTTAGGTCACCACAGCCTACATGTCCACCAATTTTCGTGGCTCTGGCTTTAATCCTTCATGAAAAATTAGCTGACATCGAGAATATCCTGGAAAGTCCCAATTTATGACTCCAGGCGATCTAAGACAATAATCAACCGCCTGGAACTATACTTGTTTCCGCACTGCGTCTGCCTTAAGGCTATAGGCCTATTGCAGTAAAATTTTCAGCTAATCATACCTATTGAAAAAAAACAAAAAACAGGAAATGTGGGAAGTTTTAATTAACTTAATTACTCACAGGCAGCTAAGTATGGGACAGAGACAGGGTACATAAAGGTGAGACATGGGGGGCAGGGGGCAGGTGTGCATAAGGTGATATTAGGGTTGGGTGGGGTGGGGTCGGATGGGGTGGGGTGAGGCAGGGTGTGGGTGCCTAATTAAACAGGGTATACTTAGAGCATAATTAATACAAATCCTACCTATTAACTCACCCTTAACTGAACCCATCATCATTAACGTCACTAATTGCACACATTACAGGTTAATTAGGCAGTACACGGGATGCTGTTGTTGTTCTTGCTGTTATTGTTATTGTTATTACTACTGTTGTTATTCTTGCTGTTACTGATAAGGGTAATGGAGTGATTTACCCCCTTCAGTACGAGGTCTTGACTGGTCTAAAATCTTCACGAGGCAGCAAGGAGTAATAATAATAATAATAATAATAATAATAATAACAACAATAAACTCTTAGGAAAAACTGAAAATTATTATAATCCCATCATTACAAGACGCCTATCCATCATCATTATTATCATCATCACCACCACCACCCTCACCATCATCATCATCGACAACACCACCACCACCATCAACAACCACCACCACCACCATCATTACTACCCTCACCACCACCACCATCATCATCATCATCATCATCGCAAC
Organism: Coenobita brevimanus; assembly: GCF_032717465.1. Lineage (NCBI taxonomy): Eukaryota > Metazoa > Arthropoda > Malacostraca > Decapoda > Coenobitidae > Coenobita > Coenobita brevimanus. The sequence goes on along the minus strand of NC_137061.1, from coordinate 2,239,924 downwards.
CCTTCCTAAGACAAACAAAATCGCCTGAAAAAAAAGAAAAGGTGTCATTGTACTGTGAGGTGTAATTAACTGGACAGGTGAGAGGCAGGTGAGCTAGATATAAAATTAATTACATGGTTAAGCATGTCATTAGGGCTTAATTGAAATGCAGGTAATCAATGGTAATGATGGGAGGAAAGGGTGAGGGTATGGTGGTAGTAGTAGTAGTAGTAGTAGTAGTAGTAGTAGTAGTAGCAGTAGTAGTAGCAGTAGTAGCAGTAGTAGTAGTAGTAGTAGTACCTATGATTTTAACACCGTAAGAGCAATAGTAGTGAAGAATGGTCTGTACTAGTAATGGTAGTGGTGATGGTGGCAATGGTAGTGATAATGGTGGCAATGGTAGTAAAAATGGTCGTAAGGGTGAAGTGCCGCAGGATAAGATGGTAATTTGGTCAGTAATAGTAATAGTGGTGGTAATAACAAGAACTGGGCTGTAGTAGTAGTAGTAGTAGTCGTAGTAGCAGTAGTAGTAGTAGTAGTAGTAGTCATAGTAGTAGTAGTATTCTGGGACTCATATTTATCTATCTATATCTATTCTAACGCCAGGTCTATCTATCTGACACCCATACACTAAGACCCAGACTATCTATCTCCAGTATCTATCTATCTATTTATCTCCCCTTCAACCCTCACTTCCTCTCCCCACTGCTATATCTCCCTCTCCTTCACCTAACCTCCCCTCCCTATCACCCCTTCACCTTTTCTCTTCCTCACCCCTACACTTCCCCACTCTTTCCCCCCTCCCCTACCCCCCACCTCCTTTCCACGCCTTCGTGCCTCCCTCCCCTACTTTTCCTTACCTCTTCCTCCTCCTATCCCCTACTACTCCCCAAACCACCCCTCCCCTCCCTCCTTCTCTCTCCCCTCTCCCCCTCCTCTCCCCACTGACCATAACCAGAGCGATCAGGCACGACCATTAAAGCAAAGCCAGCTCTCTCTCTCTCTCCCTCTCTCTCTCTCTCTTCCAATATTCACCTCGCTTTACCTATCTCCAATATTCACAGCTTCTCTCTCTCTCTCTCTCTCTCTCACTCTCTCCAATCCTCTCTTTATCGCCTACTTAGCCTCTCTTTAATTTACTTCCCCTTCTCCTTCGCAAATCTCCTTCCCTTGTCATTCCCCTTTCTTCTTTCACACTTCTTCCTCTTCCTCCTCCTCCTCTTCCTCTTCTTCTTCTTCTTCTCCTCCTACTCGTCCTCTCTTCCTCCTCTTTTATCTTTTGCAACATTCATACTCCTCTTCTTAAACTCTCTATCAACTTCTTCCTCCTCTTCCTTTCTCTTCTTCTCCTCCTCTCAATTCTCTTCTTCCTCCTCCTCTTCTCCTCATTCTCTTCCTCCTTTTCTTTCTCTCTCCCCGGTTTTCACTCCTCTCTTTTTTCACTCATCTTCATTTCTTTCTAATTCTCTTCCTCCTCTTCTTCATCTCTGTCAGATCGTCTTCCTTGCTCACTTCCTCCTCCTCCTCATCTTTTTCTCTCTCTCTCTCTCTCCCCCATAACCTCCCTTATTCGCACTTCCTCCCTTTGACTCTTTAAGTAGGCACAGTCCATCATCTCCCTACCTCCCTCCCTCCATCTATTTCCCTCCCTTCTCTCCCTCCCTCCTCCTTCATCTCTCTCCTTCTCCTCTCCCTCTCACCTCCTCTCTTTAAGGATTTTCCCTCTTTTCTTTTCTCCCTCTCCCTTTCAGTCTCTATTTCTCTCTCTCTCTCTCTGATTCCTTCCTCTCCTCCTTCTCCCCCCTTTCTCCCTCTCTCTCCCTCACACACACACACACACACACACACACACACACACACACACACACACACACACACACACACACACACACACCGGAAAGGGGAATCATTAAATACTTGTCATTTAAATGGCCATTAAAATAACAAAGGACCTCTACCCTCTTAACTCCCCTCTTCCATTTCTCTCCCCTCACTCCCCTCTTCCTCTTCTCTCCCTCACTCCCCTCTTCCTCTTCTCCCCTCACTCTCCTCTTCCTGTGCTCTCCCCTCACTCCCCTCTTCCTCTTCTCTCCCTCACTCCCCTCTTCCTCTTCTCTCCCTCACTCCCCTCTTCCTCTTCTCCCCTCACTCCCCTCTTCCTCTTCTCTCCCTCACTCCCCTCTTCCTCTTCTCCCCCTCACTCCCCTCTTCCTTTTCTGCTCCTCTCTCTTATCTTTCTCTCGTCCTCTTCTCTTCCTCTTTTCCTTCTCTCCCCTCTTCCTTTTCTCTCTCTCTTCTCCTCCTCCCTTCCTCTTCCCCTTCTCTTCCTCTTTTCCTTCTCTCCCCTCTTTTCCTTGTCTCAATTCTCTTCCTCCCTCCTTTCCCCCTTCTCTTCCTCTCTCCCTTCCCTCCCTCTTTCCATCTCTTCCCTATCTCTCCCTTTCTCTTCCTCCCTTCCCCTCTCTCCCCTCTGGCCAACAGGAATCTCCCTCATGGTCCTCTCTCTCTCCTCTCTCTCTCTCTCTCTCTTACATTCCTCTACCCAATTCCACTCATTCTTCTCTTCTCTCTTCCCTCCATATATTTCCAAATAAGACTCTTTCACATTCTCTCTAATTCTGCCTACCCTCCTCTCCACTACCCTTCTTCTTCCCGTCCTTAAAGCTTTCTCACAAGGACCACATTCTCTCTCTCTCTCTCTCTCTCTCTCTCTCGCCGACTTATTCCGCTTTAGTTCAATAAAAAGAACACTCGTAGTGAAAGGATACATCTGTTTATTATCATTATTATTATTATTATTAATACTGTATTATTATTATCATTATCATTATTATTATTACTATTATTATTATTATTATTATTATTATCATCATCACCAACATTGTTATTATCACTATTATTATTATTGTTATTATTATCATTAACATCATCAAAAGCATCATTATTGTTATCGTTACTGTTATTACCGTATTATTATCATCATTACCATCATCATCATCATTATCCTCATCATCATTATTATCATCATTATTATTTTCTTGTTTATTCGCTCACTAAACGCCATATTTCAACACCAAAATCATGCACTTCTTTTCCATGCACTCTTTCGTGTTCCCGTCTCACCTTCTTCCAGAATCTATCACTCATTTCTCCTCATTCCAGTCACGCCTTGCACCTCCCTCATCTCCCCGCCTCTCATCACTCATCTCCCCTCTCCCCCCTGTCTGTCTGTCTGTCTGTCTCTCTCGGTCTCACTGTTTGTCTGTCTGTGTCTCTGTCTGTCTGTCTCTCTCGGTCTCACTGTTTGTCTGTCTGTGTCTTTGTCTGTCTGTCTCTCTCGGTCTCACTGTCTGTATGTCTGTCTGTCTGTCTCGGTCTCACTGTCTGTCTGTCTGTGTCTGTCTGTGTCTCTGTCTGTCTGTCTCTCTCGGTCTCACTGTTTGTCTGTCTGTGTCTTTGTCTGTCTGTCTGTCTCGGTCTCACTGTCTGTATGTCTGTCTGTCTGTCTCGGTCTCACTGTCTGTCTGTCTGTGTCTGTCTGTCCTGTCTGTCTGTCTCTCTTTCTTCTCTTCACCTTCTATCTATCAAGCCTTCCTCTCAGTCCAACTCCTTCTATCTATCCCTCTATCTATTGCCCAACGCCGAATCCTGTGAGGGGTCGCAAGGGGAAAAGGACCTCCAGGTATTTTTATCCCTACTCAGTAACGATCCCTCCAACAACACGCCACGCTCCCTAACACCATTTCCAAAGCGGTTTGTTTGGTTTATTACACCTTACTGTCTTCTTCCCTGTTACATAAATCCTTCCAATATCGTCATACTCTGCTTAAATAATGTACAGAAGGATATTTACCAACCATATCCGAAAATAAATCGCTAACGAAGAGGTGTTAGGGAGGTTATCCTCAAGGAGTTCTTCTGAGGAGCACAAGAAGGGGGTGAGTGAATTAGAGAGTGAGAGAGAGAGAGAGAGAGAGAGAGAGAGAGAGAGAGAGAGAGAGAGAGAGAGAGAGAGAGAGAGAGAGAGAGAGACGGTAATGGGAGATGAAGGGAAGGAATACATGTGGAGGTAAGGAAGAAGGAAGAAGGGGAAAGGAAGGAAGGGAGGAAAAGGTGACAGAATGGGGAGTGATGGAAGAAAGGGGAGGGGAAAGGAGGGGAAGGGAAGGATGAGAGGGGAGGGTGAAGGAATGTGGAGGGAAGGAAGAAAAGTGAGGGAAAGAATTGGGAGGAAAGAAAAAAAAAAGGAGAAAGGGAAAGGACGAGGAGGGAAGGAAGGGAGGAAGGAGGGGGAGGGAGGGAAGGGAGGAGGGAGGGGGGAGGGTAGGAAGGAAGGGAGGAGGGAGGGGGATGGGGGAGGAGGGAGGGTGTACACCGGCGCAACTTCCGGTGGATTGCGTAGGTTGCTTCCGGTGTCTGTTTAGGAAGGTCACACACACACACACACACACACACACACACACACACACACACACACACACACAGCACAGCACAGCACAATCACCAATATTACAGTACAAAAATAATAATAATAATAATAATAATAATAATAATAATAATAATAATATAATATTGATGATATTAATTATAATAATAATCATCATCATCATAACTCAATTTCCCACCCTACAGCTCTTTCGGGACAAGAATCAGAGGAGAAAAATTTCCAAGCTCAATTTCGGACTCCAGGCAATTTAAAATCCATTGTGCAGGTGTGGGGGTCAGGGGGGGAGGAGGGAGGGGAGGGGGAAAGGTGGGAGCGGGGAGGGTGCGGCGCCCCCCTGACAAACTCACTTAATTTGGGGATAAATGATAGGAGTTCTGGCAGGGTCTGTGTGTGTGTGTGTGTGTGTGTGTGTGTGTGTGTGTGTGTGTGTGTGTGTGTCGGGATGCTGTACTTCCTTCACCTTAACCTGGCCCAGATTTTCGTCCTTTTGCAGCTTATATCACGTAACTCAGTGGCTGAAAGAAAGGCATTGCTACAGCTCGTTTTCCACGGCACTTCTTCGTGACTAGCATCATATTCTTGCGTTAATTGTTACAGATCACTATTCAAGATGGAGAGAAGGCAATATTAGGCTAATTAATATACTCCTTTCACCTTAAATTGGCGTAAAAAAGACCATCTCTCTCCATCTTCAATATTTAGCTGTAACAAGAGACTCAGAAGATGATGCTAGTCACGAAGAAGTGGTATGGAAAAGATGGTGAGCCGTAGTACAGACAAGCAAGGAAATATTGAGAGAGGGAGAGAGAGAGAGAGAGAGAGAGAGAGAGAGAGAGAGAGAGAGAGAGAGAGTCGAGGAAAAATGAAAGAAAAACGGGAAATGGATGAAAAGAAAACAGAAGACGGCATAGAAAACGTTAGGCCACCTAAATGAGGGGAGCCTAATTAAATGTGAAGGAGCCAGCATTGTGTCAGAGGTAATGATATGCTAATGACTCACCTCTGACCAATTACCAGGCCCCCCCCCTCTATTTGTTGGCCTGATCTCTCTCTCTCTCTCTCTCTCTCTATCTATCTATCTATCTATCTCTCACACACACACACACACACATATACGTAAAACAGATATTCCTAAAGTCAAAGCGTTTCACACACAGACATACATTATTCTCTCTCTCTCTCTCTCTCTCACACACACACACACACACACACACACACACACACACACACACACACACACACACACACACACACACACACACACACACACATACCGTAACACATTACATAAATCTCTGTGGTCATACAGCGCTGCGTACACAAAGACATACATTATTCACACACACACACACACACACACACACACACACACACACAAAAAGCACCTCAAATATCCACAGTGCTACACATAATCATTATTCTCTCTCTCTCTCTCTCTCTCTCTCTAATCCATACTTCCCCACTACTCCACACACCACCCACCTCACCCATCACCCTGTCACTTCCACCCGCTTCCTCCTCCACCTCTCCACCTTTCCTCCACTTCCTCCATTTTCTCTCCACCTCTTTTTCCACACTTTTCCACCCACTCTATCTCCATTCTCTCTCTCTTTTCTCTCCCTTTTATCCCCTTCCCTCCATTCTCCATTCCTTCTCCAATAATTCTTCACTTTCCCTCCTCTTTTCCTTCTTCATCTTCTCTCCCTCTTTTCTCTACCCTCTCCTTCATCTTCTCTCCCTCTCTCACTCCTCTCTCTACCTTCTTCATCTTCTCCCTCTCTCTCTCTCCAATCTCCATCTTCTCCCCCCCTCTCTCCTTCATTTTTCACCTCTCTCGATTCCTCCTGCTTTTATTCTCCTCTCCCTTTTCCTTCTTCATTTTCTCTCTCTCTCTCCCTACTTTCGCTGGTCATTCTCGGGGGAAAAAGAGAGAGAGAGAGAGAGAGAGAGAGAGAGAGAGAGAGAATTATTATAATTTTAAGTAATATTATCGTTACCTGACGTTAATCAAGTAATCAGCAGGATGTCACCTTTTCTCCACTTCCACCTCAGTCTCCATCTTCTCCATCTTCTCTCCACCCTCCATACCTCCTCTCCATCTCCTCCATTTCCCCTCCACCCTCTCCCTATCTCTGTTTCTCTCTCTCTCCCTACCCTCTCTCCTCCTCCCCATCTTCTCCACTTCCTCTCCATCTCTATCTCTCTCCATCTTCTCTCCTCTTCCTCCACATTCTCTCCACCCTCTTTCTTCCTCCACCAGAATCTGTTCCCCTTCCTCACCTCTCTCTCTCTCTCTCTCTTCCTCCATCCCTTATTTTTTCCCCTTTCCTCTTTCTTCTTCCATCCTCCTCCATCACCCCTTATTTCCCTCCCTCTCTCTCTCTTTCCTCCTCCAATTCTTTTTCCTCTCCCCCTCTCTCTTTCCTCCTCCAATTCTTTTTCCTCTCCCCTCTCTCTTTCCTCCTCCAATTCTTTTTCCTCTCCCCCTCTCTCTTTCCTCCTCCAATTCTTTTTCCTCTCTCCCCTCTCTTTCCTCCTCTAATTCTTTTTCCTCTCCCCCCTCTCTCCCTTTCCTCCTCCAATTCTTTTTCCTCTCTCTCTCTCTCGCTCTTTCTCCTTTTAACCCCGCCATCATCATTACAGGATCAATACACGATACACGACCCTCCCTTGGCCAAGAGTGATCTCTCTCTCTCTCTTTCTCTCTCTCTCTCTTTCTCTCTCTCTCTCTCTCACCGCCACAACACAACCCGACATCCAATATTAAATTTACTAATAACAACAACAATAAATAATAATAATAATAATAATAATAATGGTTAAAAAAATATCATCGTCTTGAAAGGGTTAACTCACTTCCGGCGTACAGGTACCTTTGAATTATGTGCGTATTTAAGGAGACACAGAAGAAGGTATAACATCTTTGCACACACCTTAGCCCTTCCTTCCCATCATCTCCGCTTCCTCACCTCCCTTTTACAGTGTCATTTCTCAACCCACGTAATTACAGAGCTAAGACACTTCAATTCCAGCACTTCCTTCATCTACTGACACTTCATTTCCCACACTTCCTCCTTCCTCCCAGTCCCCAGCAGGCCTACGCTTCTCATCCATACAGCTCTTAGTATCTTTCCAAACACATCTTCCTTTTCAACTTCAATATCATTTTTGTCCGATCTCCTATCTTAAGGCTTACTTCAGGTACTTGGTTCAATCTTCAGGTACTTGGTTCAATCTTCAGCTATGTTCACTCCTCAATGCTTCTTACTTCCTCTAAATCTTCCCCCTTTACTCTTATTCTCATATCGTTTCCTCTGACTCCCTGTTACATCCTACCCTCTTCCCCTTTCTTGCATCCACACTCAATTTAATCCCTGTCTAAATATGAGAGAGGGGGGAGTGAGTTGGGGGGAGGGCAGTCAAATGGTGGGCGACAGAGTGACTTGGAGGCGTTTTGTCTGCGGCCACCCTTTGCGGGATTAGGGCGTCGGGTTATAGACAGATAGACAGGCAAACTCTTCTCATCTTAGGTCTTGATTCCTGAGTCTAAAACCAAATTTGTGTGATATGCAGACAACACCTGGCTTACTTGTCTTCCTTTCTACCTGTATCCTATATATTTACCTGTCTCCTCATTAACCCCGCGTCTACCTATCTCACCTGCCTACCTATACGCAATCTGAATAGCCATGAAAATAACACATTCCTAAAGCAACCAATCTTTTCCTCTCATACCATTCACCTTCCTCCCTTCCAAGTCTCACGCATTCCATAAATCCTCCAAAAATCTACCTATCTATCTATTGCCAGACGCCCGCAAGAGGGTGGCCACAAACAAACTGCCTCCATGTCGCTCTGTCCCCCGCCATTTCATTGCCCTGCTCCCAGCTCACACCCCCCTCTCTCATATACCTCTCCACTCCATCCTTTCATCTCATCCTTGGCCTCCCCCTCCCTTTTCCCCTTTCCACCTCACTCACAAACAATCTCCTCGTCAGTCTTTCGCTCTCCATCCTCTCCACATGGCCAAACCACCTCAGTGTATTTCTCCTAACGCTTCCCATCACATCCACATTTAATCATATCCTTCATAAATAAATAAATAAATGTAAATAAATAACTACACATATAAGCAAGACAAAATAACAGCATGAGACGTCCTCGGGCTAAACGAGTTACCTTTCAAGATTTGCTTTATTAAATTCTACATCTTGTTCAAGGGGATGCCATTACTGAGACGGCCAGGTAGGTAGGTAGTGAGAAGGCGGTCGGCAACACCTGTCCAGACGCTAATTACAGGTGAGACTGGAAATAAACTACGACCTCTTCCACCACCCCCCTTTACCTTGCTACTCTCTACCCCTCTTTAACGTACTTCATCTCCCCTTAATTCTTATCTCTCCTCCATCTCTTATTCTGCTCCTCTTTAGCGTGGTTCCCCCTTCAATCTTTTCTTTCTTTCTCTCTTGTTTTCTCTCTCACTCTCTCTCTCTTTCCTTCCTTTCCATCACCCCTCCTTCTCTTCATCCCTCCCTCCTTCCTCCTTCCTTCTCTCCATCTCCCTCCCTCCTCCCTCTTTCCTTCCATCCCATCACTTTCTCCCTCCATCCCTCCTTCCCTCCTCTCCCCACGGCGCTACCATATAAGGCTCTTGTACTCGCCTAGTCTCACCCTCCTACGCTCCGTCAGACAGTACACTATCCCAGTACTCTTTAATTACATCATTACCGTACACCGCAGAGAAAGTGTGTGTGTGTGTGTGTGTGTGTGTGTGTGTGTGTGTGTGTGTGTGTGTGTGTGAGAGAGAGAGAGAGAGAGAGAGAGAGAGAGAGAGAGAGAGAGAGTTCTTCTGCTGAAGGGGTTAACATTCCCTTGCATACTGTTTACCTCTCTCTCTCTCTCTCTCTACCTTGTCTCATGCCTTCCTTGTTCACTATTTACTCTCGTCATATTATTTCGAATTCCTCTCTCTCTCTCTCTCCCTCTCTCTCTCTCTCTAGGCCTACACAGCACAATAGGCCTATACTCTTATTGCGTCACGTGGGGGGGGCGGCACATGGAAAAATGAAAAAGTCAACAAAAGAGAAAGAGGGGAGGAAAGGAGTGGAATTTTGGGAGGAAAAATAAAGAGGAAGGAGGGAAAATAAAGAGGAGGGAGGGAAAAAAAGAGGATGGAGGGAAAATCAAGAGGATGGAGGGAAAATAAAGAGGATGGAGGGAAAAAATAAAGAGGATGGAGGGAAAATAAAGAGGAAGGAGGGAAAATAAAGAGGATGGAGGAAAAATAAAGAGGATGGAGGGAAAAAAAGAGGAAGGAGGAAAAAAAAAAGAGGATGGAGGAAAAAAAAGAGGATGGAGGGAAAAATAAAGAGGATGGAGGGAAAAATCAAGAGGATGGAGGGAAAAAAAAAGAGGATGGAGGGAAAATAAAGAGGATGGAGGGAAAATAAAGAGGAAGGAGGAAAAAAAAAGAGGATGGAGGGAAAATAAAGAGGAAGGAGGAAAAAAAAGAGGAAGGAGGAAAAAAAAAAGAGGATGGAGGAAAAAAAAGAGGATGGAGGGAAAAATAAAGAGGATGGAGGGAAAAATCAAGAGGATGGAGGGAAAAATCAAGAGGATGGAGGGAAAAAAAAAGAGGATGGAGGGAAAATAAAGAGGATGGAGGGAAAATAAAGAGGAAGGAGGAAAAAAAAAAGAGGATGGAGGGAAAATAAAGAGGAAGGAGGAAAAAAAAGAGGAAGGAGGAAAAAAAAAAAGAGGATGGAGGGAAAAAAAGAGGATGGAGGGAAAAATAAAGAGGATGGAGGGAAAAATCAAGAGGATGGAGGGAAAAAAAGAGGATGGAGGGAAAATAAAGAGGATGGAGGGAAAATAAAGAGGATGGAGGGAAAATAAAGAGGATGGAGGGAAAATAAAGAGGATGGAGGGAAAAGAAAGAGGATGGAGGGAAAATAAAGAGGATGGAGGGAAAAAATAAAGAGGATGGAGGGAAAAGAAAGAGGATGGAGGGAAAATAAAGAGGATGGAGGGAAAAAATAAAGAGGATGGAGGGAAAATAAAAAGAGGATGGAGGGAAAATAAAGAGGAAGGAGGGAAAATAAAAGAGGATGGAGGGAAAATAAAGAGGATGGAGGGAAAATAAAGAGGATGGAGGGAAAAATCAAGAGGATGGAGGGAAAAATCGAGGAAGGAGGGAAAATAAAGAGGATGGAGGAAAAATAAAGAGCATGGAGGGAAAAAAGAGGATGGAGGGAAAATCAAGGGGAAGGAGGGAAAAAATAAAGAGGAAGGAGGGAAAAAAAAGAGGATGGAGGGAAAATAAAGAGGATGGAGGGAAAATAAAGAGGATGGAGGGAAAAAAAAGAGAATGGAGAGAAAAAAAGAGGAAGGAGGAAATAAAGAAAAAAGAGGAATATAGGTCCATATAACACGCCACAGAGAGAGAGAGAGAGAGAGGGGGGGGGGGCTGGAATTTGAGAGAGAGAAAAAACAACAACAACAGCCACATCAAAGAAAAAATATATATATGACGAAAAGACTTATTATAGGATTTTTAAAAATTTTCAAATGTAGATATTTTGATGGAAAAAAAAAAAAAAAAAAGGAAATTATATGAAACCGGAAATAGAGAGAGATATATTAAATGCCACTCTCTCTCTCTCTCTCACTCTCTCTAGTGACCACATTGATTCTTTCGTCTTCTTTCTTCAATTTATCTTTATTCATTTTCCTTTATTTCCACTCTCTCTCTCTCTCTCTCTCTCTCTATCTCTCTCCCTTGCTCGAGATGTCTGACTAAAAGTGAGATAAAAAATAAACAAATAAATGGGAGGAGGAGGAGGAGGAGGAGGAGGAGGAGGAGGAGGAGGAGGGTAATGAAAGTGAAGGGAAAGAAGAGGGGGTGGAGATGAGGGGGAGAGAGTGGTGAGGTAGCGGAGGCAGGACAGGGAGGAAAAGGGAGTGATGATGGGGAGAATATAGTGGAGGAGAAGGGAGAAGGGGGAGAGGGAGGGGGGAGTGAAGGAGGGGGGGAGGGGGAGGAGAGGGAATGCAAATGAAGAGGGATTGAGACAGACAGAAAGCGTCAAGTAACCCCTCTCTCTCTCTCTCTCCCTCTCTCTCTTTCCATCACTCTCAAGTTCCAGTTCGTTTTTCCCCTCTCAATCTCCTCTTCCTCATCCTTACTATCCTTTTCTTATTATTCCTACCTGACCTCACCTTTCTTCATTTTCCTGTCTTCAACTTTATTTTCTTTGCCTCCCTTCCCTTCCATCCCTTCATCTTTTGCCTCTTTCCACATTTTTTCCCTTTGTTTCCTCTTATTTCGTCTCCTCTTTTCTTCCCCCTTTTTCCTCTTCCTTCGTCCTCTTCTCTTCCTTTCGTTTCATGGCTTTCTGTGTCTTCCTTTATTTTCTTTACTATTCCTTTACTTTTCTTCTTTACTCCATGTCCTCTTTGCTATCCTCCCTCTTATTCCCTACTCTTCTTTCCCTCTCTTCCCCATTCCTCTTTATTCTCCTCCTCCTCCTCTTCTCTTACCTCTTCTCCTCTCTCTTTCCTAGTCCTCTTCCTCTTCTTTTACCTCTTTTCCTCCCTCTCTTTCCTCCTCCTCTTACCTCACCCCTTCCTCCCTCTTCTCCCTCCTCCTCTTACCTCACCTCTTCCTCCCCTTCCATACCAGCTGCTCCCCCTTCCCCCAATTCCTTCCGCCTGTCTTCTTAATTCACCTTCCCCATTCTTCTCACCCCTTCCCTACCCTCCCATCTTTCCCATTCCTTCTTCTTCCTCCCCTCTCCTGTTCTTGTCCTACCCTTTCTCTTCCTCTTCTGCTCTTCTCTTACCTTTTCTCTTCCTCCTCTTGTTACCTCTCTTCCCTTTCCTCCACCTCTCGTACCCCCTTCTCTTACTACCTTTCTCCTTTCTCCTATATCTCTCTTCTCTTTTCCATTCTCTTCTATGGTCTCTCTTTCTCCTATCTCTCTTCTCTTCTGTAATATCTCTTTCTTTCCCTCTATCTTCCCTCATCTCTACCTTCCTCCTCTCTCCTGTATCTCTCCTCTCCTCTCCTCTCCTCTCCTCCCTTCTCTTCCCTTCCCTCTACCTTTCTCACTCCCTTCCTCCTCTCTCCTGTCTCCTCTCTTACATTCTTCCTTCTTTTCTGTCACATCTCTTTACTTCTATCTCCCATACCTCTTCCTCCTCATACTCTTTCTCCTCCTCCTCCTTCTTCTTCTTCTCCAAGCTTTCCCACCTCTTTCTTTCTCTTCCGCCATCTTCCCTCCCTCCCTCCCTCTCTCCAATATTCTATCCACTATCTTCCTCAACTCTTCCTTTTCTCTCCTCTTTCCTCCTCTTTTACCTCTCCATTCTCTCCCTCCTTTCCTCTTTTCTACCCCTCACTCCCTCTTTTTTCTCTACCTTCCTCTTACGTCACCTCTGCCTTTCTCTCCCCTCCATTCTTTTCCTCCTCCCTTTATATTTCACTTTCCCTCTCTTCTCTCTCTCTTCACCCCTCCCCTCGCCTTCCATACTCTCTCTTCCACACCCTCTCCCTCTTACACACACACACACACACACACACACACACACACACACACACACACACACACACCACATGACCCCTGAGGCACCTTAGCACTAACTCTGACTGCTGAGAGGGGAAGGCCAAGGATGAGGCGAAAGTCATATTCCGCGATACTGCTCTGATCAGTTACAGTACTCCTCTTAAATCCTCTTTTCTTACGTATCAACATTACAAATATTACTACACTCCTTTCACTACAACCTGGCCTAAAACTGTCAACTCTCTCTCTTGTATGCTGAGATATAGGTGAATTAGCACTAGAATGGGATGCCAGTCACGAAGAAGTGCAACGGAAAGGATGAAGAGCCGTTGCACTGTCCCGTTCTGCCTCTGAGCTACTCTAGACCAAGTTAATATGAAAGAACTATACTAAATATCGTCGAATTTTGGCAGGGTGTATTCCCCCCACCCTTCATCACGACCCCACTTTTTTCTTTTCCTTTGCAGGGTGTACTCCTTCTGCCTTCCCTCTATTTTCTACTCCCTTTTCTACTTCTACCAGCAATTTATGACTTATATAATGTTAAGGAAGCTCCCTAACACCTCTTCCTTACCGATTTATTCTTTGGATACGACTGGGTAAAATCTTTTTCTACGTTATTTATGCAGAGTATGGTGGGTGAGAGAGAGACTTGGAGGCGCTTAGTCTGCGGCCACCCTTTGGGGGATAAGGGAGTCGGATTATAAACAGATAGATAGATAGATAGATAGATGGTGATATTAGAATGACTTTAGAAACCCAGAAGAGGACGGCAACGTGTATTAAGCAAAATAAATCGCTTAGGAAGAGGCGTTAGGGAGCTTCCGTAACCGACGAGAATACAGGCCTATTTCCTCAACTTCCCACTGCTAAAACCACTCTATGTAAGTCACTTGGCAGGGTGTACTACTCCTATCCATCCTCACCTCCCCATGAGCGGCATCCACACCCACCTAGCCTACTTCACCCACTTCATAGATATTAATAATCACAGTCACTACACTTCTCCCTAATCACCACTACCCAAACTATCACTAACAGCCACTTCTAACAACCCTCTATTCCACTAACAACCACCATTGCTCTTTCTCTCTTTTTCTCTCCCTCCCTCCCTCTCTCTCTCTCTCTCTCTCCACTGTCAATTACTATTTGGGTTACTCGGCTTTTAACTTCATTAGAGAGAGAGAGAGAGAGAGAGAGAGAGAGAGAGAGAGAGAGAGAGAGAGAGAGAGAGAGAGAGAGAGAGAGTCTTGGCATATCAACTCCCCCATCCAGTTATCAACCATCCCAAAATGGAAAAAAAAAAATCAATTAACTCATTAGGCCTCTCTCTCTCTCTCTCTCTCAAAAAAAAAAAAAAAAAAAAAAAAAAAAATATATATATATATATATATATATATATATATATATATATATATA
>NC_137061.1:2215515-2220515 GCF_032717465.1 Coenobita brevimanus | reverse complement strand
TCGGTAGGAAGAAAGAGAGAGAGAGAGAGAGAGAGAGAGAGAGAGAGAGAGAGAGAGAGAGAGAGAGAGAGAGAGAGAGAGAGAACAGATAATTGAGGGAATGATGAAAGAACAAGAGAAGGGAGAAGACGTTAAGAGGAAAGAATGAAAGAGGGAGAGGAAGAGGAGGGGAGGGGAAGAGGATGCGATGAAAGAGGAAGACGGAAGAGGGAATATGGAGAGGAAGAGAGAGGAGGGAATAAAAGTGGAAGAGGGAAGAAGGATTAATTAAAAAGGAAGAGGGAGACGAGGAGAGGGTGAAAGTGAGGGAGAAAAAGGAAGAATCGAGGGAAGAATGAGAGGGAGGGAGGAAGTCTAGGGGAGAAGGAAGAGATGAAAGGTGTACAGGTGGAGTTGGGGGGAGAAGGGGGGAGGTAAGGAGAGAGTGAGGAGAAGGAGAGGGAGGCAACAGAAAGGGAGAGTAAGATGAAGGAGAGCAAGGAAGAAAGATGGAAAGGGAGAAGAGGGCAATAAGGCGAGATCAAAGGAGTAGAGGGGACGAAGCAAAGATGAATGACAGAGAGGAAGAAAGAGATCAAAGGAAGGAGAAAGAAAGGTAAAGAAGGAAGGAAAAATGTGGAGGGGAAGAAGATGGAGGGGAGAGAAGGATGAAAAATAAATGGAGAAGATAAAAGAAGATGCAAAAGAGGTAAAAGGAAATATGAAAGACATGAGGTGTAAAATAAACAAAGCAGAGGAGAAAGAAGTAGACGGAGGAAGGGTTGAAAGGGGAAAGCCATGAGAGTAAGAAGAGAGAGAAGAGAGGAAAAGAAGAGAGAGAAGAAAGAAAGGAGATAGGGATGCGAGGAAGGACTAAAAAGATGAAGGGATGTTGAGAAGAGGGGGAGGGAGAGAGGAAGAAAATACAGAGGAGAAAGGGATGAAGATCTGGGAAGAAAAGAGAGAGGAAAAGAAGAAGAGATAAATTGGGAAAAGGAGGAAAAAGAAAGAAGAAAAACTGGGAGAAAAACAGGAAGAGGAAAAAGAGAGGAGAAAGAAGTGAGGAAAAAAAAGAGTAAACAAAAACAAATGAGACCAAGAAAGAGAAATGAGAAATGGAAAAGAGGAAAAATGGGGATCTGAACACTCCCTCCCTCTCTCTCTCTCTCTCTCTCTCTGCACAAAACAACTACAGTATCATTTATCCCATTTCCCCTCCCTCATTTATCCAATTTCCTTCTCTCTCCGGCGCCATACTAGGGAAGGTTCACCGCGACACCCCCCAGGCTCCTCCCCTATCGGTTCTCAGCGGCCAATGGGGAGCCAGGGATCGCGTGACGTCACAATATGGCCGCCATGTAAACAATACCCAAGTACGAACCAATAACACACTGTAATTTATATCCTTCAATTTTTCTAGAGACTGCGAAGATTTATAAGCATTTTTAATATACATAACAGGTATATATATTGTGTCAAATATGTATGGTATAACCCTACAAATGATTTTTAAATGTATGACGGACGGTATTCATTATTTTACAGTCCTTCGGAAAGCATGCTGATACGAACACCACCACCACCACCACCATCATCATATCTTCATTTCCACTCGGATGGGGTGAGTCATCATCATCATCAACACGAAAGGGAAAGAACAATATATTTAATCGTCATTATCATCATCATCATCATCATTACCAATATTATTTCCACAAAAACAAGGTTGCTAATACCCCCAAACAAGAGAAAGCTCAAAATTATCATCATCATCATCAATGTAGTGGTCGTCGTCGTCAATCTACCGTTGCAAAAAAACAAAAAAAAAAGAAAGAAAGAAAGAATATGATGCCAAAACACGAGAAAGCCTAAAAATCTATCACTACACAAAACCACGACAGGAAAAACCCATATTAATCCACCATCGTCTAAACTCAATTTCCTCTCTTCAATGGGGTGAGATGTTCCAGCGTGAGGCCGTTTGATCTCTGTGGGGACGTGAATCAAAGGAGAAAGGAAGTGCCAGGTACGGAACCATAGTTTGTGCTCACCCTCCACCTCTGAGAAATTGGACGTCGTAAGAAAAATATGAAACAGAACGAAGAGATGTTAACAATTCAAACTATTTCTAGGCTTGTCAAGTTACAGTGCAATCAAACCTCCTTCCTCTCTCTCTCTCTCTCTGTCCGCCTCTATTGCATACTGATGATGACAAACTGGATTTACGACACGAGCCTGATTGGGATCCTCGATGGATGGATGTTGGCAGGGTGTGTGTGTGTGTGTGTGTGTGTGTGTGTGTGTGTGTGTGTGTGTGTGTGTGTGTGTGTGTGTGTGTGTGTGTGTGTGTGAAAAAGCCCTGTACTTAACCATATCACTCACTATCCCCTTTTTCGGATTTGGCATTCTCATCATCCACTATTATTTGGTGTCTCTAATCCATCATCTTTTCTTTTAATCCTAAACACTCGCACATTTTTCTACGCCAAATAATACTACTCTTGAAGTTAACAAAATAAAACATCAAAGTGTAAACAGACAGATTAATCAGACAAGTTTGTATAATTCATGAAGAAAACGGTAAACAAGCATTATAACCATCTTAATCAATTACGTCACCACACAGACTCAATGGAGGTGTGGTGTGGGGTACTGACAGGTGTGAGGACAGGTGAGGAGGTCTTAATTAGCGCCAGGTGGGTAAACAGGTGTAGTGGGTCAGGTCCCATTACGGTTCCTCTCGCTCATTTCACAAGAGCTTATGTTTAGGTAATCTCTTTCTTAAAGCTTCTCTCAAATTTCTTCCCCTCTTCCATCTCTCCTCTCACCCATCATACGGTTCTCTCCTACGTTCCTCCACTCCATCTCTCCCTCCCCTCATCCAATGCCAAGTTCCTCCATCCCTCCATCATCCATTCCCCTCATCCAGTCATACAGCTTCCCTCCTATACGTTCCTCAATCTCTCCATTTCTATCCAGTCACAGTTTCCTAAGTTCCTCCATCCCTCCTTCTCTCCTTCCAGCCACACAGCTTCTTTCCTCAATCCCTCCATCTCTCCCTCCACCTCCAGCTTCCCTCCAACGTCCCTCCATCTCTCCATTTCCCTCCAGTCACATAAAAAATATAAGACTAATATGTAAGAATTTTTAACAGTGACCATAATAACTAAAATACAAACAAAATAAATCGAAGGGCACGGTTGCTAAGGGATATACACAGCATCCAGAAGACACGGTTGCTAAGGTCACAGCATCCAGGAGACAAGGTTGCTGGGGAAGAGAGGAAGCAGTTAATAGGTAGATTAATGCGAGAGACAGATAGATGTGGTCAGTTGAAAGGGTTTGTGGGGAGAGGATGGGGGTAGGGGGCAGAAAAAGAGAGGGGAAGGGAGGGGGGAGAGAAGGAGGGAGTAGGGAGTTGAGAAAGAGGATGGAGGGGTAGGGGGTTGAGAAAGAGAGAGGAAGGGAGGGGGGAGAGAAGGAGGGAGTAGGGAGTTGAGAAAGAGGATGGAGGGGGTAGGAGGTTGAGAAGAGGGGGAGGGAGAGGGAGAAAGCAAGGGGGAGGGAGGGGGTAGGGGCATAGAGCAGGAGGGGGAAAGATTGAGGAGAGGTGGAGGGTAGGAATATACGAGAGGGAAGGGGAGAGGAGGGAAGAAGAGAGGAAAAGGGCTAGGAAGGGGAGACGAGGGAGAGATGGGGAAGAGGTGACGAAAGGGGGGATAGGACAAGAGGAAGAGAGAGGTTAGGAGAGAAAGGGAAGAGGAGGAGGAATAAAGGAGGAAGAGGAAGGAAAGGAAAAACGAAAAGAGGAAAGACAGGGAGAGAATGAAAGGAGAATAAGGACTAGGGGAGGGAAGGGAAAAGCGACAGGAGGAAAGGGTAGGGACGGGAGGAAACAGGGTAGGGGAGGTAAGGAGAAATGGAGGACGGAGGAGGGGTGAGGAAGAAGGGGTGGAGGGAAAGATTTAGGAGAAGCAAGGGGGTCATTGACGCTAGAGGGAGGGAGGGAGGGGGGGTGGAGAAAGAGTTTGGTGTTCTTTCTCTCTCTCTCTCTCTCTCTCTCTCTCTCTCTCTCTCTGTCACACACACACACAGGTATGAAATTATGCCTCTTAGTATTTATTTAATTCGTGAATATATTGGCTGCTCAGGTAACGCTGCTGGGAGAGAGGGAGGGGGAGGGAGAGAGAGAGAGAGAGAGAGAGAGAGAGAGAGAGAGAGAGAGAGAGAGAGAGAGAGAGAGAGATTAAAGATATAGCAATGATTTATTTACGTGGTGTGCGCGTCAATCAGTTACCATGGCAACGTTTATGGCAGGGGAGGGGGGAGGGGAAGAAAGAGTATGAGTGTGAGGGGAGGGACGGGGAGGGGAGGGGATGAGTAGGAGAGGAGGAGGGGGAAGGTGAGGGGGTGAGAGTGTGACTGGAGGAACGGGAGAGGGAGGAGGGGAGGGGGAGGAAGAGTGTGGTAGGTGAAAAAGGAGAGGGGAAGGCAGGGGGAAGGGGAGAGGGAGGAAGAGTGAGGCAGGAGGAAAGGGGGAGGGGGAGGGAAGTAGGGGGTAGGGGAAAATTGGGAGGGGGACGAGAGGTGAGGGGAAGGAGGGAGGGGAAATTGGGGGAAGGATAGAGGAACGCTGTAGATGGGAGAAAAAGAGGGGTAAAGAGTTATAAAGAGGAGGAATGGGGAAAGAGTGGCAGTATATGGGGAAACTTGAAAAATATGGGGAGAAGGGAATGAAGGAATGGGGAATGAGATAGGAAAGGGGAATGGGGGAGGAGGTACGAAATAATGGGGAAGAGACGGAATGAGGTAGGAAATAATGGGGAGGAGAGGGGCGGAGGTAGGAAATAATGGGGAGGAGACGGAATGAGGTACGAAATAATGGGGAGGAGACGGAATGAGGTACGAAATAATGGGGAGGAGAGGGGAGGAGGTAGGGAATCATGGGGAGGAGAACAAGTTACTTTGGGGAGAATTGGGGAGGAAATTAATCTCAGAAAGAGGGTATTGACCGGGGGAGG
>NC_137061.1:2200515-2210515 GCF_032717465.1 Coenobita brevimanus | reverse complement strand
TCTTTCCATCTCTTCCTCCTATCTCCACCTCTCCTCTCCTCCTCCTCCTTCTCCATCCGACCCTCCTCCCTTCTCCTCTCTTCTCTCTCCTAATAAGCTCCCAACCATTACACTCTTTTTCTCTTTTTCCTCTCTCTTTTCTTAAGCCTCTCTCAGACGTCATACCTTCCTGTCTTCGGCTCCTGACATCTTAGTCTTTGCCAGACCTCGTATTTAAGAAAGATATTAAGACTTAAGATGGATATTAAGACTTAAGAAGGATATTAAGGATATTAACCCTCTCAAGGCCGGAAAAAGTCTTAGTATTTTCTTATCTTCCAATTAAACCAGACGATTTTATTCATCTGAGTCACAGGAGCCCCTCTCACGCTCGGAGGAAGTCTACCATTCTGTTCTACCCTCTACCACACTACTTTACTCCATGTTCTTTTCATCTCACCACTTGGGTACTAGGCTGTGGTTATGTGAAACTTTTTGACCCATTGTTATGAGGCAGGGAACGAGTCTCCTTGGTTACTAGTCAAATCCAGCCTCCAATCTGACTACACCAGCCATATCCAAGAATAAATCACTACGGAAGAGGTGTTAGGGAGGCTCCTTATTCTGCCACTGAGCTACGTGAAATAAGCTGCAAAAGGACGAAAACCTGGGCCAAGTTAATGTGAAAGGAGTATAGTGTTGGTAATGATTGTAGCCTGCCTATATAGAGACTGAGGATGAGAGGGAGGGATGGAGTGGAGGATTACATGAGAGAGAGAGGGGGGGTGTGGGGGCAGCGATATGGCAGGGGACAAGGCGACATGGAGGCGATTTGTTTGTGGTCACCTCTTATGGGATTAAGGCGTCTGGTAACTGAAGATAGATATTATTAACAATCTTATACGGGACTTAAGATCAAGAGAGACTGTGAATGTGGTACTAAGCATTCTCCCTTAACATCTCTCTCTCTCTCTCTTTCAATCTCTTCCCGCCACTCTCCTTCAATATCTCTCTTTATCTAAACTTTTCCCAGCACTCTGCAGACACCATCTCTCTTCTCCCACACTCTCTCCACCCCTCTCCTCCTCCCCACTCTCTCCCCTCCTCCTCTCCACTTTCTCCCCTCCCCTCTCACTTCATAACACCCTCTTCCTATCTCTCTTCTTCCACTCCCCCTCCCCAAACACCTCTACCCCATTTCTCTCTTCCTCACTTGTCTCATCACTATCCCCATCCCCCTCTCTCTCCCCATCACATTCATCTCTCCTCAGATCTCTCTCTCTCTCTCTCTCTCTCTCTCTCTCTCTCTCTCTCGCCTAGTTCCTCTTCCTCATACCTTCTCCTTTCTTATTCCTCACTCCTTCACCTCTTCCCCCCCCCTCTCTCCCTCCTATACTTCCTCTTCTTTACACCTCTTCCTTCCTTATTCCTCACTCCTTCACCCTTTCCCCTCCTCCTCTTCCTCTTCTCCCTATTTTCCACCTCATATCCTTCCTCCTTATCTTCCTTCTTAAATCTTGCTCATCTTAGAATAAATCCTCTTTTATTCTCCTGCAAGTAATCTCATTTTACGCCTCCTCAAATCTCTCTCTCTCTCTCTCTCTCTCTCTCTCTAGTATCTAAAGCTCTTCCAGCCATCTTAAATTTTCCTCTTCCCCAGTTCTCTTTCTCTCTCTCTCTCTCTCTCTCTCTCTCTCTCTCTCACGTGCCCCTCTTTAATATCAAGGGTGCCTGACTTAAGCTCATTACTGCCTCCTCTTCCTCTTAAATCCTCTTCTTTCTCTTCCTCTAATCTTCCTCCTCTTATCCTTCTTTTCCTACACCACTTATCTTCCTTTCTTCCGCTTCCTCTAAGCTTCCTCCTCTTCTCCCTGACCTCTTGTATTCTCTCCTTCCTCTTCCCCTAACCTTCTTCCTCTTGTCCTCTTCTTCCTCCTCTTCTCTTTTCTCCTCTCCCTCCTCTTCTCTTCCCTCTATCCTCTTCTCTTTTCTCCTCTCCCTCCTCTTACCCTCTTCTCCTTCCTTTCTTTCTTGTCCTCTCTCTTTGCTCACCTCTTCTTTATCTCCGTTTTCTCTTCTTCCCCTTATCCTCTTTCCTTCCTTTTACTCTTCCTATTCCCTTCTCCTCTCTTCTTTCTCTTATCATTAATTCTCTCCCTTCCCGTTCTTCTCTCCTCTTCCTCCCCTCCCTCTTCCCCTTATCCTCCCTTCTTCCTATTCCTCCCTTCTTATTTTCTCCCTCCTTGCATCTCACACTCATACTTTCATCTCTTCTTTATTTCCTGCCTATCAGATTTCGTTTACTTCACATAATTTTCCATGTCTTTTCCTTCCTGTTCCATTATTCTCTCTATCTCTCTCTCTCTCTCCCCTATGCTGTCCACTTACTCTCCTTCCTTCTTCCCTCCCCATTCTAGGTCTTTTACTTTTCCGCTCTTTTCTCCCGTCCACACGCGTTCTCTCCTCGCCCTTCTTCACCTCTCCCTCTCTTCCCCTCCTCTCTCTCTTCTCTCAGACACACTCTCTTCCTTTTCCTCCTGCTCCTCCTCCCCCCTCCCACCCACACAACAGGAAGGGGAGGCAGGAACAGTGCTATTTTACCCCACCCCACCCCTCCCCTCCCCAACAATACACATAAACAACTCCATCCTTTGCAAACGCTTCCTCCTCACCTCACTCCTTTCACTCCTCCATTTCTTCTTCATCTTCTTCCTCCCCTTCCTCTTCCTCCTCTTCTTCTTAGGGAGGTTAGTGGGAGGAGAAGAGGTTTGGTCAAAAAGATACGGAAAATAGCTTCCCTTACTCTCTTTCTTATTTCTCCCACTAACTTCCTCTCCTTCTCTCTCTCTCTCTCCCACACTTCCCATTCCCCTCCTTTCATTCCTTTTACAACCCCTGTTCATTCATTCCCTCTTAAGTCCATTTCCTTTCTTCCTTTTCTTCTCTCTCCCTCCCACAATTCTTCTCCTCGCTTTACACCCCCCTCCCCCCACCCACACACCCAGACCCACCCTCCTACACACACACCCACACACACACCCTCCCACCCCACTCACCCATCCACACACACACACACACACGAACAGGAAGAGGTGGCCGGAACAGCGCTATTTCACCTCTCCCACGCAACTGCAACAACAATGCACTCAAACAGCCCCATGTAATATACCATGCTCCCTAACACCTCTTCCTAGGCGATTCATTTTGTTCATTACACCTGACCATCGTCTTTTGTGTTACCTGAATCATTCTAATATCGCCATACTCTGCACAAACAGCGTACAAAACGATAATAGCCAGCCACATCAAAAAATAAACCGCTAAGGATGAGGTGTTAGGTAGCCACACACACACACACACACACACACACACACACACACACACACACACACACACACACACACACACACACACAGGGTATTTTCCCGTCTCTGCCTGTCGGGGTATTTCAACCATAAAACAGCTCTTGTATTTACTCCGTCTAGACTTTCCATCATTAACTCGAACACACGCGCACACACACACACACACACACACACACACACACATACACACACACACAGTCTACACATACACCCTCCTCTTTCTCTCGGGATGTGTCATGGAAAAATCATACTATCTCCCTTGCAAAATCCGCTTCCAAGAGACAGTGTGTGCTAAGCCGACTCCGTACTTTCTTTACCCCTTCAAAATATTGACTTAGTACAACAGCCTTATTCTCCCTTTTGTGGAGTGCAATTTTCATGTTTGGGGGGGTCTCTCTCCACATACAGCTCTTCTAAACAGGGTGGAGTCAAAGGATTTTCGTCTCATCAATTCCCCTGCTGTTACTGACTCCCTTCTACATCTCTCTTCGTCGCACTGTTGCATGTTTAACTTCCACCTCTCGCTACTCCAAAGGTCAATGCTCTTCTGAACTGCCTGCTTGCATCCCTCCACCATCACAGCACCTGTCTAGCGGCACACTCCCCAGTTTTCCATCTAATTACCTACTCCATGTTAACCGATACTCTCAGTCCTTCATCTGCGCAACAGGTCAACTCTGGAACTGTCTGCCACATTCAGTACTTCCCTTTGTCTAAGTAATCTGGTGTATGGATTATTTTTTTTATTCATTTATTTTTCCTTCCTTTGTTCTGTTTAAAAAAAAAATCTAAGTACGGATATATTTTTACTGCAAGAATGGAGAATGAAAGACTGACTAAGAGGGTGTATGTAGGTGAGGTGGAGGGAGGGAGAGGGAGGGGTAGACCGAGGATGAGGTGGAGGGATGGAGTTGAGAGGTATATGAGGGAGGGGGGGGTGAGTTGGGGGGAGGGGAGTCAAATGGTGGGTGACAGAGTGACTTGGAGGCGTTTTGTCTGCGGCCACCCTTTGCGGGATTAGGGCGTCGGGCTATAGATAGACAGATAGATAGATAAACCAGGCACTATCTTTAATTATGGACGCTTTGCATATGATATAATTTTAAGATATGGTTACAGTAGAACACAGAGGTTGCAGAGGTTACATAAAAATAAATAAATTCAAAATAAAGGAATCGCTGATGCGAGACGGGCTGTACAAAATATAAGTTTTTCGAAACATAAGTATTTCCAGATATAAGTTTTTCCAAATGTAAGTTCTTCCAAATATAAGTTTTTCCAAATATAAGTTCTTCCAAATATATGTTTTTCCGAAATATAATTTTTTTCCAAATACTGTATAAGTTTTTCCAAAGCTTAATGCAACCATCTACGGCAGGGCTGGGGAACCTTGCTCCTATTAAGGGCCATTAGGATATTATTAACATCATTCGCGGGCCATACAAAATTATCAACTTAAAATCAACTGTAGCCCTATATATATATATATATATATATATATATATATATATATATATTCGTTCATGAGTCTATGAAATTGCATTTATGAATTGCCTCGCGGGCCTGATCAAATGGTCTTGCGGGCCTTATACGGCCCGGAGGCCAGACGTTCCCCACTCCTAATCTAGGGAGAGCAAGAACGAAATTAAAAAGAAGTCCTCAGGCTGAAGAGATTAAGCTGTGTGTGTGTGGTGTGTGTGTGTGTGTGTGTGTGTGTGAGGGGCGGTACAGCACTTGCTGGTCTGGTGGTGGTGTGACGCAATCCAGTCATGGACCAGGGCTAATTTTACACACCACGACACAATGAAATTCACGACGGGAAGGACGGCTGGATGGATGGATGGATGGATGGATGGAAGGATGGATGGATGGATGGATGGAAGGATGGATGGATGGATGGATGGCTGGCTGGCTGGATGGAAGGATGGATGGATGGATGGTTGGGCTGGGGTGTATGGGTGGATGGATGGATGGGCTGGGGAGTGTGGATTGATTGATGGATGGATGGATGGATGGTTGGGCAGGGGTGTGTGGATGGATGGATAAGGAACAGGTGGGGTAGGGTAGGATACATTGCCGATGATGATGATGATGATGACGAAGGGAACGATGATGATGATAATGACAATGATGACGATGATGATTCTTACCCTGATGAAGATATAGATAACAGAGATAAGGTCGTGAGTGTTAAATAACTTGAAAAGACGGCCCCACCACCGCCCCCCACATCCACAAAAACGACAGTACAGCTCTACCAGGAAGAACGACATTCCCTTCCAAAAACACAACAGCAAAAACGACTCTCCATCTTACCCCCCCCATGTGTGTGTGTGTGTGTGTGTGTGTGTGTGTGTGTGTGAGGAGACAGACACTGGTACAGAAGGTATACAATCATCATCATCATCATCACTATCATCATCATCATCTTGCCTAGTTTTTCCATCCAAAGCTGGGGTGAGGTAGGATCCGGAATCAGTAAAAAAAAAAAAGAAAAAAAAGGAACAGACAGCATGCTCCAAGAAACGGGCCACACACTCATCCTCTCTCCATTCAAGCCACCGGAATCCTGGGCCTAAAATGCTGTAAAAATAAAACTCCTTCTCTCAACTTCCCTTTCTCTCCCCTCCCTCTCCCTCTTCCACCTCTCTCTTCTCCCTCTCCCCCTTCCTCCACTCTCCCTTTCCTCCTCTCTCCCTTCCCCCTCTCTCCTTTCCCTCTTCCTTCTCTCTCCTCTCGCTTCCCCCTTCCTCCTCTCTCTTCTCCCTTTCCCCCTTCCTCCTCTCTCTCCTCTCACTTTCCCCTTCTCTTCTCCCCCTCTCACTTTACCCTTCTCTCCCCTCCCTCTCACCTTCCCTTTCTCTGCCCTCTCTCTTTCCTCCCCTCCCTCCTCTTCTCTCCCCTCCCTCCCCACCTTCTCCCCTCACTCCCCTCGTTAACCTACATCCATAACTAGGGCATCACCGTACCACAACACGTATATAAGCAGCGGTCCGAGGCACTGAATATGGGTTACGTAATGGCTACTCCCTTAACGTTGGCCAAGTAGCTCCTTATCACAATACTTCACCACTTCAGAACGAGGACGCCTTGGTTTATGCTTCGTCTTGGTAGTTTTATTGAGAGTATTCATTTATTCAGCTTGTTATTCACTTATTCAGCTTGTTATTCACTTATTCGGCTTGTTATTCATTTATTCAGCTTGTTCTTCATTTATTCAGCTTGTTATTCATTTATTCAGCTTGTTATTCATTTATTTAGCTTGTTATTCATTTATTTAGCTTGTTATTCATTTATTCAGCTTGTTATTCATTTACTCAGTTTGTTATTCATTTCTTCAGGCTGTTATTCATTTACTGTTTGTTATTCATTTACTCATTATTATTCATGTATTTAAGAGGAGGAGGAGGAGGAGGAGGAGGAGGAGGAGGAGAGAGAATGGTCTGTATTCGCGTGGGTTTAGGCAGCTCCCTAACATCTCTTCCTAGGCGATTTGTTTTGCATTTTACACCTTGCCGTTCTCTTCTGTGTTAATCATTCAAACATCACACACACACACACACACACACACACACACACACACTGCATAACGAACGAACAAAACGATATTAGCCAGCTGCATCAAAAAATAAATCGGTAAGGATGAGATGTTAGGGACCTTCCTCAATCAAATAGGAACAAGAGACGGACAAGGAAGATGAGGCGGGACGAAGGGCGGAAGAGAAAGCTGGGAGAGAGGGAGGGGAAGAGACAGTAAGTACAAAGACGGAAGAGACGGGGAGAAGGGGGAGTTGAAAGGGAGAGGCAACAATAGAAAATTGATATGAAAAGCCAAGATAAAGGGGATCATGGGAAAGAGATTGAATGGGAGAGAATGGAGAGAAAAGGAGACGGGAGGGGAGAAGGGAAGGTAGGAGGAGAAGGTAAAGGAATGGAGAAGAAGGTAGGGCTGGGAGAGGAGGGGGGGGGAAGAGGGTAAGGAGAGAAGGACAGGAAGGAGAGGGGAGGGGAAAGGTAGGGTTGAGGGAGGGAAGAGAGTAAATGGGAGACAGAATGAAAACAAGGGAGAAAGGAGAGAAGAGAGAGTATGGAGAGGAGGAGGAAGAGCGAGAAGAGAGGAGGAGAGTGAGGGAGGGAGGAGAGAGGGAAGGGGAGGGAAGTAAAGAGGATACAAAGGAAGATGATGGTGAAGGAGAGGACGAAGGATGAAGGATAAGGATGAGGGAAGGTAAAAGGAAGGATGAAGGAAGGTAAAAGGAAGGATGAAGAAGGAAATGAGGTAGGAAGAAGAGGGAGGAGAAAAGAAAATACTGAAGGCAAATAGGAGGGGGAGAGAAAATAGGGGGAAGTTAGAAAGCAAGAGGTGTAGAAGAGAGGATGACGGAGGAGAGAGAAGGCTAGGGGGGGGAAGAAGAGAGGCAGAGGAGGGAGGGAAGTGGTGGAGGGAAATGAGGCAATGTGGAGGGAAGGAGGGAGGGGAAGAAGATAAGCGTAGGTATGTAAAAAGGGAAGGAGGAGAGGAGGACATTAGAGGGAAAGAGACAGGAGAGAGGGGAGAGATGAGGTGAAAGGAAGAAGACAGAAGAAGGGAAGGAGGAATCTGAAGGAGGGGAGGGAAGGAAGGAAGACAGGAAGAGGGAAAAGAAGGAGGAAGAGGGAAGAGAAGGAGGAAGAT
Organism: Coenobita brevimanus; assembly: GCF_032717465.1. Lineage (NCBI taxonomy): Eukaryota > Metazoa > Arthropoda > Malacostraca > Decapoda > Coenobitidae > Coenobita > Coenobita brevimanus. The sequence continues at coordinate 2,202,496 of NC_137061.1, read as the reverse complement.
GGGAGATAATGGTGAAAAAGGAGGAAGATGGAAGAAAGCAAGGAAGCAGGAACTGGGAAAAGGTGAGTGAAGGAAAACAATGAAAGAAAGGAAGGAATGAAAGAAAGGAAGGAATGAAAGAAAGGAAGGAATGAAAGAAAGGAAGGAATGAAAGAAAGGAAGGAATGAAAGAAAGGAAGGAATGAAAGAAAGGAAGAGAGAGATTTTTTTTTTTTTTTGGGGGTGGGGTCCTGGCGATCTTGAATGGCCTGACAATAGATACATAGATAGATAGACAGATTGATAGCTAGAGAGACAGACAGATAGATAGATTGACTGATAGATAAACAGGAGAAAGAAATCACAAAGCTAAAGAAATGAGTCCAACTGATACGCGAAGAACACTGCTAATTCTCTCTCTCACACACACACACACACACACACACACACACACACACACACACACACACACACACACACACATCAACAAATAAACATACACCCATTTCTCTCCACCTGTGTGTGTGTGTGTGTGTGTGTGTGTGTGTGTGTGTGTGTGTGTGTGTGTGTGTGTGTGTGTGTGTGTGTGTGTGTGCTCTTGCGTGTGCGTGTGTGTATTTTTAGCGCTTACACATGAAACCAGAACAGGTGTGTACACGTACAGTACGTCCTCTGAGCCTCCACAGGTGTGCTAGGGATGTCACCTGCTTGAACACCTGTCTAATTAAACTCTCAGGTACCACAGCCTTCCACCACCTTTACAAACACTAGTATCCATCCACTCCTATGATGTAGTTTATATCTACAAACACTTGGGTATTACAGTAACCATCCACTCCTACACTGTAGTTTAATTTCTACAAACACTGAGTATTATAGTAACCATCCACTCCTATGATGTAGTTTATGTTTACAAACACTGGATATTACAGTAACCATCCACTCCTATGATGTAGTTTATTTTTCATTCTCTAATCTCACTTCTGCTACGAGTCTCTACAGATTAAAAAAAAAAAAAACTGATGGTGTAGTAAAACATTAATTAAAAGAAGTCATCGTTCTGAAGGGCTATGGTCTCGATCAAACTCAGCATCATCATCTATCTATCTATCTATTGCCAAGCGCCTCAATCCCGTATGAGGTGGACACAAACAAATCGCCTCCACGTCGCCCTGTCCCCCGCCATTTCACTGACCTGCTCCCAACTCACACCCCCCTCTCTCATATACCTCTCCACTCCATCCCTCCATCTCATCCTCGGCCTCCCCCTCCCTCTCCCTCCCTCCACCTCACTCACATACACTCTCCTTGTCAGTCTCTCACTCTCCATCCTCTCCACATGGCCAAACCACAGCATCATCAGCTAATAAAAATTCAGCATCATCATCGTCATCATCAACATTTATCATCTTCACCATCAACATTATCACCACCATTATCATCAACATAATCATCATCATTCTCAATCATCACCATCATCATCATCATCATTATTATCAATCATCATCATTATCAATCATCATCACCATAATTATCAATCATCACCATCATCACCAGCACGGCAGAACAAAGGCCTCTCCCACATTTATCCATAAACTTCTAGCAAATAAAGGGGTGAACTTATGGCAGAAAATTAGGCTACCTTGATGACGAAATACAACCAAAACAAGAGCACTCAGTATAGCCATGCACTACAAAGTTAACTACAGGACGATAACCCTACATGTGTAATTGACCTTGGGAGCAGGCGGCTGGTTGTTACGCGCGACACACCATCACGGCATAGTAAACAATTGCATGAAGTTATATAAAAATCTGTCCATGCATGTGGGAGTTACAGAGCGAACACGTCATTGCAGACGGAATGAAACGGAACGGCGCGAACTCCGAGTCCCCGACAGGTCCAATACTCCCTTAGTTATTGAGTAACCCTGATGACAAACAGACAAACTAACAAACAGGGGTGAAAACATACTCTCCCAGTCGGGGATAATAATTTCCA
>NC_137061.1:2188015-2198015 GCF_032717465.1 Coenobita brevimanus | reverse complement strand
AGACTGTAGGCAGACCGTCATCCGGGTAGTCTAATATACACAGCACGTGGAAGACAGGGAGGCCTTACTAGTGTTGGATGGAGGTCACACACACACACACACACACACACACACACACACACACACACACACACACACACACACACACGACGTTATTTCCTTATACATTTCATTCTTCCCATCCAGTAATTGATAAACCACAGCGGAGCGAAAAGAGGCAGTGCAGTTCCTCAATAGCCTTGTATTTATAATCAGGTGCTTCCCTAATACCTGCTGATTTTCTTACCTGTCCACAATCTCTTAATAACCAGTACTAATTAATTCTTTTTCCTTTTCAGGTTTCACCACCATCGTCTCTTTGTTCCTTTCACACTTCAACACGATCGTTTCTTTTCTCCTTTCATACTTCACCATGATCGTCACTCTTCTCCTTTCACACTATCCTACAAAATGCCCACGCCAGTTTTTCTATCCTGCATAGTGTTCCTTCTAACTTTTTCTTGCCTGTTTCGGCTGGAGGGTTCGGTGGGTAGGGGAGAGCCTTCTTTGCTATCCTTGTCTAGTTCTAACAGTTTCGTCACTCTTGTAGGAGCCCCCAGCAAGGGCCAACTCGCCTACTGAAGTTTTCCTGTCTTCTTGTGTTCTTATATCTTTAAAATAAAAAATAATACCTCCCTGATTTCATATTGCTTCGGCCACCCAGGGACCAATTTACCTGGACCAATTTACCTGGACCAATTTACCGGGGCCAATTTACCTGGACCAATTTACCTGGACCAATTTACCGGGACCAAAAATGTTTTCCTCTCTTCTTGTGTTCTTATATCTTTAAAATCAAAAACAATTCGTCCCTGATTTCATATTGTTTCGGCCACCCAGGGACCAATTTACCTGGACCAGATGTTGATGCGGCCAACAGGCGGGGTCAAAACGAACAGAAGGCTAATATACTTTTTACACTCCGGTTTTATGAGCTATTTTTAGTGCGGGGTTAATACTGTTTCTGCACTGGGGAGGGGTGGGAAGAAGGTTGGAGTGGGGTGATGTGGGGAGGAGAGGGGTTAGATGGAGTGGGGTGGGGAGGAGAGGGGTTAGGTGGGGTGGGATGCGAAGGAGAGGGGTTAGATAGGGTGGGTTGGGGAGGAGAGGGATTAGATAGGGTGAGATGGGAGAGGAGAGGGTGGGAGGAGGGTTGAGTGGGGTGTTGTGGGGTGGGGAGGGAAAGGAAGGATAGAGTGAAGTTGAGGGAGGGAAAGGTTGGATGGGGTAGGGTGGTGGAAGGGAAAGGTTGGATGGGGTGGGGTGGAGGGAGGGAAAGGTAGGATGGGGTGAGGAGGAAGGGAAAGGTTGGATGGGGTAGGGTGGTGGGAGGGAATGGTAGGATAGGGTAGGATGGGGTGGGGTGGAGGGAGGGAAAGGTAGGATGGGGTGGAGGGAGGGAAAGGAAGGATGGAGTGAAGTTGGGGGAGGGAAAGGTAGGATGTGGTGGGGTGGAGGGAAGCAAAGGAAGGATGGGTCAGGATGGAGAGGGGGAAGGACGGGATGGTGGGGATGGGGTAGCCTTAGGAAAGGAAGAGGAGGATGGGGAGTGGTGGGGAAGGGAAGGAAAGGGAGGAGAGGATAAAGTGATGGGAGGGGAGGAAGGGGGAGGGGGAAGAAGGGATGGCTAAGAGATGGGAGGGAGGAAAATGGGATGGGTGGGGAGAAATAGGGGAGAGAAGTGTGGAGAGGGTAGGAGAAGGTGGGGGGTGGGGAAGGCAAGGTGAAGCTACACTAGGAGGGGAAGGGAGGGATAAGAAGGGGGGGAGGGAGGGGGTACATTGCAAAGGGGAGGGGAGGGAGGGGCAAGTGGGGGGGAGGGGAGGTTTGGAGGGTGTGAGGTGAGCGAGGATGAAGGGAACATAAAGCGTGAGAAGAATGACAAATGGGAAGGGAAGGAAAGGGGAGGGGAGGGAAGGAGGGAAGAGAAGAGGTTGGGGAGAAAGGAAGGGAACAACAAATGTGAGAAAATGGAGGGGAGGGGAGGGGGAAAGGAAGGAGAGTAAGGTGGGACAGACGCATGGAGAGAGAGAGAGAGAGAGAGAGAGAGAGAGAGAGAGAGAGAGAGAGAGAGAGAGAGAGAGAGAGAGAGAGAGAGAAGGGAGGGGTTACAACAGATGGAGAGAAAAGCAATAAACTGGAGTGGGGAGGGGGGCGAGGGGGTAGGAGGGGAGAGGGAAGGGAGAGATGGGGAGAAAGGAGAGAGGGGAGAATGGGAGATGAGAATAAGGGAGAGGGGAGAAGAGAGGGAGGAAAGGAGAGAATGGATGAAAAGGAAGGGAGGATGGGGAGGAGAGGGAAATAGGGCTAGGGGATAAGGACACACACACACACACACACACACACACACACACGTCAACCTTTTCCAAGCTCTTATGCATACCAAACTTGCATTCTCTCTCTCTCTCTCACCACTGCTTCCGTCGGGCATTCCTTTCTTCCTGTCTCTTCCTCCTTCCCTCCCTTCTTCCCTCCGTCCCTCCTTCCTGTTATTCTCTCCCTCTCTTCCTCCCTCCCTCCCTCCCTTCTCATTTTCAAATATTTTCCTTCCCTCCCTCCTCCTCTCTCATTCCATCCTCTTATTCTTTTTCCTCCCTCCCTGCTTCCCCCCGTCCCTTCCCCTCCCCCCTCCACTGCAGGCGTGGTGTCCCTCTTCCCCTCCTCCCTTTCCCTCCCCCTCCCCTTCCCCCTCCCTGTTACCTGAGTTGCAAGGTAATCAATTAGGAAGGCGTCACTCGCAGACCAGGTGAGAGAGAGAGAGAGAGAGAGAGAGAGAGAGAGAGAGAGAGAGAGAAATGAAAAATAATTATAACATCAAGCAAAATTATTATTATTATTATTATTATTATTATTATTACGTAATTCCTAACCTGTAAACACTGAGAAGGAAGTAGGGTAGATTTAATTGATCTGGAGCATGGTAATTTGGCCTTTGGGTCTCGTATGCCGAAAGGTGCAATTTGGCAGGAGCTGTTGTTTTTATACTACTACTACTACAACTACTACTGCCACTACCACTACTACTGTTACTGCCACAGCTACTACTACTACTACTACTACTATTATTACTACTCTCACTACTACTACTGCTACGACTACTGTTACTACTACTACTACTACTGCTGCACACACACACACACACACACACACACACACACACACACACACACACACACACACAAAACTTATGAAAACTAAATAAAAAAAACACTAGGTAATGATAATGATGATAATAAATAATAATAATAATAATAATAATAATAATAATAATAATAAATAATAATACAACCCTTATGACGTCACAGCCCCTTCCCCTCCCTCCACCCCTCTTCCCTCCCCTCCCCTCCCCCCTTACAGCTGAGGGTGAGTCTAGATGGGTGAGTAATACCCGGTGAGAGATGGGCGTGGGAAGGGTCTCTCTCTCTCTCTCTCTCTCTCTCACAATTGACATGGTTGCAATGGGAAAAATGGGAGGGGGTTGGGGGTAGGGGGAATGGGGTAGTAGGGGGGTTGAGAATAGAGGGGTTGGGGTAGGGGGAAGGGGAGGAAAGGGAAGGGGGTAGGGGTTGGGGTAGGGGGGTAGAGGGTAGGCAAGTCTTTTCACTGCATTCAATCACCCCTGCATCTTTTCCTCCCTCCCTTTCCTCCCCTCCCCCCTCATTCTCTATCCTCAATACCCTCTCTCTCTCTCTCAAACACACACACACACACATCCTCCCATCCCCCGTCTATTACTTTCTGCCTCCCTATACCCCCTACCCTCCCTACACCCCTACCCTCCCTACCTCTTTCGCAATCTCCACCCACCATTACCCCCATTATTCTCCCTTCCTCTCCTTTCACATCTAGATCCCTTCGCTTCCTCCATCCCCCCCCTTCTTCCTTCTCTCTCCTCCCCTTCCCTCTCTCCCACCCTTCATTCCCTCTCTCTTCTCCCCTTCCCCCTCCCTACCTCCCTTTTCTTTCATTTCCTACCTCCCTTCTATCCCCTCTTCCTCTCCCTGTCTCCTCTTCCTCCCATCTTTCCTCCTCTTCTATCCCTCCCCTCCATTTCTTTCATCCTCTTCTCCCTTTCCCCCTTCCTGCCTCCCTCTTCTCCCTTCTTCCACCTTCTCCGCCATTTCCTCCCTTTCATCTCCACTTCCTATTTTTTCTCTCCCTATTCTTCCCTTTCCCCCTTTCCTTCCTCTTCTCCCCTTCCCAATTCTCTCTCTTCCATATTCTCCCCCTCCTTTTCTTCCATTTTCTCCTTCCCTCCTCCTCCTCTTCTTTCCACTCCTATCCCTCCTTCTTCCCTTGCATTTTGTCTCCCTACCCTTTCCATCTTCTCTTCCTCCCTCCCTCTTTTCTCCCCTCCCTCCCTCTTTTCTCCCTTCCCTCCCTCCCTCTTTTCTCCAACTAGTCTTCTTTCCACTCCTAACCCTCCTTTTTTCCTTCCCTGCTGCCCACCTCCCTTCTCATTTTCTCCCTCCCTCCCTTCCTCTTTTTTCTCCCCTCCCCCCTCTTCTTTTCTCCCCTCCCTCTCCTCCCCCTCCCCTTCCCATAATCCCTACTGTTCTATTGTTCTGATGCTATTATATATATTCTTATTTTTCTATTTAATTGTGTATTTCTTTTGTTAAATTTAGCAACACTGTCTTTAGGATTCTATTACTGGCTATTCTCTTCTGTGTTTCCTATTTCCTCCTCCTCCTCCTCCTCCTATTTCTTCCTCCTCCTCCTTTTCAATTTCTTTTTCCCCATAACATACTACTTTAAATCCTTCCTCTTCTTATCCCATATCGTTCCCAGTCCTCCCCTTCTTCTCCTCCTCTTTTCTTCCTCTCCTCTTCACGTCAACCCTACCCTTCTCCTCTCCACTGTTTTAATCGTCTCTCCTCTAAATAAAACAACAACAGTAATAATAATAACAATAAATTCATACTATACACCTTTTTCTCTCTACGGTGCTTCTCTCTCTCTCTCTCTCTCTCTCTCTCTCTCTCTCTCTCAAACACCGCAACACATCAACACAGCTGTTTTACAATGTTGCTCTTTCCTCACTCACTGTAAACACATCACTCATTTGTCTTCTATCCATCTATCTATCTATCTTGAACCTTATCCTGACATCAAGGGCAAACGATTAACTCCTGTCATTTCCATCTTTCACGGACTGTCTATCTATCCGTCTATCTATCTATCTACTTAAGGAAGAGAAGGAAGATTGGGCGAGAGAAGTAAGAATGTTACAGGAGAAGAAGGTGGGGTGAGGGAAGAGGGGTGAAGGAAGAGGGAAGAGAGGGGAAGAAGAGGGAAGAAAGAGGGGTAATGGGGAGGAAGTGAAGAGGGGAGAGGAAGGAGGAAGAAGAAGGCGTGGGGGGAGGGAGGAAAGAGGGAGGATGAGGGAGGGAAGAATATGTGGAGAAGGGAGGAGTGGGAGGGGAAGGAAGAGAAGGAGAGAGTAGGGAGAGGGAGAGAGAAGGAGAGAGGGAGAGGCGAATGTGTGGAGAGGAAAATGTTAGCGAAATGGGAGAGGAAGGGGAGAAAGTGAAGGACGAGGAAGGGGAGAATATGAAGGAGGGGGGGATGTGAAGGAGTGGGGAGGGGAGAAAGTGTGACGAGGGAAGAGGTGTGTGAGGGTAGTGGGAGGGGAAATAGGGAGGGGTGAGTGAGAGCATATGATCTCATGTTTCTGCTTACCCATTACCCATTTCTTCCCATTTAATAGGAACAGAATTTACCCATGAGGGAGGTTGGAAAATTACACACACACACACACACACACACACACACACACACACACACACACACACACACACACCTGCAAGAGAGAGAAAGAGTAATGATTAAGTGACACTGGTAAGGTAGGCAGGAAAATCACACACACACACACACACACACACACACACACACACACGAAAAATTACACATACACACAGCAATATAAAAAAAAACAATGAATTCTGATACGAGGCCACATTGGCTACTTACAACACGATCTTCTACGCACTCAACAGTCACCGTTCCGACAAGGTCCCTAACTGAGAATACCTGCAAAGTCCGGCTACGGTGAATCAGCAGAAGCCCCACGTTACACCGTAGTTACTTTGCTTTAGCGACTTAATCTTTACTTGAAACCTTCCGTCCTTTCTCACTTCTTTTTTGTGTTTATCTTCCAGTCTATTTTCTCTCTCTCTCTCTCTCTCTCTGTCTGTCTCTCTCTCTTTCTCTCTCTCTCTCTCTCAACCGGTTCTCCATGACCAACACACAACCGGTTCGCCCTTAGGGAAGAAAGGGTATGGCGAAATTACCGGTAACATAGATTAGAGAGAGAGAGAGAGAGAGAGAGAGAGAGAGAGAGAGAGAGAGAGAGAGAGATGAGTCGTGGAGCTATGAAGGAGCGAGGGAAGAATTAGGGAGTGATGGATGAGGGGGAGGGGAAGGAGGGAGAGGGGGAGGGGTAGGAGGAGAGGAAAGGAGAGGAGGTAAATTGAAGGAGATGGGAATGGGGAGGGGAGGGCAGGAAGAAGGGGGGTGGGGATGGAGAAGGGAAGAGATAGAAGTGGGGAGGAGGACGAGGAGGAGGAGGGAGAGAAGACAGAAGGGAGGAGGAGGAAAAGAAGGGAAGAGGGAGGGGAGACTGGAGAGGAAGGCTGGGAAGGAAGAAGGAACAGTGAAGGAGAATGAAGGAGGCTGGAAGAGATGGTGGGGGAAGGAGAGATAGAAGAAATATTGAAGAAGGAGAGAATTAAAGAAACTGACTCTCTCTCTCTCTCCAACCAACTCTCAACTTCCTCTCTCCCCTAAATCCTAATCCTGTATTTGTGTGTGTATGAGAGAGAGAGAGAGAGAGAGGGAGAGAGAGAGAGAGAGAGAGAGTCCAAGTAAGTGTTTCAGTGTCTGGTATTATTAGTGTGTGTGTGTGTGTGTGTGTGTGTGTGTGTGTGTGTGTGTGTGTGTGTGTGTGTGTGTGTGTGTGTGTGTGTGTGTGTGTGTGTGTGTGTGAGAAGCCAGGTGTGAGAGCGAGCACACCTGGCTTCTGAGAAAAGGATAGACGGAAGGGGGCTTGGCCTGGGGGAGGGGGGGACTGGCTTATTCCACAGTCCACACCCAACTTAAATTAGTTTCTATTCATGACTTTGTAACTTTTCCTCTCTCTCTCTCTCTCTTTTCCTAACCACTGTCTCTCTCTCTTCCCTCCTCTCTTTCCCTAACGTCAGCTGCTCTTCTCTCCATCCTTCTTCTCTTCCCTCTCTATTCCCTCATTCTTTCTATCCTTCCATCACCCTTTTCTCTCGTAATCTGTCCCTCCTTACACATTTTATTCTTTCATCTGAACTTCCCTCCTCTTTTTCTCCCTCCCTTCTCTCTTTTCTCTCCCCTCCCTCGTCACTCCTTCTCCCTCTTCTCTCTCCCTTCCTCTTCTCTCCCCCTCCCTCTTCTCTCCTCAACTTCCGGACTGAGGGCGACAGAATTCTGTACCTGAGTTAAATTAATTCATTACCCATGGTCACCCCTTCCTCTCTCTCTCTCTCTCTCTCTCTCTCTCTCTCTGTCTGTCTGTCTGTCTGTCTCTCTCTCTGTGGTGGCTGTGGTTGTAACTGTTGTGGTATTCTGACTGACATGGTACCGTACTTGTTAACTTGGTGTGGTAGACTAATCATGTTGTCTATGCACCTGTCACATCTATATATATATATCTCTCTCTCTATCTATCTCTCTCCTCTTATCTTCTTCCACCTCTCCACTACTATCGTCTTCCTTTCTCCTCTACTCTCTTCTTATCATATCCTTTCATCACTATCTTCCTCCTCCTCTCATCTCACATGCTCTGTCCTCAATCCACTACCACTACCACCACCACCACCACAACAACCACCACCACCACAACTACCACAACCACAACCACCACCACCACCACCACAACTTCCTACACCTCCCAAAATAAGAGTAGTACAACTCATGAGGGGGGGAGGGAGAGAAAGGAGAGAGTGTTGAGGTAATTCTCACTCATCAGTGCCCGCATCTCAACCACACTCACTCCTTCCTGCCACACACACACACACACACACACACACACACACACACACACACACACACACAAAACTATCCACCTGCCAATCCCCACAGCCTACACACACACACACACACACACACACACACTCACACATGCAAAACTATCCATTAGCCAATCCTCACACCCTACACACACACACACACACACACACACACACATACAAAACTATCCACCTGCCAATCCTCACACCCTACACAGTACACACACACACACACACACACATGCAAAACTATCCACCTACCAATCCTCACACCCTACACACACACACACACACACACACACACACGGTGGGGAGAATAACATTAAGGACTCATTATTTGGGGTCATTAGTGCACTGGTTAGCACATTTAGGCGGGAACTGGAAGGACGCGAGATCAACCAACCCAAAAAACAGGAGTAAAATATAAACCAGAAGAGGAATATCAGATCTCCCCCAGTCAGAAATCACAGCCAATCAGACGGCGCCACTGGGACGGCCAATAACCATCAATCAGAGTCTATAGTGACACTCAGAGCTCCACCAATCATAAACCAGGAGACGCTGCCAACCATTCAGAGACGAGGACTGAGACGGACAGCCAATCAGAGGCGAGGACAGGGAAGGACAATCAGCCAATCAGAGGCGAGGACACAGAGAGGTAACCAATCAGAGGCGAGGACAGAGCGGAATCAGCCAATCAGAGGCGAGGACATAAAGGGACAATCAGAAGCGAGGACAGAGAGGAATCAGCCAATCAGAGACGAGGACAAAAGAGGACATCCAATCAGGTGTCAGAATAAAAAAAATAAACCAATCTCTCTCTGTTTCTCTCTCTCTCTCTCTCTTTCTCTGTTTCTCTCTCTCTCTCTCTCTCTCTTTCTCTGTGGTCTGTGTATCTATGTAACTCTATGTAACTCTCTCTCTTCCTTTCCCATCACCTCAGAATTGCCTCTCTCTCTCTCTCTCTCTCTCTCTCTCTCACTGAACACCCCTCTTCTTCCTCTCCCATTCCATCCTCTCCTCGCTTTTCCCCTCTCCCCTCCTCTCTCCCCCCTCCCTCTTCCCTCCTCTCCCTCCCTCTCTCACCTCTCTTTCCCCTCTCTCATCACCTTTATGATTGCTTTTCATTTCTCCTCCCCTCCTCTCCTCTTCCTCCTGTCACGCCATTCCTACCTACCTACCTGTCTATCAATCTACCTACCTACCTACCTGTCTATCAATCTATCTACCCACCCACCTACCTACCTACCTATATCTCTACCTACCCATCCACCTACCCACCTATGTATCTATCTATTTATCTACCTAGCTGTCTGTGTCCGCCAATAGATTGTGTATGGTATAGCTTTCAAACCTCTTCAGGGCGATAACATATTTAATTCTAGTATTACTACCACCAGAAAGTTAATTTAGCCTACCGCACACACACACACACACACACACACACACACACACACACACACACACACACACACACACACACACACTACAAGGTCAACAAACGGGAGACAAAATTCCAATCACCAAGATGGAAGGGAACGAGAGAGAGAGAGAGAGAGAGAGAGAGAGAGAGAGAGAGAGAGAGAGAGAGAGAGAGAGAGGGAGAGAGAGAGAGAGAGTCATGTATCGTCACGTCTCCATCTCGAAACCCTCGACGGTATCTCTTGGAGGTTTCACTAAGGATCTCTCTCTCTCTCTCTCTCTCCAAGATCTTCCTTCTTTTCTCTTCCACCTATCCTTTTATCTCTCGACCTCTCTTTGTTTTCCACGTCTCTCTCTCTCTCTCTCTGTCCTAAATCTGACTATCTCTAAGCTGCTATGCGGGTCTTTTCGTATATGGAACAGACCTAATATCTCTATTCCTTTTAGCCCACATCCAAGATCTCTCTCTCTCTCTCTCTCTCTCTCACACACACACACAC
>NC_137061.1:2015515-2180515 GCF_032717465.1 Coenobita brevimanus | reverse complement strand
AAGAAGTTAGGTCAAAATAGTGAGAAAGTGACAAGGTGAACGGTGGTAGGTCAGGTCAGGTCAGGTCAGGTCAGGTTAGGATAGGATAGGATAGGTTAGGTTAGGTTAAGTTAGGTCAGGTCAGGTCAGGTTAGGTTAGTTTAGGTTAGGTTAGGATAGGATAGGATAGGCTAGGTTAGGCTGGATATGCTTCGTGTGTCAAGTTAGGTCAATTTAAAGTGTAAGGATTAGGGTAGGTTAGATTGGCAGGTCAAGGTTTAGTTAGGTTAGGTTAGGTTAGATTCTTATTACTAGTTGTAAATAATGAAAGCAATTATCCTAGAATGAGCACACTAATTACGCAGTGTTGCAATGGCTTACAGTAAAGAAACCTGTGTCGAGGTGAGGTGGAGGGGTGGCAGGGTGGAGGGGGGTGAGGGGGAGGGTAGGGTGTAAGGTAGGGTGGAGGAAGGTGGGGTGTGGAAGAGGGTGAGAAGGAGGGTAGGGTGAAGGGTGTTGGGGGACGAGGTGGAGCGCTGGGAAGGATGGAAGAGAAGAATGAGGTGAATAGGTGGTGTGGATGGAATAGTGAAAGGTGGAGGTGGAAAAAGTGGAAAGGCGGAAGGGTGAGGCGGGTGGGGTTGCGGTGGGAGGGGTGATGGTGGGCAGGTGGGGAGGGATGTTGAGATGAGGTGGTAGGGGGTGAGGGGGTGTGTGACAAAGGTGAGGTGGGGAGGGGCGGAAGGAGGAAGTCGAGGTTGGAATAAGTAATGCAACAGTGTTCAATACCAGTATCACCACATCGATCTACAACCCTCCACATCCACCACTGCATCGCCACTACACTACATTACACTACACTATCGCACGGCACACCTATTCAACACCCACTGTAGCAAGGGAAGGTATGACTGAGATTCAACCCCTTCACAACAATTCCTATTAACCTTTCTTTCCCTCCTCCACCACACGACTCTGTTCAATTAGGAAAAATCTCTAAGTGTCAATAAGAAACCATATTTATGCTCTTCATTTTCTAAGCTGAGGGGTGTTAAAGGGACGTGTGGTTTCGAAAGGGTTAAGGTTAGTACTGGATATCATGAGTCAGTCTATCAGGTACCCAGGTGTGAAAGGAAATGTACCTGAGTGTGTGAGGTGATCAATGATACTGTACTGTGCCGCTCATGAAACCCTTCTGCACACACCCTGGCTGAAAGGTGGAGAGGTGTGGAGGAGTCTGAAGAGTGGAGGAGCTTGTGGAGGAGTGGAGAGGTAAGGAGGAGTTTGTGGATGTGTGGAGAGGTAAGGAGGAGTTTGTGGAGTGGAGAGGTAAGGAGGAGTTTGTGGAGGAGTGGAGAGGTAAGATGTAGAGGAGTATGGTGAGGGAAGAACGAAAGTAAACAGATGAGAGGAAGGAACAACGGGAAGATGGAAAACACACACACACACACACACACACTCAAAATACGAAAACTATCACAGCAAACGACACGAACCGTAACAAGCCAGAAAATCAATTCGAGAAAAAATCAAGCAGCAGAGCGAGAAATAGGAAAAGGTGTGATATATAATGCCGGGAAATGGGGGCAGGTAGGATTATTAGGGAGCGGAAATGGGGGAAATGGAAATGGGAGCCTGAGAAGGGTAGGGTTGGGGCAGGATGCGAGGAGAGGAAGAGCACCTAAGAACAAGAACATGGTGTGGAGAAAGGGGGGTAACTTGAGGCTTTGCAGTTTCAATCAATAACTACCTTCCTGGGTGGAGCAGCTGCGACGTCCACCCAGGTGCCAAATCTCTTCCTATTTCCCTACACCTCGCCGTGAAGGACCTTGGCCCACCCTGGCGAGGTACTGTCTACAACAAGGGGACGCCAGTTGCCTTCACCGTGTACATAGTGTAGGAGGGCCTCATAGACATAGCTGCTTGTCTGTGGTCGACGGGTCTGCTCGGTGGGGCAGACTGGGATTAAGCACTAACAAGAGCAACAACAGGAACTTTAGCAGGTCATCAGGATGTAAACTGGACTATTTAGCGATGCCGAATTTATAAAAGGAGATTCCAACCCATATGATTACTGATTATTTTAGTAAGAGGTCATTAGCTTGAAGCCTCGATCAATAAGTAATCAACACCTCTAGGTTCCCCGACACTAATGAAGCCAGATTGCAGCCCTTATGATTACTATTGATCACTTAGCAAGATCTCATTAGGTCTGGGAAGCTGGAGGTCGTAAGTAGGGGGAGAACACGCGAGGGGGGAGGGAAGTAGCTGAAGGTTGTACAGTCTTTGGCAAAAATTTCTCTACGTTCCTGAATTTCTAAAACTAATCAGGCAAGACAGCAACCTATTTTATATCATTTTTCCCGTACATGGAGGCGATTTGCCTGTGGCCACCCCTTACAGGATTAAGGTGTCTGGCAATAGATAAATAGACTCTTCCCATATCTCATTAGGATGTGGGAGGCTGGGAATAGCAAAAGGAGAACGCGCAAGAGGAGATGAAGCTTACTCTTAGTCTTGGTCTGTGATTACGATACACTTTTGCACTTCCGAATTAATGACGCGAGACTGGAACCCTTGTGATTCAAACTGATTACTCACAAAGAGTTTTACAGAGGGAGGCTGTGAAAAAGACGAGGAGATTTACGTGCATGGAGACAACAACAAGAGGTTCACGTTTCAGATGGTCCTGGGGCTGCTACTACTACTACTACTACTGCAACTACTACTACTGCTACTACTACTACTACTGCTACTACTACTACTAACTACTACCCTTGGATAGAGAGAGAGGTCGTGGGCATGGCTTTACACAGAACAAAACCAACTCGTCCAGTGTTAAGGTGATACACGCCCTTTACCTTAACTTGGCCCAGATCTTCGTCCTTTTGCAGCTTATTTCACGGAGCTCAAAGGCACAAAAAAAAAAAGGAAGACAAGAAAAGAGAAAAAATCCCAAAGTTTGGTCCTTTTGCAGCTTATTTCTCGCAGCTCAATGCCCCCCCGCCAAAAAAAAAAAAAAAAAAAAAAAAAAAAAAAAAATCAGCTCTATATCCTTTCCAATAATATTTTTTTTCGTGGACAGAAATTACAATAATAAAAAGATAATGGAGCAGTCAAGGGAAATAAATAATAAATGAAAATAAATTACTTAGGGTGTTTGTAGATTACTGAAAAAATGATGAAATTAAGGGAAAAATAATGAAGGAGCTACAAAGGGTCAGGGGTCAAAGGTGAAGGAGTTGTTATGGTCATAGGTTGTGTGAGGGAGCAAAAGGTGAAGGGATGGAGGGAAAAAGGGAGAGGAGGAGGGGAGAGGGTGGAGAAGGGGGAGAAGGGGAGGGGAAATGGAAGAAGAGAGGGAGAAGGAAGGTTAAGGAAGGGGATGAGAGGGATTGAGGAAATACCGGGAGAGAAAGGAGAAAGAAAATTACATGATAAGGAAGGAAATGAGGAGGAAGAAAAGGAAGGAGGAAAAAAATAAAGGAAAGGGAATGAAGGAAGAGAGGGAAGGAGGGATGACCAGAATAAGGGAAAGTAGGAGGATGAAGGAAGACAGAGAGAAGAGGAAAGGGAGGATAAGGGAAAGAGGGAGGAGGAAGGAAGAGGAGAAAGAAAGGGAAGACAGCACAAAGCGGTAGGGGTCAGAGAGTACTGTAGTTTAGGTAAAGTGGGCTGGGACTGGGAAGGAGGAGAGGAAGGAGGGGAAGGAGGGGGAGAGCTGGAGGAAAGAGGGGACGAATGAGAGGAGGAAGAGAAATAGGAAAGGTGGGGAGGATGGGGAGCACTGCATGATGGAGAAAATGGCAGAGAGGAGGAATAGGAGGATGGATGGATGGATGGATGGAAGACTGACAGGATAGATTAGAGAACAGAAAGTCAGAGAAATAGAGTGAGATGGGAAGGGGGAGAATAAAGGGGGATGAAGAGGAGCAAAGGGAAGGAGGGAGGGGATGGATAGACGATAAGAAAGAGAAGAGTAAAGGGAGGTCAGTTCAAACGGTTAAGGGTCAGGATGTGTTAGGGTGCTGGGTTGGGTAAGGGAGCAGGGGGTGATGGAAAGGGAAGGAAAGGATGAGGTAAGATGGGGAAGTGGGGCAAGGAGGGAACGGAAGGGAGGCGACAAAATGGGAGAGAAGGGAAGGGGAGGCTAACAGTGGGAAGTGGGGAAAGAAGAGAGTGGGAGAAGAGAAATGAAAGTGGGGTAAGAGGAGAATGCAAGGGAGAGCAGAGAGAGGGACTGAGAGGGAAGGAAAGGGAGGAGTAACAGAAGGAAGTGGGGTAAGAAGGGAGTGGAAGGGGATGGTAAGGGAGGGGGAAATACGAGACGGAGGAAGACAAGAGGTAAATTATATAAAAAAAGGAGAAAGTCTAAAAAGGGGGGACTATGGCAAACTGATATGCACTTGGGGTATCGTGGCTTTGAACTGAAAATTGATGATGACTTCCTGTTTTCTATTCTAAAAAAAAATAAAATAGAAAAGCGAAAAGAAAATGAGATAAAGAGAGAAGAAAATGTAAAAAGGGGGGACTATGGCAAACTGGTATGCACTTGGCGTATCATGGCTTTGAACTGGCACTGACGGCTGTGGTATTGATTCAGGGCCTGGCGGGGGCAATGACCAGACAGCCAGGATTGCAGAGTTATACCACCGGATTGCAGAGTTAAACCACCGGATTGCAGAATTATACCACCGGATTGCAGTTATACCACCGGATTGCAGAATTATACCACCGGATTGCAGGTTATACTACCGGATTGCAGTTATACCACCGGATTGTAGAGTTATACTACCGGATTGCAGAATTATACCACCAGACTAAAGTTATACCACCGGATTGCAGAGTTATACCACCGGATTACAGAGTTATACCACCTCCTATAACAAAGAAGTGTGGCGAATATAACACACTAACGAAGGAGATATAACACATTTTACGAAGGATATGGGAAAAGGACCAGACAGCAGGATTGTACAGTAGATTATGCCACTATCAATGTGTGTGTGTGTTCTTACCTTACCTAATTGTTCTTACCTAATTGTATCTTTACAGGAATGAGTCAAGCTCGTATTGTCCCGTGTCTTAAACCATATTTATCGTACATATCCTTAAATTTGTGAATTGTTTTGGCACACACTATTTCATTCGGCAGTGTGTGTGTGTGTGTGTGTGTGTGTGAGAGAGAGAGAGAGAGAGAGAGAGAGAGAGAGAGAGAATTGCAATAAGTGACCTCGATTTGCAAACACGACAAATTAATCCACACAAACTAACTATAACGAGAGAGAGAGAGAGAGAGAGAGAGAGAGAGAGAGAGAGAGAGAGAGAGAGAGAGAGAGAGAGAATTGCAATAAGTGACCTCGATTTGCAAACACGTCAAATTAATCCACACAAACTAACTATAACGAGAGAGAGAGAGAGAGAGAGAGAGAGAGAGAGAGGGAGGGAGAGAGAGAGAGAGAGAACTGCAATAAGTGACCTCGAATTGCAAACACGACAAATTAACCCACACAAACCAACTATAACGGTTGCAAATAACACCAAAAAAGACACACAAGTGAATTAATACGAGTGATAAAGAAAAAATAAGACGAAAATATATGAAAACACGACCAAAATTAGAGAGAGACAAGCCAATATGGACGCAGTGACCGAAACTAAAAGGGAAATTACACGAGGGGGAAAAAATGAGCAGACATGAAAAATTTTACGGTGTGAGCGATGTCAAAGGAGAAACAGAAGTCCGATGAATTATGAAAAAATGTGAAGGGACGCTAACTTTTGAAACATGTATAGGAAAAGGAAAATACTGAACGAAAAGCAAAGGAAAGCAGCGAAATTTAAGAACTACAGCATTATTATGAAAATGTATGAAAGGATGAACGAAGTGAACTGCAAAATAATAATAATAATAATAATAATAATAGTAATAGTAGTAGTAGTAGTAGAAATAATAATAATAATAATAATAATAATAATAATAATAGGAGTAGAAATGAAGGAACGAACGAAAGCAAAGGAAAAAGGCGAGAGTAAAGGAAAAGAGCGATAGAAAAAAAAAACTAGAGCGAAGGAATATGAGATACAGTTTACAAGTGAAAGAATAAAAAATATATATAGCTCACAATGAGAGAAAAAATGAGAACGTAGATTATTTTAGAATGTAATAAAGAAAGATACTGAAAAGATACTAAAAGATACTAACACACACACACACACACACCACATCATAAAAGAGAGAGAGAGAGAGAGAGAGAGAGAGAGAGAGAGAGAGAGAGAGAGCGCGTTTTCGTTAGCGTAATCCTTTTTTTTTTAAATGGAGAAAGTGTATTATTTTCACGTCTGTGGCCCGAATAATAATAATAATAATAATAATAATAATAATAAAATAAACTAACGCCACACGGCTCTCACCTGGCATCTAATTGGACAGGTGGGAATGGCAGGTACTCGAGCTGAAGGGGTTTCGCTAGTACCAGGTAACATTCACTGACTAAATCGCCGCAATCAAAACTTTACGCCAATAATGACCAAACTTCATGAGCTGCATAGTTTGAGAGAGAGAGAGAGAGAGAAAGAGAGAGAGAGAGAGAGAGAGAGAGAGAGAGAGAGAGAGAGAGAGAGAGAGAGAGAGAGAGGAGGGGGAGATGAGGAGGGATCAGAAAACAAGAGAAAGAAAAAATCAACAAACCGATGAGAGAGAGAGAGAGAGAGAGAGAGAGAGAGAGAGAGAGAGAGAGAGTACCCTAACTGTTATTGCTCCCATGTCCTGCTGGGAGGGGGAGAGAAATGGGAGGGGGAGGGAGAAAAATGAGAGAGGGAGAGAGAAAATGGGAAAGGAAAGGAAGGGAGGGAAAATGAGTGAGGGAGAGAATGCGATGAAAAAACTTACGAGAGAGAGAGAGAGAGAGAGAGAGAGAGAGAGAGAGAGAGAGAGAGAGAGAGAGAGAGAGAGAGAGTATACTGAAGCAAATATATGGCAGTGTATGCAGTAAATTAAACACAATCACAGGCAGTTACTCAATACCATGTGGACTGCAATTGGGGAGGGGGTGGGTGTAGGTAGGGAGGAGGTGGAGGGAGGGAGTGGAGCGGAAGAGAGGGAATACTAAAGAGTGAAGAGGGACAGGGGGAATGGAAGAGATGAAGTGAGAGAAGAGGAGAGAAGAGAACAGGAGGGAACAGAGTGGAGGACAAAGAGAAGAGAGGGGGGGAGAGTATAGAACAATGGGGTGGAAAGAAGTGGGAACGGGGAGCTGAAGAAGTAGAGCTGAGAGAAGGGGGGAGAAGGCAGGAGGAGGTGAGGTGAGGAGAAAGAAGAGGGAAGAAGGGAGAAAAGGAGAGGCGGAGACAAAGGATTGGGAAGTGGGAAGAAGTGATGCGGTGAAAAGAAAGAACTACGATGGGGAAGAGGAAGAAAGGAGAAAGTAGAGGGGAGAGATGGAGAGAAGGCAGATGAGGGGATAAAGTGAAGAGGGAGGGACATGAGAAAGTAGAGGAAGAAGAAAGAGAAGAGAACAGACAGAGGGGAAGAACAGAGAGAGAGAGAAGAGGATGAGAAGTGAATTTGTTTGAGCAGGTCCAGGAAACTGAAGGTGATTACACATGGACAATTACTGGGAGTTTAAATAGGAGGGGGTGGGGGGTTAGGGGGGTTAGAGAGGGGTGGAAAGCGGGGTTTGAAGGGGAGACTGGGGTTTAACGTGGCTAGAAAGGGGTGGAAGGGGGGTTAAAATGGAGATCTGGGGGCTTGGAAAGGGAAGAATTTAAATGGAAAGGGATTTAGATGGGGGGCTGGGTGTTTAAAGGGGGGGCTAGAGAGGGAGGGATTGAAATGAGAGTTGGATGTTTAAAGGGACTAGAGGGAGGGATTTAAATGGGGGGTTGGGTGTTTAAAGGGGGCAAGAGAAGGAGGGATTTAAATGGAGGGTTGGGTGTTTAAAGGGAGCCAGAGAGGGAGGGATTTAAATGAGAGGTTGGGTGTTTAAAAGGAGCCAGAGAGGGAGGGACTTAAATGGGAGGTTGGGTATTTAAAGGGGGCTAGAGAGGGAGGGATTTAAATGGAGGGTTGGGTGTTTAAAGGGACTAGAGAGGGAGGGATTTAGATGGGGGTTGGGTGTTTAAAGGTTGCTAGAGAGGGAGGGATTTAAATGGGGGGTTGGGTGTTTAAAGGGGGCTAGAGAGGGAGGGATTTAAATGGGGGGTTGGGTGTTTAAAGGGGGCCAGAGAGGGAGGGATTTAAATGGGAGGCTGGGTGTTTAAAGAGTTAAAGAGGGAGATTTAAATGGGCCTTTGGGTGGGTCGGGAGGTATGAGAGGGGTGGAGAGGGTAGTTTAAATTAAAGGAATGTAAAAGATCACACCCCTTCTCCTCCTACCAACAACTTATAAATATAAATAAAAATAAATAAATAACATGAAAGGGATACATAGTTGGTGGACTGGGTAGAAAGGAGGCACATTTTTTTTTTCAATGGTGGCCTCAGCTAAAAGTGAGTCACAGGAGCCGGAGATCAATGCAGCAAAAGGTAAATATGTAGTGAAAGCATGACGTCATCCACTGGCTTCATCACGCTATGGTAATCCAGTAATCAATGACCGTAAATAAACAGCAGCCTAAATGGGTCCCGTAATGGCACACAGGCAGACACACATGCATTAGCCACACACACACACACACACACACACACACACACACACACACACACACACATCGTTTTCAGTGACATTAGTATCGATTGTGTAAAAAAAAAAAAACTATAGCTTTCTTATGTAAAAAAATAATAATAATAATTCTCTATTTTTGGGCCATTAGTTTCATTCCATTAACACCCCTCTGTGGTCTCCCTCTCTCTCTCTCTCTCTCTCTCTCTCATAACGTGACCTTGACCTTCCCTCCCACCACCAAAAATAAATATCCATGGCCTATCTTCCAGCCTTATGAGGTCACCACCAGCTAGCCAATCACCTTAAAGCAATTTTATGACGTCACCAACGGCCAGCCAATCACAGTGCAGCAAGATAATGACGTCACCACCAGCCACCAATCACCGTAAAAAATATTCATGACGTCAGAACCAGCCAGCCAATCACCGTGGAGTAATATAATGGCGATTTAGTTTTAGCTTCAGTCAAATCTGCAGTCTATTCCAACTACTATCTATCTATCAATTTATCTATCTAAACTGCATGACACCGTAGCTCTTTATTATCAAGAGAGAGCGTACAACTCTCTCTCTCTCTGCCTGCCTGCCTGCATGCATACCTACCTACCTACCGACGTTCCTACTTACCTACTTACCTGTGTATATCTACCTACGTACATATCTATCTGCGGTCTTTTTCTGCTATATACCTAGATACTCCTCTCTCTCTCTCTCTCTCTCTCTCTCTCTCTCATCATCGATCTCCACCTCCCTTCAATCCCATGACCCTATAATTCCAATCTTTCCTTCAAGGCGTTCACTCATCCAACCCTCCCTTCCTTCACCTTCCTTCTCACCTGCCTACAATCACCTATAATAAGATGCAAAGGAAGTGATGAAGGAAGGCAATGTAGGATGCAAGGGAAGTGAAAATGATAAGGAGGTGATGAGGGGAGGGTAATGACAGGAAATGAGTAAAGGTGAGTATTAAGACATAAAGATAATGAAGAAAGTGAGTAACCATGAGTAATATACTGGGAAACAGTGTACAGAGAGAGAGAGAGAGAGAGAGAGGGGGGGGTAGTGCTGACTGTATCGACTGCTGACGTAGTTACTGCACAGCTGCTGCGTCCTCTCTCTCTCTCTCTCTCTCATTTTTTTTTAACCTTTTAACCTTTCGTACACCGCCAGCACTTTCACTCAAATCAACACACACACACACACACACACACACACACACACACACACTTCGTAATCATGCTAACGGAACACGCATACAGACACCCATGCATACACACACACACATGCACACCTCTTGACATACACAGACCCAGACACGCACACGCTCGCCTCCGACTAGCCTAATCATGGTAACGGTACAGACACACACACACACACACACACACACACACACACACACACACACACACACGCAGAAAATATGGACTGTGGTGTAGGCTATTTCTTCCAGGCTTTCCCACCCTTATTTCCTTCCCTCCTTCCTTCTCCTTTAAAATTTCCCTTCCTTCACTCTGTTCCTGCCTTCCCTTCCTTTTACCTTCCTTTCCCATATTCGTCTCCTATGTCTTTCCTTCTCTAGATTCCTTTACTATATTTTCCTTCTTCCTTCACTTATTCCCTTCCTTTTCTTATTATTTCCTTCCTTCCTTCCTTCTTTTTTCCCTTCCCTTTTCCTCCTACCGTCTCTTCTTTTTTCCTTCTTTCTTTCCCTTCCTTCTCTTATTTCCTTTCCTTTTTCCTCCTTCCTTCACCCACTTTATCCCTACTTTTCTCTCTCTCCATTTTCTCTTTATCTCTCCTTCCTTCATTATTCTTTTTTCTTTCTTTCCTTCCCTTTTCTTTCCCCTCCTTACCTTTCCTTCTCTTTACCTGTACTTTCTTCACCATTTTCTTTCCTTCCTTCTTCCTCTTTATCTTCTCTTCCTTCATCATCTCTCTCTCTCTCTCTCTCCCTCTCTTCACTTATTTCCTTCCTTCTTCCCTTCTTTCTCATTTTCATTTCCTTTTTCCTCTTCCTCCTTCCATTACTTTCACTTTCTTGCACAAAAACACACACCCAGGCAAATAATAATGATAATAATAAAAAAACAAATAAAACACTGAGAAAATGAAAGCAAGACCATAAAAAAACAAACGAAGAATAAAACAAGATAAACCAAAGCAATGAAAACAGACGAGTGAGCATAAAACAAACACACTGACAAACACGCACAAACAAACGAAGAGAAAAACACAAAAACAACTAAAATAAAAAGCAAGCAAGAAAAAAACAAGCGAAAATAAACAAGTGAATAAAAACAATGACAACAAACTCACAAGGGCAAACACAGATACTTAAAAAAACACAAATAAACAAACAGATCAATTAAACATACGAAGAAAAAACACGACAAACACACAAACAATTAAAACAAACGTAATCAAAGTCAACAAACTTACGAGGACAGACAAACACACTGACAATTAATAAAGCAAAAACAAACGAACAAACACAGGCCAATTAAATCGAGAGAGAGAGAGAGAGAGAGAGAGAGAGAGAGAGAGAGAGAGAGAGAGAGAGAGAGAGAGAGAGAGAGAGAGAGAGACCGTGAATAAACATGAAACATAAACACTGCACAAGGACAAACACACTAAAAAACACGGGAAAAACACTAGCAGAAATACCATCACATACGAGTATACAACATGACTCATACATATCCATACACACGCATACCAGGCCAGGTTGAAATATGTATACCACCTACCTGTACGTAATTAGAATACACACACACACACACACACAAACACATTTTATCCTGTCCGTCTGTCTGTCTGTCTGTCTGTCTGTCTGTCTGTCTCTCTCTCTCTCTCTCTCTCTCAGCTATTGTGGAGGCAGTGTATGACTTCCTCAAGGAGTGTCTGGATGGTTGTTCTTGCCGCAGTTTTGTTTAGTGTGTGTGTGTGTGTGTGTGTGTGTGTGTGTGTGTGTGTGTGTGTGTGTGTGTGTGTGTGTGTGTGTGTGTGTGTGTGTGTGTGTGTGTGCAGATGTTTCCAGTATGCTATCGTGTGTAAGCTCATTCATTAGAGAGAGAGAGAGAGAGAGAGAGAGAGAGAGAGAGAGAGAGAGAGAGAGAGAGAGAGAGAGAGTCATAGCAGTGAAGGGATAAAAATAAAAGGAAGATGAAGAGAGTCTAAGGATATATTCTTAGCACACGTAAGGAGATTGACGAAGGACTTGAGAGATTGGCGCTGAGAATAGCACATGGATCGATACTGCCAATCACACACACACACACACACACACACACACACACACACACACACACACACATTTTATCAACTAACCTACACCCATTATATTCTCTGTCTCGTCTCTGTCTGTCTGTCTCTCTCTCTCACACACACACACACACACACACACACACACACACACACACACACACACACACACACACCATATTACTTCTCCATTTATGCACTTTCTCAGCCATTCACTCCCATCTCTCTCTCTCTCTCTCTCTTATCTACCTACCTATCTATCTATCTGTCTGTATGTCTGCTTGTGTCTGTCTGTATCTATCTACCTATCTAAGTGTCCGTATGTCTGTTCTTGTGTCTATCTATCTATCTACCTTTCTACCTCTGCCATACGCACCTGTCAACTGCGCTCATTCATAACACACAGGTGTCTTTCACGCACACATTCATTCACTCACTGACGCACATGTGTATAAGTGTACATATCGGTAGTCATACACACGGCCTACCTGTGTAAACTGATACACAGGCATGATTCTCTCTCTCTCTCTCTCTCTTTCACACACACACACACACACACACACACACACACACACACACACACACACACACACACACACATCAATTCACTCACTGGAGCAGAAATATACGAGGCACACGCACACAAAAAACAAATGCTCACACACACACACACACACACACACACACACACACACACACACACACACACAGAACCAAGTTACACTCTTCCTTGGGCCATCTTCCCAAAAATTCCACCAAATGACACCTCCATAGCCCTTTTTCTCCCACATACATCAAAATACCAGAGAGAGAGAGAGAGAGAGAGAGAGAGAGAGAGAGAGAGAGAGAGAGAGAGAGAGAGAGAGACCTATGCAATTTCCCACACTCGTAACAATACTCTTATCAGCCATCGTCTTCCGCTGACTGATGCGATACGTAGGAAAGTCAGCATCGTAAACTTAAGATGCTGGACAGTTCTTACGCACATAAATAATTTCTCTCGTAGTAAAGAAACCTGGCTTCTCTCTCTCTCTCTCTCTCTCATTTTCTTTCAATGTTCCGACACTATGGTCTCTATGTCTGTCCCAAATTCTGCTTTCAATGTTACGGCACTATCAATGCTCTCTCTCTCTCTCTCTCTCTCTCTCTCTCTCTCTCTCTCTCACACACACACACACACACACACACACACACACACACACACACACACACACCACCATTCACCACCTCACCCCCTCCCCCACCTATATCACACTCAATCACTCCCTCATTCCACCCACTTGCTCTCATTCACTCTCCCTCACTCCCTCTCTCTTTCTCTCTCTCACACACGGCCATTCTTAAAAAACTCTACTGAATTTGATCGCCTAAGTGATTACGCCATTTGCTTCACTTAAGGTCACTCTCTCTCTCTCTCTAGTTGCTTCACTAACACACACACTCTCTCTAGTTCCTTCACTTAGGGGCTTTCTCTCTCTCTCTCTCTCTCTCTCTCTCTCTTTATCTCTATGTAGCATATTTCGTTCAAGGTCACAGTCATACATACAAACATACACATCTGTTTTACCTGCTTTGCGTGTCTGTCACTATGCATGTATCAGTGGGTTCTGTGTGTGTGTGTGTGTGTGTGTGTGTGTGTGTGTGTGTGTGTGTGTGTGTGTGTGTGTGTGTGTGTGTGTTTTGATGACCTTGCCCGGGCTACTGCCTTAAAAAAACAGTATCAACTTTGCAGGTCGTCACGCGCACACACACACACACACACACACACACACACACACACACACACACACACACACTCTCTCTCTCTCTCTCTCTCATATACACACACATGCCAGCAATCAACGGAAAGGAAACATAAGCAGGTACACACACACACACACACACACACACACACACACACACACACACACACACACACACACACACACACACATTCCTCTATGACTAACATCCTGCACCATCTCCTCAATCTCCTTCAACACTCAACCTGAATAAAATCGTCTGGTTGGGTTAAGGGTCTCGGTATTAACACTCTCAGGCTGGAAACTAACAGCTGAATAAAATCGTCTGTCGTTGAGTAGAACAGAATAAAAGAGTTGCACCGTTCATGACAAGGTTACGTGTCTGTGTTCCGTACTTCATAATACGGACCAGGTAAGGCAGAGAGGTCCCCCATTTAAACAGGTGTACTGTGATAAGTATAAGCACTCCTTGAACTACTACTACTACTACCACCACCACACCACGACATCACCACTACTACTACTACCACCACCATCAATACTAATACTACCACTACTATTACTACTAGTACACAGAGAACCACTACTTATCTCCCCAATCTTTATATCTCTACATTACTAGACAGCACATCAAACAAGGCCGCTTATCAACACGACAGAGGGAGAAAAAACGGGGAGAGGATAGTTAGGGAGAAAAGGGAAATGATGTATGGCTGGATAATGAGGGCCAGAGAGGAAAATGACACTGATAATGAAGGGCAGGGAGTAATGACGGTAATGATGATGGGGGATGAGGGAAAGTGTGACTGGTAATGAGAGGGGGAGGCAAAGGACCGTGTGTGGTAATGAGGATGGGAGATAATACAAGATAATGTGTGGTAATGAGGATGGGAGATGATATAAGAGAAATGACTGGGACAGAACACATAAAAGATGAGGTTAAATGGCCACAGAAAACGGGGGATGGAAGACGGAAGGGAGACTTTAAAAAATGGAAAGGAGGACGACAGAAAATGATATGGGAGACGTAAAAAGACTATCTATCTATCTATCTACCTATAGCCCGACGCCCTAATCCCGCAAAGGGTGGCCGAAGACAAAACGCCTCCAAGTCACTCTGTCACCCACCATTCGACGAAAGGATGATAAACGATAATTACAGATAACATACAATGCTTTATCACCTTTCAACACCTTCCACTTCAAATTCCTCCACTCTTATCTATTCCCTGTTAACCTGTTCCATCCAACCCCAGGAAAACGTACATGACTGAAAAAAAAAAAAACAGTCACCTCTTAGGGTTGACACACACACACACACACACACACACACACACACACACACACACACACACACACACACACACACACACACACACACATACACACACACACACACACACGCTAGCCATGAATTAGGAGTCCCATGTTACCATTAAAGATAGCATGATAAGATAAAGAAAAACGGAGAAATTGAAAGACAGAATGAACATCACATAAAGAGAGAGAGAGAGAGAGAGAGAGAGAGAGAGAGAGAGAGTGTGTGTGTGTGTGTGTGTGTTACTGCAGTCACGCGAGGGGTTATGTTATGGGGTGAAGTGGGACGTAACAAGGGGAGGGGAGGGGAGGGGAGGGGAGGGGAGGGGAGGGGAGGGGAGGGGAGGGGAGGGGAGGAGAGGGAGAGGGGAGGATAGGAAAGGAGAGGGTAACGAAGAAGAGAGAGAAAGGGGAGGGGAAAGGAGAATGAGGAGAGGATAGGGAGGAGACAGGGAAGAGGGGAGAGAAGGGGGAGGGGAGGATAGGGAGGGAAAGAGAAGGGAAAAAGGGAGAGACAGAAAGGAATGTGGGACAGAAGGGGTGTCTCCCTTAGCCTGGCTGCCCTTATGATCAGTGGAAGGGCACGAAAGGGAGGGAGGAGGGAAGGAGGGAGAGTAGATGGAGGGAGGAGGGAAGGAGGTAGAGTAGACGGAGGGAGGAGCGACGAAGGGAGGGTAGATAGATGGAGAAGGGGAGGAGGGAGATTAGCTAGAGGGAGAAGGGAAGAGAAGGGAAGGAGGGAGAGTACACAGAGGGAGGAGGGAAGGGGAGGGAAGGAGGGAGAGTACACAGAGGGAGAAGGGAAGAGGAGGGAAGGAGGGAGAGTAACAGAGGGAGAAGGGAAGAGGAGGGAAGGAAGGAGAGTACACAGAGGGAGGAGGGAAGGGGAGGGAAGGAGGGAGAGTACATGAGGTGAATAAGAGACAGGAGAAGAGACAAGGAGGGGGAGGAGGTAATCATTGAGAGGAGATGAGAGGAAAGGAAGGGAGAAGAGGAAGAAGGGTGAATAACGAAAGGCTAAAAAGGAAGGAAAGAAGGGTGAAATAAGGGAGACTAGAAATATACACAGAAGATAGGGTACTAGAGACTATGTAAGTATGTGGAGTGTATGACTATGTGCGTTATGTGTGTATGTGCGTTACGTATGTGCATGTACCTGTATGTGTATGTATGCTTGAGTTTACATCATGCTAATGTATATATGGCTAGTATGAATGAATGTATAAGTATGCATGTGTGTCCACGCGCGTCTGTGTGTGTGTGTGTGTGTGTGTGTGTGTGTGTGTGTGAAAGGGGGAGTAGGGGGCGGAGATGGAAGGGAAGGGTTAAGATCTAGAATGGTCAAACAGGAAAATGACACGAATGGGAAATTGAGGGATGATGGGATGGATGGGATGGGTCAGGGAGGAGGAGGAGGAGGAGGAGGGGGAGGAGGAGGAGGAGGAGGAGGAGGAAAATGTGCGACAGAAAAAAAGAGGAAGAGGACAATAATGATTATCAAGATGAGAGAGAGAGAGAGAGAGAGAGAGAGAGAGAGAGAGAGAGAGAGAGAGAGAGAGAGAGAGAATGATGACACGGATGATTTACTGAGAGCACGAATTCAAGCTTCATCATCATCATCATCAGCCGGCGTTACTCCACTGCAGGACAAAGACCCAAGCTTTCTCCACTCTGACCTATTGGCTACCACTTCAATATAAGAACCTTCCATACTTTCTTCTTCCTATACATCTTCCACCTGAACCTGGCTCAAATTTTTGTCCTGTTGCAGATCACACAGCTCAATGGCAGAGGAAGACAATGCCCCGGCTCAACGTCCTAGTTAGAGCACTTCCTCGTGACTAGCATCATATTCTAGAGTTACTTTTACAACTCAGCACTGATGATGGAAAGATGGCAATTTTAGGCCAATACACCTTACTGCACCTGATCCCTTAACGCATGCATTTCGCTACTTAACCAGGTGAACAGGGAAGGGACTAACTAGTGTATGTAGGTGACTATCTAGGGCAAAAACAAAGTGGTTCTCTGACATTCACTTCTTCTCCTTAAGTCGCCCCCAGAATGTAAAAAGAAAAAAGGAAAAGAAAAATAACTTGCCTGAGAGAGAGAGAGAGAGAGAGAGAGAGAGAGAGAGAGAGAGAGAGAGATTACGGGTGTAGCAATTTACGCCCACCAAAACTTTCAACGACGCCCATATAACATACAGGAACTTTCACAGCTTATATAGGATCAGGCCTCTCTCTCTCTCTCTCTCTCATTCCATTCTCCTATCCATTCCTCCCCACACCCTCTTCTCCTTCCTCCATCTTCCACTTTTCATCCCTCACCATTTCCATCAAACTCTCTCTCTCTCTCTCTCATCCACCCAACTCCACACCTACTATATCCACCTCTCCACCTTCCATTTCCTCATCATTTACATTTCCACCAAACTCCGTCTCTCCACCCTTCCCTATTTTTACACTCCACCCTCCTACTCCTCCACCTTTTTACCTCCACTCCCTCCAGGCCTCCCCCTCCTCTCCCTCCACCTACTTTTTCATCCTTTTATTTTCCACTTTCTCAGCAAACTCCACCTCTCTCCACCCTTCCCTATTTTTATATACTCCACCCTCCTTCTCCTCCACTTTTTTACCTCCGTTCCCTCCAGGCACCTCCACCCTTGCCTCCAGTCCTTCCTTGTACCTCCACCTTGCACCTCCACCCTTTCTCCACTCAATCAAGCCTCAACTACCTGTTCATTATAATCAATTCTTGTTTACCTGAAAATATAATCAATCTCACTATTAGATTACCTTTCTACTATTTTTCTTATGGTGTGTGTGTGTGTGTGTGTGTGTGTGTGTGTGTGTGTGTGTGTGTGTGTATACGTCTTTTCGTGTAGTAAAAACAACCAAACACTAACTGTACACAAGGACCCGAATTCTTATCAGTTAAGGAAGCTCCCGAACACCTTTTTCTATGCGATTTATTTGCCCATTACACCTTACTGTCCTCTTGTGTGTTATATAAATCCTTCCAACATCGCCTGCATAAATCACGTACAACAGGATATTAACCAGCCATATCCAAGAATAAATCGCCAAGGAAGTCACGTTGAGGATGGGATTGCAAAAATGAGTTGCACTGGCGAATCAATATTTAGTCGCGCTTGGGTATCGGATTAAGGTGTGTGTGTGTGTGTGTGTGTGTGTGTGTGTGTGTGTGTGTGTGTGTGTGTGTGTGTGAACTATATATGGGTGGACATGTTTGTATGCTCGTGTAGGCTAAACCAACTATGAATGTGTGTGTGTGTGTGTGTGTGTGTGTGTGTGTGTGTGTGTGTGTGTGTGTGTGTGTGTGTGTGTGTGTGTGTGTGTACGTCTGCCTATGTGTGCATGTGCAAACCAAGTATGAATGTGCGTGTTCTTGACAGTTCCGACACGCCCATTGTCCGTCCCATCTCCCCCCATATCCCCTCCACCTCCCCTCCTCTCTATCCCTTCTTTCTTTACCCCTCTTCTCTCTTCTCTATTCACAGTTCATCTATTCCTCATATTTCTTTACCCTGCCCTCTCTTCCTCCATGCTGTATAATTTCTATCATCTCATGCACTCTTCATTCCTCTCTCTCTCTCTCGCCCTCTTCCGCTCCTTTCTTTATCTCTCCCTCTTAAATACACAAGTACACTCTCTCACTTCCCTCTTTCCTCTCTCTCTTTATCCCTCCCTTTCTTTCTCTTATATACTTCCTCTTGTCACTTTACTCCTGCCTCATGCACAATACTTCTCTCCCTCCCTCCTCTCGCTTCCTATCTCTCTCTCCCACGTAAATCTGCCTCTATCTTCCTCTTCCTTCTCTCTTTATCCCTCCCCCTCCTCCCCCCCTCCCTTATCTACCATCACCCCCTCCCTCCCTTTCTCTTGCAACTCAACAAAGGCTGTCAGAACCACCCAATGATCTCCAACCTTACTATTTTGCGCCCTCCGGTGTGTGTGTGTGTGTGTGTGTGTGTGTGTGTGTGTGTGTGTGTGTGTGTGTGTGTGTGTGTGTGTGTGTGTGTGTGTGTGTGTTGAGACTGGACTGTTTTTGCCCTGCTTGTTAGGAACAGATTACTGATTCGATATTTATCCTGGAGAGTTGGCAAATTTGACTTAAAAATACCATCCCCATTGACCAAACTGCTGAGGTTACGGAAGAAGAGGAAGAAGAAGAAGAAGAAGAAGAAGAGGAAGAAGAAGAAGAAGAAGAAGAGGAAGAAGAAGAAGAAGAAGAAGAAGAGGAGGAGGAGGAGGAAGAGGAAGCAGGGGTAAGCGTGGAAGCGGAAATAGCGAAGAGTGGTGAAGTGTGAATATAACTGCTTGAAATTACGAAAATGCCTGCCCATCCTCTTTCCCGCAACACGACTTGAGAGAGAGAGAGAGAGAGAGAGAGAGAGAGAGAGAGAGAGAGAGAGAGAGAGAGAGAGAATTTCCTTCGACTTCTTTTCCCCTTCCATTTCTCCATTTCCCCTTCCATTTCATCTCCCCTCCTCCCTTCCTGCCTTTTTACCCCCTTCTTCTCATTCTCAATTCCCTGCCACGCTTCTTCCCCTCCTCTTCCTCTCTTCTATTCCCCAAACATCCCCTTTCCATCCCTTTCCCATTCCCATCCCACACATCACGCCTCCTCTCTCCCACCTCCATCCCTTTCTCCCTTCACGCATCTCAACTTATCTTTCTCCTCCCCCTCCCTGCTCCCTCCCCTTCCTCTCTCTCTCCATCCCTCCCTTTCCCCTCACCCTCTCTACATCTCTTTCCCCTCTCAAACACCTCAACTTACCTTCCTCCTCCCCCTCTCCCTCCTCTTTCCTCTCTTCATCCCTCACTTTTCCCCTCCTATACACCTCTCCTCTTCTCCCTTCCTCCCCCCTCCCCCCACACCTGGACCCATAGACAGAGAGGGACAGGCAAACAGACAGACAGACAGGCAGGCAGCTGTGTTTGTATGCCCGTGAGTGATAGGGGTAATGGAGAGAAGGTATGACGTGGGGGGAAAGGGGAAAAAAGACGAGCATCATCAGGAGAGGAGAGGAGAGGAGAGGAAAGGAAAGGAGAGGAGAGGAGAGGAGAGGAGAGGAGAGGAGAGGAAAGGAAAGGAGAGGAGAGGAGAGGAGAGGAGTGGAGGACTAATTTAGATACGATGGAGAAAAAGAGAGCAGAAGAAACGAGAAAAAATGAAAGAAGAGAGAAGAGGAGAGGAAAGGAGAGGAGAGAGGAGAAGAGGGGATGAGACGAGAAAAAAAAAGAAGAGAGAGAAGAATTGAAGAGGAGAGAAAAGAAAAAAGAGAAGAGGAGAGAAAAGAAAGAGAGAAGAGAAGAGGAGAGAAAAGAAAAAAGAGAAGAGGAGAGAAAAGAAAAAAGAGAAGAGAGGAGACGAGCTGAACAGAGCAGATTGCAGAAAAAAAAATGGCAGATCTGATTACATGAGGGTAAGAGATAAAAAAGGAAATAAGGGAATAGATGATGAGAGGAGGGAATGAGTGGATCAAAAGAGCAATGTATGTGTGATATTAATGTAGATGGGGGTGAGGGAGGGATAAAATGGAGGAATGGAGGGAGGGAAAGGGAGGAAGAAGGAAGAAGGGAGGCCAGAGAGAGGAGAAGGAGGAGGAGGAAGGAGAGATGAAAGAGAGAGGGAGGCATAAAATGGGATAGAGGAATGGAAAGGAAAGGGAGGAAGAAGGAAGGAAAAAGACAGAAGGACGGAGAGAAGAAAAGGAGGAGGAGGAAGGAGAGATGAAAGAGAGAGGGAGGGATAAAATGGAATAGAGGAATGGAAAGAAGGAAAGGGAGGAAGAAGGAAGGAAAAAGGGAGAAGGACGGAGAGAGGAGAAGGAGGAAGAGGAAGGAATGATGAAAGAGAGGGACCAAGAAGAGATGACGAAAAGACGATGGGAAGAGAAGGAAGAAGTGGGAAAGGGGTAGAAAGAGGAGAGAGAGAGAGAGAGAGAGAGAGAGAGAGAGAGAGAGAGAGAATCAAGAATGCTACCAAACAACACAACCCTCGATAATAAAAACTTGTTATGGAAAAACACTGCTACTAAGGCCTTGCACCCCTCACACAGCACTTCTTCGTGACTAGCACCATAATCCAGTGTTAATCTCTTGCCACATATCATCATTCACGACGGAGAGACGGCAATTTTACACCAATTAAAGTGAACAGAGTAAAAATAAATTTCTTTGACATTATTATTCCTACTTACGTAAGATTCCGTGAAGGGAGAGAGGGTTTTCTTGGTCCGGCTTCTTATGTCACCTGTCTTACCTGGAAATAAGAGAGACGGGAGTTAATTACAGGTATCTCTACAGGTAACATTTAATGAAGGAGCTGTTATATACATTCATAGACACATACAAAAATACAAATACACACACACTGACATTACATATACACACACATATAGATTAAGCACCTCAGTTATACATACATAAACACACATACACACAGACTAATATATATACACACACAAAATACATTACAAAGTTTACAAATTCGCTGACACATGGAGAAAATATCAACTATCTAACCATATAAATATCTCTATGGTTTACTGTGGAATATAAATCGAGAGACGGTGTGGAGTACGGTGTGTTGTAATTATAGTGTAAATTATAGTGTATGTTGTAAATTATAGCGTAAGGTCTTGTTATTACTATCTTATCCACCTTCACACCCCCAGGCCTCCACCCCCTACCCTCCTCCACATCCCCATCCCATCCACCAACCCCCTTGCTACTCATCCTCCCCCCCAAACCACCCCCAATGATCCCCTTCACAGTTCACTATGCCAACCCCCACTATAAATGTCCATCTATCTATCGATCTATTTATCTATCTTCAGGATGGCCACTCCACCCTTACTCCTCATCCCCCTTCCTCATACCCCACCATCCTTCCTCATTCTCATGTCATATATCCCATCACCCATCCACACCCATTCACTATCCACCCCCACCCATAATCACCCACTCCATACCTCTCATTCCCCCATCATTCTCCCCACTCCATACCTCCTCATCCCCCCGCCATTCTCCCCCCACTCGCCTTCCCTCCTCTCCAGCACCCCTCACCCCTCTCCCCCACCCACCACTCCCTCTTCGCTGCTAATTCACTCACCCTCACCCTTTGACAGTAAATACCTCTTCATTCTCTCATCCTACACACACACACACACACACACACACACACACACACACACACACACACACACACACACACACACACACACACACACACACACACACACACACACACCGTAATTAACAACCCCCCACTATTCACTGCATTATAAGGGTGCAATAAGGCGAAAATTCCCCATAAAAGACCCCTACGATCGCCCCTATGACCACCCTTTGACCCCTCACACACGTAATTGGGAAGAAAAAAACAGGAAAATTAGAGAGAAAAACATCAAACATCTAAACATAAATATCTAATATGGAAGAGAGGAGGGAAATTAAATGGTAGAGAGGAATCAGGAAAACACACCCACACACCCACACCCACACCCACACACATAAACTCTCTTCACACTAAACTACAGCTCAACTCTTGTCACTAATACACACACACACACACACACACACACACACACACACACACACACACACCCACACTCACACGCACACCCACACACACACACTCTCTTCACACTAAACTACAGCTCAACTCTTGTCACTAATACACACACACACACACACACACACACTCTTTACCAATTTCATTTAGTAACTTCCCCTCCTCTCTCTCTCTCTCTCTCTCTCTCTCTCTCTCATCTCAAAAAAATCTTACCACACCCAGAAAATAAAAAAATAAATAAGAGAATAAATGAATCAGTAAATTCGTCTACACTTGGCTAATAGTAAAATAAAATATGGCTTCCTAGTCACGAAGAAGTGGAGCAGTTTCTTAACCCCTTCAGCCCGACGTCCTTCCAAGTTAAAGACAATCATCTATGGTTAACCAGAGAGAGAGAGAGAGAGAGAGAGAGAGAGAGAGAGAGAGAGAGAGAGAGAGAGAGAGAGAGAGAGAGAGAGGGTACTGGGGTGAATACACGTCTGATTTTTCCCAACAATATGGCGCCGATTTACTTATATATCTACTACTACTACTACTACTACTCCGACTTGGTGGTAATAGTAGTAGTAGTAGTAGTAGTAGCTCCAGTCAATTTAACGCAATACTGGAAACGTCTCATGTATATAAGGGGGTACTGAGGAATATTTTTAACCCCTACAGTTAAAATGGCCTCTCCTGGGCTGAATAAGAATCGTTTGGACGGCAAGAATGTAATAATTAACAGAAAAATAGAATAAGTACAGAATATAATACCGCAAATACAAAAAATAAAAAAAAATAATAAATAGTACAAAATATAATGCCGGGAGTACAAAAAATAAGAAAAAAACATATTATATATAGTACAAAATATTAAATAGTACAAAAATATAATAAATGGTACAAAGTAATAGTAAAGAATGTAATAAATAGCTACTAAAATGAAGAAAGTAATACCGGTACAAAAATAAACAATAGTACAAAATATTAAAAAGTACAAATATATAACAATCAGTACGATATATAAAAAAAATAGTACAAAAATATAACAGGTGGTATGTGCAAAGGTAAAGGTGTTGTGAGCACCTGGTGGGAATGGGGCGCCTAGCTTCCCACGCTACGGCCAGACACAACCCAGACGGTAGTGTTTTCTCAGTAAAAAAAAAAAAAAAAGAATAAAATACTGAAAATACACATATACAACAAGATATACATATGGGTGTAAGTCTTGACCTTGGTACAATGATCAATAAAACCAAATAAATAACAATAACAAAAACAACAGCAATAATAATAATACTAACAATAACAAAAATAATAATAATGATGATGATACTACTACTACTACTACTTCTACTACTACTACTACTAATAATAATAATAAAACTCAAAATAATCCCCAACACACACATTGCACCAGGTGTTCCAAATGATGTGGATTACGACGAAATGGCTGGCATAAATATCCTGCCAGGACAAGAACACTGCATAAATCGGGGTCAGTCTGGCTGCAACAAGGCCATTAGGAGTAAGTATCACACGTTAAATTGCCTGGGAAAGGAAACAGTGAACGAGGCAAAGACTAATCACTAACTGGTTTCTTCTTATCACTTTCTAATGTCGTTTCATTGGTGCATAAATTCGTGTGACGGAAGTGTGGAAAAAAAGAGAAAAAAGTCGTACAGGAACTAACAGAGTCGAACCTTTAACTGGTGTGTGTGTGTGTGTGTGTGTGTGTGTGTGTGTGTGTGTGTGTGTGTGTGTGTGTTTCTGTTGATGGTGCTGTGTGTAGCGACCTTGGCTCAAATTTGCTATCTCTTCATCCTGAATGCTGAGATGTAGCAAAATACCACAACACAGCACACCACACCACAACACACTACACAGAATCACACCTAACCACCACACACCACACCACAACACACTATACAGAATCACACCTAACCACCACACACCACACCACAACACACTATACACAATCACACCTAACCACCACACACCACACCACAACACACTATACACAATCACACCTAGCCACCACACACCACACCACACCATACCACACACACTTCCCTCACACCACCACCGTCTTACCCAACGTCTTCTGTCCTCTCCATAGGTCCCACAGTTGCACTAAATTCTACTTATAGCCTCTTACAAGGATGAGGGAAGGAGGCCTTTGTACTTTAAGTGGATGGAGCTTAACATATCTTGATTAACCTTGTCGAGAAAGTGACCCAATTGACCTACTCCTCCTAACACCAGACGATTTTATTCAGCTGAGGAAAAGCCCCTGCCCAGAAGAAAAGGTTGGCCCTGTTCTTGGTGGTAGGGCCCATCTCCCCTCCAAGTCTCCCTGCCATACACCCTCCATCTCCCCTCCAAATCTCCCTGCCTTACGCCCCTCCAAGTCTCCCTGCTATACGCCCTCCATCTCCCATCCAAGTCTTCAATACACTAACTCTTCACAAAACAAACACTGGATTACCACCATGTATTTTCAACTCTATTAACTCCATCACTACCCAAACTCTAATATCCAAACAGTGGCAATTCTTTTATATGCATTTCTTTGGGTCTCACTCCTCTCAGTCCCCTTACCATGCGCCCTTCCCTAAGTACACATCAACAACTTACATCCCTTTAAGTTACTTGATAGATTTCAAGCACAAAATCTTATCTTAACCTCGAGATACTTGCACCATCTCTTATATTTCTTGAGGTCTCCCCCTCCACACATCGAAATCAACAACTACCATGTAACTGATTCCTGAATCTAAATACACACACACACACACACACACACACACACACACACACACACACACACACACACACACAAGTACCCTATCCTGCCCTAACCTCTCCACACACACACACACACACACACACACAAGTACAGCCGCAGTACCCTATCCTGTCCTAACCTCTCCACCTTACCATCAGGAAGGACAGGATGCGCTATATTACGTACTTACCCTCACTTTTACACAATTGGCTGTACAATTTACCTCTTAACAAGGAAGTAGGTGTATTTTTTTATGCTGTGGTACACCCGGAAGGACAATTTAAGAGTTAAGAGGGAAGTTATTTGTTGATGGATGAGGGCAGGCGCGTGGCTGCTAGGAGAAACGGGCCTAAAAGACTGTAAGTGTAAAACAAATGCTACTGTTCTGACGATGATGATGATGATGGTGGTGGTGGTGGTGGTTGCGGTGGTGATGATGATGAAGATGGTGGTGATGATGATGGAGTTTAGGATAAGGTGTCTATATGCATGTGCTTGTGAGAGTTACGAGGTGTGTGTGTGTGTGTGTGTGTGTGTGTGTGTGTGTGTGTGTGTGTGTGTGTGTGTGTGTGTGTGTGTGTGTGTGTGTGTGTGTGTGTGTGTGTGTGTGTGTGTGTGTGTGTGTGTGTGTGTGTGTGTCAGTCTTAATAAATCTGAACTACCGCCGTCCGCTGCCTAATGACCCCTATGTGGCCTAAATGAACTCTCTCTCTCTCTCTCTCTCTCTCTCTCTCTCTCTCTCTCTCTCTCTCTCTCTTTCTCTCTCTCTCTCTCTCTTACCTATTTTGACTCGTATCTAATATTTGCTAATGCCACTCAATTACTCCTCTGTCTATCTATCTGTCTGTCTGTCTGTCTCTCTCATTACCCCTCGCACCCACCACTAACAGCGCCATCATCCCAGCCAATCACCCGGGCATGGCAATTGTTGGGGAAATTCACCAACGTCACTGAACTCAGGTGAATCTCTCTCTCTCTCTCTCTCTCTCTCTCGCTCTCTCTCTCTCTCTCTCTCTCACACACACACACACACACACATTCCCCCTCTCTCTCATATAACCTACACACAAATACTTGGCATAACTTACATACCCTTTCTCCCCACCTCTCCCTGCCCCCTTCTCTCTCTCTCTCTCTCTCTCTCTCTCTCCATACATACGCACACATACCGGTACACATATACGCACACTTACTCTTCCTCTCTCCTTCCCTCCCATTCTGTCTATCTGTCTATCTATTTATTTATTTATCCATATAGGGTACAGTATCCATCAGTACATACATAGCCTACATACATACAAATATACACATGTAGGTATACAAAATCCCCTTCCCTCCTCCCCCCCTTTCTCTCTCTCCCTCACTCACACACACACACACACACATGCACACACACACACACACACACACACACACACACACACACACACACACACACACACACACACACACACAAGAAAACATCATGCCATCCGAACCGAAGAACGAATCGGTAAAAAAAAAAAAAAAAAAATTGCAGTACTTTATATAAAATGAAAAAAACTAAAAAAATAAAGAAAAATAAGTATATAAATAAATAAATACGGATATATAAAAAAAGGGGGAGAGAAAGTTACTAATAAATAATACGACATGAATGGGATAAGAGACATGAGGAGAAAGAAAAGGAAGGCTGAAAAAAGGAAGACAGAAAAGGAAGACAGAAAAGGAAGACAGAAAAGGAAGACAGAAAAGGAGGACAGAAAAGGAAGACAGAAAAGGAAGACAGAAAAGGAGGACAGAAAAGGAAGACAGAAAAGGAAGACAGAAAAGGAAGACAGAAAAGGAAGACAGAAAAGGAAGAAAGAAAAGGAAGATAGAGAAATGAAAAAATGAAAAAAGAAAGAAAAAAGAAGGAAATGAAAAGGAAGATTTTGAAAAGGAAGAAAGAAAAGGAAGAAAGAAAAGGAAGAAACTGAAAAGGAAGAAATTGAAAAGGGAGAAATTGAAAAGGAAGAAATTGAAAAGGGAGAAATTGAAAAGGGAGACAGTGAAGGGAGAAATTGAAAAGGAAGATAGGGAAGGGAGAAATTGAAAAAGGGAGACAGTAAATAAAAATAGGGAGCGAAATAAAGGGGGTGAGATGGTGAACAAAGGGGGGAAGAAAAGGGCATAAATTAATCAGGGAGGACTGAGTGGGTGAGGTCATGTTACACCCACGCTAACCCCCCCCCCTCGCTCCCTCTCTCTCTCTCTCTCTCTCACACACACACACACACACACACACACACACAGAGGCTGGGTAAGATGAATATAATTGTCGCATAATTCAATCTCTCTCTCTCTCTCTCTCTCTCTCTCTCTCTCTCACACACACACACACACACACACACACACACACACACACACACACACAGAGGCTGGGTAAGATGAATATAATTGTCGCATAATTCAATCTCTCTCTCTCTCTCTCTCTCTCTCTCACACACACACACACACACACACACAGAGGCTGGGTAAGATGAATATAATTGTCGCATAATTCAATCTCTCTCTCTCTCTCTCTATCTCACACACACACACACACACACACACACACACACACACACACACACACACACAGAGGCTGGGTAAGATGAATATAATTGTCGCATAATTCAATCTCTCTCTCTCTCTCTCTCTCTCTCTCACACACACACACACACACACACACACACACAGAGGCTGGGTAAGATGAATATAATTGTCGCATAATTCAATCTCTCTCTCTCTCTCTCTCTATCTCACACACACACACACACACACACACACACACACACACATATACACACACACACACTGACACACACACACACACACACACACAGGATAGGTAAGAGGCACAAAAATCACCTAATCAACCAATCAACTAACCAACCCACCTCTCTCTCTCTCTCTCTCTCTCTCTCTCTCTCTCTCTCTCTCTCATCTGTCCCTCCGCACCTTATCTCTCCTATCTCTCCTCTAATCATCCCTCTCACCTTTCCCTCCTCCTCCTTCGCTTTCATGTATTTCCCTCACCAATTACAATCTGTTCAATTTTTCTTTTGATTTTTCTATTTCCTTCGTTCAATTCGCCTCTTCTAGATTTAATTACGCTAATCTGTCAACCTTATTCTGTGTGTGTGTGTGTGTGTGTGTGTGTGTGTGTGTGTGTATGTGTGTGTGTGTGTGTGAGTAAGAATAAGACAGCGTATGATTCTCTCTCTCTCTCTCTAATCAAACTTTTTTCTCCCTCTTTTTCGTGACCTCTTTTCCTACCTGTTCGACCTACCTCCCGTGACCTATTTCTCTCTCTCTCTCTCTCTCTCTCTCTCTCTCCTGGTTCCCCCTTCCTTTCATCAGCTCCACTTCTCAATTCACTCTCCTGCCTTTCATCTCTTCATTTTTTTTTCGTTTCTCACTCCCTTTCCCCCTGCCAGTTTAATTTTCCTCTCTCTCTCTCCTATAATTCCCCATCATTCCTTTCTTTCTTCCTACTTCTATCTTCCTCTCTATTCTCTCCTTCCTTCCCTATATCTTCCTCCCTTTCTTTCCTCCCTTATGTACAATTATTCCTGTTTATTCCCTCCCTTCAGCTTCCCTTTCCTTCCCTTTTTCTTCATCCCTTTCGCCCTCGATTGCTCTCTCTCCCTTTTCACCTTCAGTTTCTCTCTCCCCTCTCCCCTCGATTTTTTCCTCTCCCTTTCAATCTCCATTCCTCTTACTCCTCTCCTTTCTTTTAAATGCTCTCTCTCTCTCTCTCCTTTCACAGCTGCTCCTTAATTCCAATCCACCTTTTCCCCCCTCTTCCCCCCTACTCTCCCCCTCCACCCCCTACTCTCCCCCTGTCTCCCCCCCTCCACCCCCTACTCTCCCCCCCTCCACCCCCTCCCTCCCACATATCACTTTTCAAAGAGTGTAAATCTTTATTGGACTTTATTGAGTGGCAAAATCTCAATACACTAGAGTCTGCCCCTACACTACACCTCAACCTGGTCTCGTCCATCCATCCATCCATCTACCTATCTATCCATCCATCCATCTATCTAGCCTATCTATTTATCTATCTATCCATTCATCCACCTACCTATCTAACTATCCATCCATCCTTCTACCTATCTATTTATCTATGTATCCTTCCATCCCTGCCTCTCTCCCTCCATCCATCCATCCATCCATCTACCCATCTATCTATCTATCTGCCCGTCTGTCTGTCTCTGTCTTTACTTTTCCATATATATGTCAGCAAATACAAACTCAAAACTTAAAAAATATCACTTTTCCAGAATGAACAGCTTATCAAAAAAATATAATATACTCAAAGGGAACGTACTCTCAATAAATATCGTCCATCTTACCGTCCATATCATTCTCAAACACAGACTAGGTATTGTGATATAGGACGAAGGATTGTGATTTTTTTGGGTACCCTGAAATTAACAGTAAAAATATTGTCCTTGGTAATTATCAGAACTCAAAATTATTAGGACTCAAAATTGCAAAAATCGTCATATATCGGATGGTATATTTGAGAGACAAGAATAGATTTTAATGTGTCTTTAAAATTAGCTCACTTTCGCAACTATTCGATCCCCATGTGAGCGATACTTTTAGGGCTGGCTGTACACTGAATTATTTGCCTATAAAATCTTGTCTCTAACTCGTCCACTCATTAAGTCTTCTGTAAATGGGCAATTAAGAGGTTAATTACCCTACCATATGTAATTTTCTCAAACGTAATGCCCACCTAAAGACTGGGTGAGGCTGGAACTAAAAATAATGAGAGAGAGAGAGAGAGAGAGAGAGAGAGAGAGAGAGAGAGAGAATGCAGAGTACAAAAGCGGGGTGAAGAATGGAAGTGAAGGGAAGCACGAAGAGGAAGGGTAGAGGGAAGGAAGGGAGAGGGGAGAGGTATGGGGAGGGGGAGGGGAGATGTATGGGGAGGGGGCAGGCAAGGGGAGGGGGTAATGGGGACCCTTGTGAATGGCAGGACATCCCTTATTGTTGCCCCTATGGTGGTTGCCCAAGTGAGGGAGGGGGAGGGGGAGGGAATTAGGGAGGGAGGGAGGGAGGGAGGGAGTTAGGGAGGGAGGGAGGGAGGAAGGAAGGAGAGGAGAAAGGAAGCAATGAACAGAGTAGGGTGAAGGAAGGAAGGGAAGAGGGAGGGGAAGAAAGGAGGCAAGGAGAAAAAAAATAGGATGAAGGAAGAGAATGTAGGATGAGACAAGAGAAGACAAAGGCAGACAGACACGGAGAAAGAGAGAGAGAGAGAGAGAGAGAGAGAGAGAGAGAGAGAGAGAGAGAGAGAGAGAGAGAGAAACCCCATAAATGTCCACTACACTCGTCACTATAACACCACAATAATCATGGTACCATATGCCGTCCCCCCCCCTCTCTCTCTCTCTCTCTCTCCAATGTCAAAGGGAGCGGCGCCCCTTAATTAGTGAAGGGGGCTCAAGAATTAACCATTTCACTGCTATGACGTCATTCTAATTATCTTTATACAATTCTTATCATTTTTCTTCCACCCTTCCTTTATCCGATATTATTCCTTTATCCGATATTATTCCTTTATCCGATATTATTCCTTTATCCAATTATCATTCCCTTATCCGACTATTCAATTACCTTATTATTATTATTATTATTATTATTATTATTATTATTTTATCCGATTTTTATTCCCTTATCCAATTATTCTTCCTTTAACCGAAATCATTCCTTTATCCAATTATTTTTCCTTTATCCGATTACCATCCCCTTATCGTATTTAATGCAAGGAGGGATGGGCAAAATTAACACGTCTTACATACTTTCTTCCTGCCCTCTCCAGACGACTTTCCTCAGGTTAATTATCGACCAGGTGACAGTCTCAGGTATAATGGCCCGTTTCTCGCTGTTAAAGTCTCCTAAACACCTTTTCCTATGCCATTTATTTTGCTTATTACACCTTACTGTCCTCTTCTGCTTACGTAAATCAATCTAATATCTCCACACTCGGCATAATCACGGTACAAAACTTTATTAGCTAGTAGTTAAATAAAAATATAATTAAAATAAAATAAAAAATAAATCGGTAAGGAAGAGGTGTTAGGAAGCGTTCTTAATACATGAATACAGACCCTAGTGACATCAGATATATGTAACTCATTCCAATATCACCACAATCTGGATAAACATCGTATAAAACAAGCCAATATTAGCCTGCCGTATCCAAAAAAAATAAATCGGTAAGGAAGAGGTGTTAGGGAGCTTCCTTAAGAGAATACGGACCTTGCTCTCCAGATGATTTTATTCAGCTCTAGAGGCTTTTTTTGAACTGCAGGTAAGGAATTGCTATAACTAACACCTTCACAAATAAATATCCTTTCTCAATTTAATACAAGTGTCAGGAGATAATAACGCGGATAAATAAGACGATAAATGAATAAAAAATACATGGATGGAGAAGGAGAATGATGTAAGGGAGAGAAATGGGGAGGGAGGGAGGGAGAAGAGGTGAGGAGGAGAGAAGGGCGAGGGGAAAGAAGGGGAGTGGAATCGATCTTATTCAACTTTTGAGAGACTTCGAACTCGTGTGTGTGTGTGTGTGTGTGTGTGTGTGTGTGTGTGTGTGTGTGTGTGTGTGTGTGTGTGTGTGTGTGTGTGCAGACAGACATGCGTGTAAGCGCTAATGTGACTCTATCTGTGTGTGTATTAGAGCGTGGCTGGTGACATGAGAGCAAGTGTGCGTGTGCGTGTGGTGAATGTGCGTGTGCGTGTGGTGAGTGTGCGTGTGCGTGTGGTGAGTGTGCGTGTGCGTGTGGGAATAAAGTGTGGCATTACGAAAAAGCATACTGACTCCACTCTGGAACACCATCTCATTATTATTATTATTATTATTATTATTATTACGATCACAGT
Organism: Coenobita brevimanus; assembly: GCF_032717465.1. Taxonomy (NCBI): domain Eukaryota; kingdom Metazoa; phylum Arthropoda; class Malacostraca; order Decapoda; family Coenobitidae; genus Coenobita; species Coenobita brevimanus. The sequence continues at coordinate 2,148,276 of NC_137061.1, read as the reverse complement.
TTTTTCTCTCCCAGTATCGTCAAAACCAAGGCTACGGTGCGTAAAGTCAAAGCTCAACTCCCAGTCAGCTCTAACAAAGGCCCTGGTGAAGCTTATCCCAAAATACGGAAGCGTGTAGGTGAAAACAGAGATGGAGTGCAAATACGTGAAAAAAAAAAAGGGAGCATAAAGGGAGGATAAGCCTCAAAGGGGAAGCCAGCCGGAAAGGGAAGGACAAAGGGAGTGAGCGGGATGTGCGAGAGGCCAGATTTACAGGGCAGGCTGTCACTAGGGTAGGGTAGGGTAGGGTGGGGTAAAGTAGGGCAGGACAGGGCAAGGCAGGGGGAAAGGGAGGGGAGTTGGGTTGGACTGGGTAGGGTAGGGCAGAGTAGGGTAGTAAGATACATTACAGTAGGGTATTAGGAGGAAATATGGGCTGGACGGGGTAGGGTAAGGTAAGCTAGGGTAGGGCAGGGTAGGGTAGGGTAGGGTAGAGGAGAGGAGAGGAGAGGGCAAAAAGGAGTGAGAGATAAGGAAAGAGAAAGGTGGGGTAAGGTGGGTAAGGTACGGGGAGAAAGGCAGAGTGTGGGGGAAATCGACTGTAGTAGGCAGGGTCGGATGGGGTACGGAAGGGTAGTGAGACACGGTAAATTGGGGTATAAAAGGGAAAGGCAGGGTAGGGTACGGCAGACTGTCACCAGGGTAGGGTAGGGTAGGGTAGGGTAGAGTAGGGTAGGGTAAGGTAGGGTAGGGTAGGGTAGGGTAGGGTAGTCAGATACATAACAAGAGTAACAAAGGGGGAAAGGCAGGGCAGAGTTAGGTAAGGTTGGGATTAGTTAAAGGTAAGGTAAGGTAAGGTAGGGTAAGGTAAGGTAGGGTAAGGTAAGGTAAGGTATAGTACAATATGGTATGGTAGGGTAGGGTAGGGTAGGGTAGGGGAGGGGAGGGGAGGGTAGAGTAGGGTAGGGTAGGGTAGGGTAGGGTAGGGTAGGGTAGGGTAAAGTAGGGTAGGGTAGGGTAGGGTAGGGTAGGGTAGGGTAGTGAGATATAAAGTGGGGTAGTATAAAAGGGTAAAATGAGGTGGAGTACTGAAGGACGTAGTGAGGCAGAAGGAAGCACAACACTGGGTAAGAGAGAGTAAATCTAGGTATAAAAGAAACGATATGGAAGGGTTCGGAAGAGCAAGGTGGGGCAAAGGACAAGGTAAAAGGTATGGGCAAGGTAGGACAGAGAGAGCAAAAGAAAGTGTAGGGAAGGTAAAGGAAAGAAAGAGATGGAAAATGATAGAAATATCTGAACATTAACACACAAACACACAGGGAGAAGTAGCAAAGGGATGGGATGGGATGGGAAAGACAGGGATGGGATGGGAAGGGAGTAGCGAAGGAAAGGGATGGGCAGGGGAGGGATGGGAAATGCTTAGGTATCGTAAAATTGGACAGAAATGTATAGGGAAGGAATGGGCAGCAAAGTATAAGGTAAGAATGAACGGAAAAGTATGGAGAAGGGAAGGGAAGAGAAAGGAAAGTATGGGAAAGGAAGGCAAGGAAAGGTAAGAGACGGGAAGAGCAGGGAAGGGAAGGGAAGGGAAGGTATGGGAGGGAAGGGAAGGGAAGAGTTGGGAAGGTATTATAGACTTGAAGAAATTATAGACTGACAGATAGACGGAGAGGAGCGTAAAAATATGAGAGAGAGAGAGAGAGAGAGAGAGAGAGAGAGAGAGAGAGAGAGAGAGAGAGAGAGAGAGAGAGAGAGAGAGAGAGAATTAATCATCAGACATCAAATAAAAAAGATATCATTGAAAAACGCCGAGTCATGAAGCAACAGCAGCAACAAAAAAGGAAAAAAAGAAGAAGATGGAAAACACCACGAGAAGGGGAGAGGGGGGAGGGGGAGGGGGAGAAAGAGGGGGGGAAAGGGAGAAGAGCGTAGAGGTGAGGAAGATGGAGAAAAGGGAGGAGAGCGGGAGGGTGTAGATAATAGGGGGGGAAGAGAGGAGAAAAGAGGCAAAAGGGGAAGGAAGAAAGAGGGTGAAGGTGGGGAGGAGAAGGGAGGGAAGAGGGGAGCGAAGGAGGGTGATGAAAAGAGTGGGAAGTGAGGGAGAGAAGGGAGACGAAGGGAGAGGGAGGAAGGATAGGAGGGATTAAGCCAAGGACAAGGAAGGAAGGAAATAGGGAATGCAGGAATGGACTACCGGTATATGAAGGAAGAAGAAAGACATACTGGAGGAAAAGGAAATGAAGAGAGGAGGAAAAGGGAAGAAAGAACCCAAGGCAAGAACTAAGAGGCAAGAATAGAAGAAGTTGATCCTCTCCTAGTCGCGTCTTGAACTAGAATTAATAGTTACGCCAGACGATTTTATTGATCTGAGTGAAAGGCAAGAATGGAAGAAGTTGATCCTCTCCTAGTCGCGTCTTCAGCTAGAATTATAGTTACGCCAGACGATTTTATTGATCTGAGTCATAAGGGTCTGAGGGAACGGAAGAAGGAAGTTGAGGATATACTCCGGAAGTGATGCTTAGGGGAAGGTGGGGTACAGAAAGGCAGAATGAGGTCAGGAAGGAATGGAAATAGATGAGAGAGAGAGAGAGAGAGAGAGAGAGAGAGAGAGAATAAAGAACAGGAGTAGAGGAAGAGAAAGACGAAAGGAAGACGGGAGGCGAGAGGTAAGTAGTAGTAAGCAGTAGTAAATGGAGGAAAGTAGAGATGGAGGAGGAAGTAGGAAAGAAAAAAGGGGAAGGAGGATAAAGGGAGGGAGGTGCAGCTGTGATCAACCATCCCTTTACAACAACAACAACAATAACTAATAATAATAATAAAAATAGGAGTAACAGGAATAATAATAATAATAATAATAATAATAATAATAAAATAATAGGCACTGACACCATATCGAGCCAGTTTAAAATAATTATAATGGATAATAATGAACCAATCCAAGCCAATAATTACAGAAGGGAAAAAAATAGAATAGGAAGAGGAAACATGAATAAATATAAAGAGGAAAGAGGAGGAAGGAACAAAACAAGAGATAAAAGAAGAGTGGGGGGGAGGGAGGGAGGGAGGGAGAAGCCAGGTGTTCAGTGAAGAAAGGGAGGACGGAGGGGGAGAGGATGAGGGAGGGAGAGATGAAAAGGAGGGGAGGAGGGAGAGACCTAGTGACAGGGAGAAGGGGGGAGGGAGTGAGAAGAGAAAGAATGGGAGGAAGAAGGAAGAGAGAAAGAGAGAGGACGTAGGAGAGAATAAGAGAGAGGAGAAGGGAGAAAAAAGGCAAATGAGAGGAAGGAATTAGACCAGAGGAGAGGTATAAGGAAAGGAAAAAAAGAGGATGATAAGGAGGGAGCGAGACGAGAAAGAGAAGGGAGAGTGGTAACCAGAACTAACCCTTTACCACGCTGGCGAGGTACGAATGACGAAAAGGTGTCCAGAGCGAGTAATGAATGTAAACAATGAATTTTTCGAACGGCGTGGAAACAAGAGTGAATGAACATATGCAAGGACACACTACCACGATAGTGTATATATATAAAACATCTTCCAAGGCTTACATTTCCCACCCTTTACTCAGAGCACACACAACACAAGACGAGAGCGCTACCCACTGAGCCACATCATCTCCGAAACTGAAAGGAGGTGCTGAAGAGAACTTGGCCCTCATAGTGTAAAGGCTGAATATCTTAGAAGATGGGACTATAATACACACCTAGGGATCTAAGACAGGAAGGAGGAGGGGAGGTCAGGGGGCAAGGAGGTGAAGAAATCTTGGAAGAAAAGAATGGAGGAATGTGGAGACGGGAGGCGGTATAAAGAAAAGTATTATGGAAGAAATAGAGAGAGAGAGAGAGAGAGAGAGAGAGAGAGAGAGAGAGAGAGAGAGAGAGAGAGAGAGAGAGAGAGAGAGAGAGAGAGAGAGAGAGAGAGAGAGAGAGAGAGAGAGAGAGAGAGAGAGAGAGAGAGAGAAACTATGGTAATGATACTGCACACACACACACACACACACACACACACACAAAGTGAGAGAGACATCGTGACATTCTGATGACAGCCTAAGTATGCTCTGGTGACGGACAAGGACTCCACACACACACACACACACACACACACACACACACACACACACACACACACACACACACACACACACACACAGACTGCAGACGTCACTACTTCCGCTGTGTGTGTGTGTGTGTGTGTGTGTGTGTGTGTGTGTGTGTTTTATTGGCATCTATCCACGAACAATTTTTCCTCTTATTCTCTCTCTCTCCCTCCCTCCCTCCCTTTCTCTCTCCCTCTCTCTCTCTCTCTCTCTCTCTCTCTCTCTCTCATGGAAGGGGTGAAGGACTCTAAGGCAGGACTGGTGACAAGCCAAGCGAGGCTACAGGAAGCACGCTGGGGGTCACACACACACACACACACACACACACACACACACACACACACACACACACACACACACACACACACACACACAATTACAAGTACATACACACTGCATAGACACAAAAACACAAAACACACACAGACAATTACAAGCACACACACACACTGCATAGACACACAAACACACACACACACAAACAAACACACACACACACACACACACACACACACACACACACACACACACACACACACACACAATTACAAGTACATACACACTGCATAGACACAAAAACACAAAACACACACAGACAATTACAAGCACACACACACACACACACACACACAAACACATCTGGTGGCTACCCTAACTGTCCTCAACGATGACGCCCTTTGTCCTCCTTCTGCTTACCTTACAAACATCTTATTCCCTGCACAAGACATCTCACACTGACGCTCAAGAAATTTACTACGAGAGGCCTTGTAAAATAAATACCATCTTCAAACTTTAGCAGGTGAAAATTAGGCGTCGGAAAATGGAGACTAACTTTAACATCACAAAAAATCACTCATGGTCTGAAAAAAATCGTCTGAGGGAAAAAACGAATTAAAAAAAAAAAAAGCCACTGTCCAAAGGGGTTGCTTTATGGAGACTACCAATAATCCCTTCACTACGAAAGGTCTCTAGGAAGCTCAATAAAATCGTCTGACAATATGAAGTTAAAATAAAAATACAGAATGAGTTATCTTTATCCAAACTGCTTCTAAATTCCTAAACCCTTCACTACTTAAGCCCTCCTAAGCTGAATAAAATCGTCTGGAGGTAGGATGAATGAACCACCTGGGACGTCACGGTACGGAAAGGGTCAATGGTACCTTTTTAACCCTTACACGACGAATGGTTTCTTCTAAGACGCTTGTGATGTCTTGGGGGACTTGAGACGGAAATATGAGATGTGGTGTTAATAATGGGTTGTAATGCTTCCTGTGATGCAGCAGTGTAATTAAGGACACAGGATAAATACACGACGGATGACCCTCTGACGCAGCCTAGTTCTATCGTAGTTGGGGATAATGAGATGGAAAGAAAGGTACACAGGTATATAAACAGATATTACACATACACTGACACACACACACACACACACACACACACACACACACACACACACCTGCCGTATAACTCTCTCTGAGCGAAGGAAAGCAGTGTGGACAGGTAGTGCTTTCACCATTTGGCGTGTAATCCTACCTTCCCGACACACAGGCACGTTCTATCGTGTGTGTGTGTGTGTGTGTGTGTGTGTGTGTGTGTGTGTGTGTGTGTGTGAAGGGGGGGAGGTATGACAGCCTACACAAAAAGGAGAGACAGAATAAAGAAAACGAGAAAAAAAAAAAGAGAAGAGTGGGTAGGGTAAACTAGACAAAACGTGGAGAGCGTGAAGGACATCGTGTTAAGAGGACACTGAACAGAAGAGTAGGATGTCCGTATTACGAGGAAAGTGGGAAGTGGAGGGCGAAGGGCAGAGAGTGGAGGGACGAGAGGGAGGGAGGGAGGGAAGGCGGCGGAGGAGGGGGGGGGAGGCAAGGGATGGAAGGTGGTGGGAAAGAAGGAAAGATGGAAGGGGGAGAGATGGGGAAGAGGGATGGAGGGGGGAGAATGCTGAAGGTGGAGGGAGTGGAGGGTAAGTGAAGTGGGTTACCAGGTACAAACGATAGCAAACAAACACAAAACTGGTCCTGTCGAGGCTGTTTCTCAAGACTACAGAGAGCTATTTATTCTGAGTCCAAGACAAGGATAACAAAGAGGGCTCTCCCCCACCCACCACTCCCTCCAGCTAACACCTACCAGTAGGCTAAGTTTAGCTGAGTGAGAAGGATTACTAGCACCAAGAAGCATTCAAAGGCTATCACTGAAATATCACAGGAAAGGATTAATGGAAAACATACGCTACCTTAACAAGTAACTCAAATTTCGATGATATTACTGTGTCTTCTACGTTTTATATTGTAGATGACACTACAGCCTACGTCATTAAAATATAAGCTACTCAAATGTTAAGCTGGTGTTTAGCAGATAAATATTTCAGTACCGCCTATGGCTTTTACATGAAGTACTGTGCTGAAGTTGGCTGCACTCAAACTATATCCACATATTTAAAACCCCACTGAAGAAAAAAAAAAAATGCTTAGTTTCATGCGACTGATAAGAAAAAAAATGCCAACTTTATGACCACTGCCTCTAGTAGTCTATGCTATGATCGACCTAGTGTAAAATATTAATCTTATCTTACAAAAATGCTACATACTTAAATTCAATCCCCTTACAGTCTGCGTCAGATCAGGTAAACATATTCATCTCCTCTCAACGTTACTCGTATGATTTATTTCTCGATCTTGGTGTCATAGGCTATTTGTTACCCTTCGTTGTACTATTTCAAGCTTTTCCTGTCCCCCTCTTTTATATAGTGATGGCCAGAACTGAATGTAGTAATCTAAGAGTGGAGGTACCAGTACTATGAAATTATGCAATATGATAATGATACTCTCTGATACGATGGGACGGTGCAGGTGGAGGGAGCAGAGGGATGGAAGAAGGGAGAGTTAAGGTTGACAGGGAGGGAATGTGGAGGGACAGGGAGAGTGGAGGAAAGACAGGATAGGCGAAGGTGGAGGAAGGAGGGAGGTCGGGAGGAAAGGGATGGGACTAGAATAAAAGTGAAGGTACTGAAGGGCATATCAAGAGGGAAGAAAGGCATGTGGAGAGGAGGGGGTAGGGGAGGTTGGAGGGAAATGGAGGGAGAGGGGAGGGGAGCAGTAGAAGGGGGGGAGAGGCGAGGGGAGTAGTAGAAGGGGAAGAGAGGGAGTGAGCATGAGGGAGAGTAGGGATGAGAGGGAAGACCCGTCGATGGCAAGGTCGGTTTGGCAATACTCTCACGGTCTGGGATGGGTCTGAAGTAGGTCTGAGTTCTACCGACCATCAATGAGAGAGAGAGAGAGAGAGAGAGAGAGAGAGAGAGAGAGAGAGAGAGAGAGAGAGAGAGAGAGAGAGAGAGAGAGAAGTAACAAAAGACTGAAGACCTGTAAGAATATTTGTTTTAGACGATGGTCAAAGACGGAGTGAGTGGAGGTGTGGAAGAGGGATGTGGAAAGAAGATGATGCTGAAAGAAATGTGGAAGGTGATGTGGAGGGAAGTGGAAGGCACACTGGAGGGTGGAGGATGAGAGATGAGTGGAGGAGGGGAAGGTGGATAATGTACAGGTGGATGATGATATGATGTAGCGGATCCACTCATTAGGGCGTTACCACATTCCACCCTTGTTGACAGCTGTTTTTGTTATTGTTGACACACACACACACACACACACACACACACACACACACACACACACACACACACACACACTGAATATAATCGACACCATTACTACAATTTCTTAACAAACATCATCACCAACATCGCTTTCCCAACTACCACAACTACCATCAACTACTTCCATCTTACTACCACTATTACCGCAAACTAACTAGGCCTACTAAGATTGCCTCGTCAGCTACCACAACCACCACAAGTACCAATACCATTACCGCACCACACCAACAACCACAATTACCACCACTATCACTTAAACCACCATTACCACGACCGCATCAATAGTACCACACGCACCACTATCACCACACCAACAACCACAACCACAGTCACTCCACACCTAAGCCTACCGCACTTACAAACCTTTAATCCCCTTACAGCTTCCCTCTTCCCTCTTCACCACCTCCCTCTTGCTCTTTATACAGTAGCACTAAAAAATGTCTTCCCACAATAATTCTCCCTGTTCTTGTATCTTTAGGCCTACTCAAAAGGGTGGTGATGCTGGTGATGAAAGCGATGGTGATGGTGGTGATGGTAGTAATGGTGATGGTGGTGTTGATAGTAAGTGACGATGGTGGGGATGAAGGTGGTGATGATGATGATGATGATGATGATGATGATGATGATGATGATGAAGAAGAAGAAGAAGAAAATGAAGAAGAAAAATAATAATAATAATAATAATAATATGATGATGATGATGATGCTACCCTAATCAAGCAACAGGAGCATATCACCATTTTTTTTTTTTAATGCAAGGAAGAAGGAACCCAAGGCCTGATAATATAATACACAATCTTTCCTCAGCCTACAATGCAGAAATCCCCATCTATCCCTTAAAAATCATCTTGTACCATCATTACACTAAAAATACATTAATTACACGTATATTTTTCTTTTTTTTTATTTGTTCTAAACGTCCACAATATATATATATTTTTTCAACAATAACCCTCCATATGCAGCATAACCTTCCATTATAACTGCATAAAATAAACAAAACTTTCCTCTATTTTTATATATATATTCTAATCCTATAGCTACAATAATTTCTCCTCTACCTTTAATCTCTGTCTCCGTCTCTCTCTGTCTCTCTCTCTCTCAATATCTTTTCCACATTTCCCACCACTACCACTACTGTCCCCCAACCACCACTGCCACACTCCTACAATTACTCCACCCCTGCCTTTTAATGTCTCCCTGAATTATAACTACAACACAAAACTGTCAGGAATTACCACCACGTTCATAACTTCCCACAACCACCAACGCCCTCCACTGCTCCTAACAAGACCTTCATTCACAACTTACATAATATCAGTCCCTTCACTTAACAAACTTCTGTTCAGAGCCCAACATGATAGTTTCCCCAATGCACACACACACACACACACACACACACACACACAACTTCCTGCTTTTTATGCTAGCGTTAGACTAGTTATATATACACCTAGTTAGAGCCTACACACACACACACACACACACACACACACACACACACACACACACACATACACACACACACAACTTCCTGCTTTTTATGCTAGCGTTAGACTAGTTATATATACACCTAGTTAGAGCCTACACACACACACACACAAACACACACACACACACACACACACACAACTTCCTGCTTTTTATGCTAGCGTTAGACTAGTTATATATATACCTAGTTAGAGCCTACACACACACACACACACACACAGTAACTTTAATGATAAGACTACACCATGAGCCTTAGAAGTACCATTAAAAATTAAAATACAAAATAGAAAAACTCAATCCAGCAGAGCACAAGAAAGTGTCATCTTTTACTACCCCACTCTCTTCCTGTCGCTAAAAACACCATTACTTTAGACAGCAAATGCGATAAGAACGCTAGACAATTATAAGAAAAATACAAAAAATGAAAACTGACAGAGAATAGGGTAAGAACGCTAGACAATTATGAGGAAAAACACAGGGAACGAAAAACGAGAAAGGAAGAAGCAAAATAAAAATGCAAAAAAGAAAAGAAAGAATTATAATAGATAAACCAAATGAAAAAAAAAAAGGAAAACCGAAAAAGCAAGACAAATGCAAAAAATAGAAAAACAATTGAAAAGGCAAAATAAAAAAAAATAAAAAAAAACAGAAAGCAAAATAAAAACGCAAAAAAACAGAAAATTCAAAAGCAAAATAAAACGCAAAAAAAAAAACAGAAAAAAAAGTCGAAAAACCAAAATTCGCCTCAGTACTGGACAAAACCGACCTCTTTAAATCCCATACAAACCTCCTATACATTACCTACATCAATAAATTAATAAATAAATAATAAAAATACTTAGGTGATGGGTAAATTATAAGAGACTGTACAATTTCAAGGGCCATAAAGCTCCATAATCGCTTCTTTAAAACTCCCCTTCCCTAACTCGTAAAGGATTTAACTCCGTCTTATATTATGTAGCCCACTCACTGGAAAGAAAAGGTTCGCTAAGGGCCCTTGCATCGACTTTCCTTAACCCTTTCTGCGGACGTCTTTATCACCGCCTGCGTCGTAAAGCGGTGGGTATATGGGAGCGGCGCGTGTCTGCTTATTTTGTTGTTGTTACTGATGTTGTTGTTGTTCTAGGAGAAGAATTGATCAGGTTCTTCAATCTGGGTATATCAGAAGACGATATTACTTGCTGCCTATCTCATGAACAGTACCGCAGTGGCAGAAGACAGTGCTACGACTACACATCCTTTCCACCGCACTTCTTCGTGACTAGCATCATATCCTAGTTAAACTCAGCAATCAAGAGGGAGAGATGGTACTTTTAAGCCAAGTAAAAGCGAAAAGAGTATAATTAAGTCTGGCTTTGTAGCTCCAGTTTTTTGCTAGGGAAGAATTTGGTGCAGGTATAACCCCAGGGTATATCCACTGCAAGTTTAGCCCTCGAGTATGTCTTCCATGAGAGAGAGAGAGAGAGAGAGAGAGAGAGAGAGAGAGAGAGAGAGAGAGAGTCTAGTGACATTTTGATACTAGCGTGTTCTGTGTGTGTGTGTGTGTGTGTGTGTGTGTGTGTGTGTGTGTGTGTGTGTGTGTAACATTTAATCTAGGTTTGTTGTGAAAGATTTGGTATGGCACCTACACAACTGAATATAAATGTACACACACACACACACACACACACACACACACACACACACACACACACATCTGACAAACAACTTAAGCTCAAGAAATTTTATGAATAAGGCACAATCTCTCCTCAAGGAACTCTTTCATCTCTCGTTCCTCATTTCAATGCAAGTAAGATGGCGTGAAGGTTTTCAAGACGCGTTGCTATGGTTACACAGAGGCCTTAAAGGATGTTGCAAATGGCTTAAGAGGCGGGGGTTGTGGCCAGGTGGGGGTGACTAGGGATGATATTTACAAACACACTTTACACCCAAACTCAGAAGAATCAAGAACCGAAAATATAAGTAACATTATTTACTTATTTATTTGGTTACATAAATTTACAAAGGATAAAAGTACTAGGCTAATTCTCTCTCTCCCCCCCCCCTCTCGTCCTATAGCTACCATACATTTCTCCCTACCTCGTGAATCTCAGCGTCTCTTTCCCTTCCCCCCCCCCTCTGTCTGTCTGTCTCTCTCAAAACCAGATATTTATAACAGTGGAGAGGAGGGGGCGAAAGTTACCACCCTATTATTTTCTCCAATGGCCATTAAACGCTAAAGTCAATTCCAAACTTTAAATAACAACACTTTCCAGGGACAAAAAAGGAACGTTCTCTCTCTCTCTCTCTCTCTCTCTCTATTTTCACCCCCTCTCCCCTCCCTTCACCATTTTCCTTTTCCCGTCATATACATTCCTCTCTCCTCTTTCAGCATCCTTTCTTTCCTCTTTCTTAGTTTCCTTTTTCTTCCTCGTCTCCCATCTCTCACTCCACGTTCTCAGACTGCTCCCCCCCCTCCCCCCCCCTCTCTCTCTCTCAGTACAACGGGTAAAGCTATCGATCCACACATCAATCAAATTTCAAATGCTTTTCCCGCCCTTTTGTGTCTGGGTTTTGGCGCGAAAACTTCAATTAACCCCTGGCAAAGTTTCACGGTTTTTCCCATGAGTAAGCAAAACCGTCTGATATTATACTGATTTTACTCAAGACCTACAACTGCCATCTGTCCATCTTGAATGCTAAGTTGTAGTACTAGATTCATACTAGAATACGAGGCTAGTCAAGAAGAAGTGCGACGGCAAGAATGCAGCACCATACCATCGTCTTTTTCTGCCAACGAGCTATGTGTAATAAGCTACAAAAGAATGAAAATCTGGGCCAAGTTACTGTGAAAGATCTATTGTTAAAGAAAAATATATATCGTTAATTCAGCAAGGGTTTTTATCCATTCAAATTCAGTGCCTCGTTTCGCATCCCGTTTCTTCGTCTGACAATAACATCTAAGAAGGAACACACTCATCAGCCTTAATTATCAACACACTTCCTTCCTCAGCATCTTCTGCCATTCACAGCTGTTTATCCTAGCCAAACAGCTTGACGGTAACGAAAACAAAGCAAATAAAGCAATAATTAACGAGAATAAGGCAAATAAAGCAATAATTAACGAGAATATGGCAAATAAAGCAATAATTAACGAGAATAAGGCAAGAGAAGCAATAATTAACGAGAATACGGCATGGAAAGCAATAATTAACGAGAATAACGAAACAAAAGCAATAATTTACGAGATTAAAGCAAGGAAAGCAATAATTAACGAAAATAAAGCAAGAGAAACAATAATTTATACGGGCCTGAAGCAACAAAAACAATCACTGTTCCGAGGAAGCCACGTAAAAACGTTTCTATGTCCACAAGAACAGATTAAAAAAAAAAAACTATACCGGTACTCAATTCACTTTAATCTGGCATACAGCTGCCATCTCTCCATCCTGACTGCTGGACTATGGTGCAAGTCACGAAGACGTGCTATGGAAAGAGGTAGAGTCAATACTGTCTAAGATTTACTACGGAATATGGTGCTAGTCATGAAGAAGTGCTATGGAAAGGAGGGAGAGTCACAATATTGTCTAAGATTTACTATGGAATATGGTGCTAGTCACGAAGAAGTGCTATAGAAAAGAGGTAGAGTCATAGTATTGCCTTTATTCCGTCATTAAGGTATATACACGAAATAGGCTACAGAAGGACGAAAATCTTAGCCAAGTTGAAGTGAGGGAACTATAGTCACCATCGAGACAACCGAGTATTTATTTATATATATATATATATATATATATATATATATATATATATATATATATATATATATATATATATATATTCTCACCACGATGACATCTTGGCTCGTGTTCTCGGTGGTTATGGAAGCTCCCTAACACCCCTTCCTTTGCGATTTAGGCGAATATGGCGAAGTCAGAGGTGTGTGTGTGTGTGTGTGTGTGTGTGTGTGTGTGTGTGTGTGTGTGTGAGAGAGAGAGAGAGAGAGAGAGAGAGAGAGAGAGAGAGAGAGAGAGAGAGAGAGAGAGAGAGAGAGAATAAAGACCTTTCAGGAACTCCAATAATAAGAGAAAGAAATAAGAGGAAACGACATCTGAAAAATTATCTTCAACTTCACATACATCCGATGGCACACATTGGTTTCTAGTTTATCTATCTATCTATCTATCTATTTATCATATTCGTTTCTCTATTTATCTATCTACTTATTTAGACTATTGTAGATTTATTTACGTGAGGTGGACGATAGCCAAGAAGAATATTATAACTTCTATTAAAATCTCTTTCTCAGTTCCACCTGAAGCCTCACGATTCTTCTTCTTCAGATTTTTAAAAAGATGAGTTAAAGGAGTCTATTTACGATCGGTGTGTGTGTGTGTGTGTGTGTGTGTGTGTGTGTGTGTGTGTGTGTGTGTGTGTGTGTAGGCTTTAACCAGGTAACTAATACAACTCTAGGATAAAAAAAGGCAGGAAGTTTTGTGTGTGTGTGTGTGTGTGTGTGTGTGTGTGTGTGTGTGTGTGTGTGTGTGTGTGTGTGTGTGTGTTTATTCTCAATGCGGACAAATGATACGCTACATTCGGTTTAAAATTCATATTATAATGTTCACTACAGCACATTTCTTCAAACATGATAAACTTCCCTCTCCTTTTAACCCAAATGATGGCCACGTGTGAGGTGATTTGACTAATAACCAAGGAGATTCATTCCTACCTTGTGACTAAAGGTAATCGAATTTAATATAGCCTAAGTCTTCCATTTCCTTCTACCCTCCCTTACTACCTCCTTCCCTCCCTACCCTCCCATCTTCCCTACTCTCCCTCCCTCCCTACCTCTTTTCCTTCCCTCCCTCCCTCTCCGCAAGTTCTCACGAGCAGTTTTCCTCCACTCCATTCCTCCTTCCTTACCCTCTCTCCTTTCCTCAGCCCCCCCCCCCCCGGCTCTCACGGACATTTCCCTCGCTTCTCTCTCTTCTTTCTTCTTCTCCCCAGGTATCTCTCCCCTCCCTCTTTCCTTACTTCTCCTCCCCATGCATCCCTCCCTTCCCTCTTTCCTTTCTTCTGCCCACGCATCCCTCTCCTCTCTCTTTCCTTTATTCTCCTCCCCATGCGTCCCTTCCCTCCCACTTTCTTCTCCCCAGGCAACCCTCCTCTCCCTCCTTCCTTTCCTCTCCCCAGGCAACCCTCCTCTCCCTCTTTCCTTTCTTCTCCCCAAGCAACCCTCCTCTCCCTCCTTCCTTTCTTCTCCCCAGGCATCCCTCCTCTCCCCCTCCCAGTTATTGATTTCTCCATGACGCTTCCTTGCACTCCAGAACCCTAAGAACCACTCCTGTTACCTGGTTCTGAAGGCTCCACGGAAATCTATTAACCTCTTGTTTACCTGGACTTTCCTCTCTCTCTCTCTCTCTCTCTCTCTCTCTCTCTCTCTCACCTCCATAATGTCTTTTTTTGTTGTTTTTTTCCATCTTCACTTCTATAATGTATTTTTTTTTTTAACATTTTTCTCCTCCATTTCCAGTATTTGTTTTTTGTTTTTTTTCATTTTTTTCTCTTTCATAATGTCTTTTTTGTTTTTTCCCTCTTCCCCTCCATGATGTCTTTTTCAATCGCAGTTTATTCTTGTTCATACACGCTGGGAGGACGGAGGATGACAATTAGGTGCGGGAGGCGAGAAATGTGAACGCCGGGGGGAAGGGTTGCGAGAGGCAGACCGAAAAAGACGTGGGACGAGGTTATACAGTGTGACCTCAGGGATAACGGACTGAATAGGGAGGCTGCCAGAGATAGAGCTGCGTCGAGAGCTGCCATTAGGTGACCGAGGCTGACGCATGCATGTTCGAGCCTTTATAAACGATACGATACAATACGATACGATACGTTTTTGTTTTGCCTATGAGAGCTGAATAAGACCGCCAATAGACAGTAAAATAAAGAGGCTACATAAATAAATAAAAAGGCGTTCTCGGTTTGAAGGGTAGACTCGTGGTATCCCCAAACGATTTTACTTAGCTTAAAGGTGAATGTGGCCCGTACTTAACACTTTTTCCCTGGCGACTTATTTTTGGATATGGCAAGTTAATATCCCTTTGCATATTATCCTTGCAGTGTATGGCGATATTTAAATGACTTGTCTAATACGGAGATGGACAGTAAGGGGTAATAAGCAAAACAAACTGCTTGGAAAAAGGCGTTAGGGAGCGTTTCCTCAACCAACAAGAATACGGGCGATTAGGCTAAGTTCTGAAATAAGACAAGGATAGAAGAAGGTTTTTTAGTGTCATAAACCCACAAATAACGCATAACAGCATCCGTGCCGCAGGTTATGAGAGAGAGAGAGAGAGAGAGAGAGAGAGAGAGAGAGAGAGAGAGAGAGAGATTGGTCAGGGAAAGGTGGTGGAAAGCCTCTTGAATGCAAACCCGAGTCTCTCATTGTCCCATTCTCAGCGCAATCAGACATGGGAGAATCCAGTTTTTAACGCCTGGGGAGCAAAATTGCTCTCCCCCCTCCTCACAGCTCCTCTCACCCCCATCCAACCCCCCTTCACAACTCCTCTCACCCCCATCCACCCCCCCCTTCACAACTCCTCTCACCCCATCCAAACTCCCCTTCACAACTCCTCTCACCCCATCCAACCCCCCTTCACAACTCCTCTCACCCCCATCCAACCCCCCTTCACAACTCCTCTCACCCCATCCAACCCCCTTCACAACTCTCATCCCATCCAACCCCCCTTCACAACTCTCACCCCATCCAACCTCCCTTCACAACTCCTCTCATTCCCATCCAACTCCCATTCAGTGCTCCTCTCCCCCATCCAATCCCCCTTCACAACTCCTCTCAAACCCATCCAACCCCCCTTCACAACTCCTCTCATTCCCATCCAACCCTCCTTCACAACTCCTCTCATTCCCATCCAATTCCCATTCAGTGCTCCTCTCCCCTATCCAATCCCCCCTTCACAACTCCTCTCATTCCCATCCAACTCCCATTCAGTGCTCCTCTCCCCCATCCAATCCCCTCTTCATAACTCCTCTCACCCCCATCCAACCCCCCCTCCTCACAAATCCCATCACCCCCATCCAACCGTGTCTCGAAAGCATTTCACACTCAACAGGCTTTTACCCCGAATTTTTTTACAAGTCTCCCATGTTCACCTATATTTTATCTTCACTGTTACTGATTCGTCCAGCCTGTCTGAATTCCACCAAACGAAAGAGGGATGAATCTGTGTATTAAAGAGGGTGTGTATTAACCTGTGTATGAAGGATCCGTGTAGGCTACTGGGCTGTGTATTAAGGATTTGTGTATCTAGCTTGCCCAGATGGTGCCACAGAGACTGAGTTGTTTTAAGTTGTTCCGTGTAAGCGTGATGAAGGTTGTATTTCAAAGCAGAAGACCTAAGGGAAAACACACAACACTCCCGTACACGTTGCTTCTCACACACACACACACACACACACACACACACACACACACACACAACATACCAGCATCCAATAGTCTCCCCTTACACATATTAAGGTTTACCTCAGGCTAAATGATAACAGCAGCTAGCAAAAACCGCGACCTGTAAAACTGCTGGGAATTCTCTCTCTCTCTCACTCTCTCTCATTCACTCACAAGAACCGGCCTAAAACAGAATGGGTGTGGCTTCATTCATAACTTTAGCTCTCCTCACTTGAAACTCCTCCCTCCCTCCCTCCCAGACTTCTCTCCTCCCTCCCTCCCTCCCAGACATCTCTCCTACCTCTTTCCCTCCCTCCCTCCCTGTAACCTTCCCCATCTCCCTCCCTCAAGCTATTTTTTTTTACCTCTCACTTACACTATTATTATTTTTTTTTTTTTCTCCCATTCTCCCTCCGTTTTTTTCTCCTTTCCTCCATTCTCTCCATTCGTTTATTTTCTTTCCTCTCACTTTCCCTCTCACTCTTTTTCTTCCTCCCTCCTCCCCTCCCATCTTATTATCCCTCCTTCCATTCTCGTGTTATCTCTATCATTACATTCTGCATCATCATCCTCTCCTCCCTCCCTCCATCCCTCCTCTCTCTAGTTCTTTCTCCTCCCTCCCTCCCCTCTCTAGTTCTTTCTCCCCCCTCCCTCCCCTGTCTAGTTCTTTCTCCCCCCTCCCTCCCTCCGACAATTCATACTCTCCTCCCCCCTGACCTCCCTGTCTCTCTCCACTCTCTCCCTTACCCTTGAGTCCCCCTTCCACTTCTCTCCCTTCCTCCTTGCCCATTTTACCACTTTCTCTCCCCTTCCTCAGTCCCTCCCTCGCTCCTCCACAAGGCTTACCATCCTTTTTCGCCCCTCTCCTTTCCTACATTCTCCCTCTTCACTTTCCTCCCTCTCCCTCCCCAGTCTTCTCCCCCCTCGCTTTCCTTACCTTCCCTCCAAACTCAGGACTCCCCTCACTCTTCTCTCTCCCCAGTCTCCCCATTCCTCTACTTCTCCCCCTCCCTCTCCACACAATTTACTCCCCCACTGCCCTTTCTCTCCTTTCCCCCCCACACATTTTACTCCCCACGTATCTCCCTAGTTTCTTATCTCCCTCCTCCCCTCCACCTCCCTCCTCTTTTCTCCACCCCTCCCTTCCTTCCCCCACATAATATACTCCCCACTCCTCCCTCCCTCCCTCCCCCACACAGTTTACCTCCCTCACATCTCCCTCTTCTCCCCCACCTCCCTTCCCTTTTCTCCACCCCACCCTTCCTCCCCCACACAATTTACTCCCTACACTCCTCCCTCCCTCACATCTCCCTCTTCTCCCCCACCTCCCTCCCCCTTCTCTCCACCCCTCCCTCCCTCCCTTACCGAGTTTAACAAGCCTTAATACAAACTCCTCCATGTTCTCTCCCTCCCTCTCTATCCTCTACTATCCTTCTCTCCAACTCGCCCTACATACTTCCAAAATATCTCGTTTTCTTTTCAACCGATCCTCCATTTTCTTTCCCATTACCTTTCCATATATTTTTTCAAACATGCATAAATTTCCGTCTTCTTCGATTACCTTTATATCCAAACTGCACAAATTCTCGTCTTCTTCGATTACCTTTATTTCCAAACTGCACATGTCCTCCTTTCCCATCGATTACTATTTCCCGTACTACTTGTCATAGGCTATACGGTAATTCCAACCTCTTACTGGCATCTTTACTGATCTGGGTAATAAAAACGGCAGCATCTTTACTTATCTGGGTAATAATAATCCATCCATCCGTCTTCCAATCCTGTGTTGCCCCATGAGGAGTGTAGGAACCCGGGGCTAGGCAGGTTATAATAATAATAATAATAATAATAATAATAATAATAATTATAATGAAGAAAGAAACACAAAAGAGGAAAAAGAAGAAATGGATGGATAGAGGAATGAGATGAAGGAAAGGATGGATATAGGAAAGGAGGAAGGAAAAGAAAAGGATATATGAGAGAGAGAGAGAGAGAGAGAGAGAGAGAGAGAGAGAGAGAGAGAGAGAGAGAGAGAGAGAGAGAGAGAGAGAGAGAGAGAGCTCCGTAACTACTCTCAATATTAATACCTACACAAACCAACTCTGCATTACCTATGGAGTACCTACACACAGAGATATCGGTATAAGGTAGATGTCACCGTCTCAAAGAAGTTACCAAAAATAAATACAATAAAAAATAAAAAGCTACTCTCACCATGAATGCCAGTACGACAACTTTGCATAAGGGTAAATATCACCAAGAGAACTGTTATTGTTATGGCTTTACTTCACCAAGGAAAAAAAAGTCAAAAACGACCCCCCCTCAAAAAAAAAAAAAAAAAAAAAAAAAAAAAACATCTAGCAAGGAAGAAAGCTCGAAAAAAGAAAGAAAGAAATGAACAGGGTAAGCAGAATTATACTCTCTTCACACAAATGGCCTAAAACTGCCTACCCTCAATCCCACATGCTCAACTGTAACAATATATTGACAGAAATATGATGCCAGTCACGAAGAAGTGCTACGGAAAGGATCCAGAACCGCAGTATTATATTTTTTTGTCAATGAGTTACGTAAAATAAACTGCAGAAGGACGAATATCAGTGCCTAAAATAAACTGCAGAAAGGACAAAAATCCCGGCCTAAAATAAACTGCAAAAGGACGAAAATCAGGACCTAAAATAAACAGCAAAGGGACAAAAATCAGGGACCTAAAATAAACAGCAAAAGGGCGAAGATCACGGCCTAAAATAAACACCAAAGGGATAAAAATCAGGGCCTAAAATAAACTGCAAAAGGACGAAAATCTGGGCCAAGTTAAGGTGACAGGAGTAAAGTTGTTGTCTATGTATGTCAAGGAAAAGGGCATTGAACCTCCTGGGGCGGGATTCACGGACGTAAGATCAATTCCCTGTTGTAACTTACGATATTATTTTTGCAGGAAGAACTAGAGACTCGGGAAGACTTTGCATTGCCCTTTCCAACTTCTTCCTGGAGAAAATTTACCGGTAACTTACAAGAATTTTTTCTCACGTAACAGGAACTGGGGATTTGGGAAGCCTCTGAACTGTCATTTCCTTGTCCTTCCTAATGATGATGATGGTGATGATGATGATGATGATGATGATGATAACAGTAAGTGGTACCGGTAGTTCATCGCGCAAGTGTTTGTACTTCCCAGCCATATTAACAGCAACAAAAGTAGTCAAGAATAGCTTACCATTCCAAAAACTATACTCTATTTCACCAAATTTGGCACCATTTCAGTTATGTCAACACCTGTAGCATTAATGAAGGTCCCCTGTACTGGATATACCTTTTTGTACTGCCTTTATATATTGGTTCTCAAGGTAATAAACAGGTTCACCTAGTGCAAAGGATGTACATCAACAATACACGCGTTGACGACGTGGCTGATGGTGCCGAACTTGGTGAAATGGAGTACAATACAAAGTCGAATGATGCTCGTCACGAAGAAGCGCTATCTTGAAAAATAACTATCAGCTCAATTATATCTAGCAAGAAAATACACTTATAAAGAGCGTTAAAGAGCTTTTGTGGTTCTTTTACCTTAATTTCCTTTTACCTGGCCATGATTCATCCTTCAGCAGCTTATTTCACCCAGCTCCGTTGCAGAAAAAAGGCAATGCTACGACTCTACATCCTGTAAATAGCACTTCTCTGTGACTAGCATCATATTCTTGTGTTACTCTGTTGCTACAACTCCGTATTCAAGAAGGAGATAGAACACAGTTAATGCTGCGACTCTACATCCTTTCCAAAGCACTTCTTCGTGACTAGCATCATATTCCAGTGTTACTCTATTGTTACAGCTCCGCATTCAAGATGGAGGCGTCGAATTTAATGCTACGACTCTACAACCTTTCCACGGCACTTCTTCGTGACTAGCATCATTTTCTCGTGTTAATCTCTTGCTACAGCTCCGCATTCAGGATGGAGATATGGCAAATTTAATGCTACGAGTCTACATCCTTTCCACAGCACTTCTTCGTGACTAGCATCATTTATCTCGTGTTTACATAATGGTATTGCTACAACGCATTCAAGACGAAGATACATCAAATTTAATGCTACGACTCAACCTTTCCATAGCACTTCTTCGTGACTAGCATCATATTCTAGTGTTAATCAACTGGTACAAATCCAAATCCAAGATGGCGATAGACTATGCCAAATTTAAATGCTACGACTACATTCTTTCCAGAGCACTTCTTCGTGACTAGCATCATATTCTTGTTAAGTGCTACAAATCCAAATTCAAGATGGAGATATGTCATATTTAATGCTACAACTCTACATCCTTTTCACAGCACTTCTTCGTGACTGGCATCATATTCTAGTGTCAATCTACTGCTACAACTCCGCAAATTTTAGGCCACGTTAAAGCAAAATTATAGTTAGGATACGATTGTTATAGTGGCTTTTGTTTCTGGAGGATGAAATACGAAAGGAAGGACATAAATTTCCCATATCCCTTGTTCTTCCTACCTTTCAAAATCCGTGCAGAGGGGGAATTAATGGTGTATTTGTGGAGAGGTGGAGGGGGAGATCGTGAACGAGATGGGAGATGGGGTGGAGATCTACGACTGTATGAGTGAGGGTGTGAGTTGGAGAGAGGCTAGCTTGATGGCGGAGGGCAGTGAGATAAAGATTCGTCCTGTCCATCTTTTCAGGGATTAAGATGTTTGGTTATTCAGGGATTAAGATGTTTGGTTACAGACAGCCAGATAAACAGACTGATAGATACAGATAATGCAAACAGCTAGGCATGTGGGTACGTATGGATAAACAGACAGATAAGCAGTGTACATACGAAGACACACATAAATGGATACCGCACATAGGCTACATACAAGCAGTCACACACCCAGCCAGCCAGGGATTGATTAAATATAGACACCGATACAAATAAACATACACAGACAGACAGATGAGGAGGATAAACAGAGACAGACAGACAGATGAAGATGAATAAAGAGAGAGAGAGATATGTAGGCTGGAAGACTTGTAAACAGTCAGCATCTTACCTTTTTGAAGTATAGCCGCTGCAATGACGAGTGTTGTAACAAGGCGTCCTAGGTAGCTGCGTCCCATCTTGCTTGCTGGTTAGTTTAATTGGGCTGTTAGGCAGGTGTTAGAAGCTGGTTCCCAAGCCCTAGGAGTCAGGTTAGCCGTCACAAGAGCACGTGGGATTAGTGGCACTGATGGGTTGGTGGGCGGTGGAATTTTAGCACTTTCACTTTTTTTAATGAGAAAAATATATACAAAAACTGCATTAACCCCTCTACAGCACAAAGACGATTTCCGTATTCTATGCTTGCTACCTCCAGACGACTGTATTTAGCTAGTCACGAAGAAGTGCTAAGCCATGTTGCTCTACCTTGCCCTATTTCTGCTATTGCTCCATGTTGAAAGCCGAATTTTAACCAAAGATTAACATTAGAATGATGCTAGTCACGAAGAAGAGCTATGGAAAGGTGGAATGGACTATTATACTTACGGTAAGAAGACTAACTTGGTCTAAAATTGCCTTAAAGAGATTAACACTAAAATATGATGCTAGTCACGATGAAGTGTTGTGGAAAGGATACAAAGCCGTAGCATTTTTTGTTTCTGCGACTAAGCTACGTCAAATAAGCCAAAAAGAACAGAAATCTGGGCCAAGTTAGGGTAAAAAGAGTATAGTTGTTACTGATGGCCGAATTTAAACTCTACAATCCCTAGTCTCCCCCAAGTCGAATAAAATCGTCTGGAAATGAAAATAAATCGTCTGGAAATAACTAGAATAAAAAATACGCCATGGGATTGAAGGGGTTAAGATAAACACTCCTTGTTAGTTTTTGAAAACGTTGCAAGTCATCTCCTCATTGGCCTAGGAATTTTTGTAGCCCCTCTTATTAAATTACTGTATAAATTACGCATTTTATAATCTTATATTATTGTTTATTTTTACGATAACGTTGAAAAAAGGGCACATCGCACTTTTTTTTGTCGCTATTCCGGATTATTAATTTCTATGCAATTTTCTTTCTCAAGTCTAATACAGACATTAATTACTGAACACATAGAAGGAAACTAATCTGCACTACTTTCTTTAATATTTACTTTTATCATGATTTTGCTTGTTCGAGTGAGCGCATAAACTGCGATCAAAACAATGACGCGGCATAAGCTTTTAAGTACACTAGTCACGAAGAAGTGCTACAAATCCTCCCCTGCCAATGAGAATACGACCACGTGAAGTAGCACACGGCGATGACGCAATAAAAAGTGGTTCATTGTTAGTAGCGCCTATGCCTACAAAAGCACGGCACAAAGCAAACTGACTTACACATTAAAGGTGAACTACCATCACGCGGTCTCACTCCCTCCCCTCTGCCCTACTAAAGTCGCCTATGTTACGGGAGAGAATTGGTGTCCAGTTAACCTTTTGATCAGTCAGGTTCAGATAATAAATTGCATCAGATGTTTTGGTCTTGAATATTGCGATCTGGGAAGCGCTTCTCTCTGCGTCACTTTTTCAACACTGGCGTGGTTGCCTCTGGTTCTCATCACATAAAACGCTACTGAACCGACGTACCGAGTTTACATGTCCCAGATATATCGCAGTTCGTACCTATGTCAACGATGCTACAGAACACAATAGCTGTCACGCATAAGGAACGAGCGTAAACAAGACACCAGCTTCACATATACACACAACACTACCCCGTCAGTGTCCGCACATACACTGAGCGGATGGACCACCAGAGGCGACGAACGTCAACCCTGTGTTCATGCCACACATCGCCAACTGGTCAATTATTGTTTCATATTTTCCCTCAAACTTAGATTTATGCAATGATTCACTTTCACAACTTTTTGAACAGTTTGTTATATTACGTTTGAAATGTATATTATATTGTTATTTATCTGTTATATAATATTACAAGGAATGACAGCACCGTCCATTCAAGTTTGTACTACGTAGTGAATATGGATGTTTAGCTAATCATGATTTTTGTTCAGAATGGTGCTGTTCATCGCTTTTTCTTTTTTTCTTTAGCCTAGGGCCCCTTCGTTGTACAAATTCCCTGACAACACCACTGTCCTACCTCGTGTTTTCTCATCGTATGTGGCAATCAATATATCGTGCACCAAGTTCAGAGTTGCGGTTGCTGCAAGTGACGCGCCTAGACTTCGTTGTTAATCAATTAGCTGCCAGAAATTTGCTGTAACTTGTAAATGCTATTCAGTTCACTGATCTGAAACTCGGAAACTGACTGACAAGTAAATTTGCTGCTATGACCTCCTATGACCAGTTTTTATTCCCTTCGGCACATACTATGTAGATTATTTTGCTGCTACCTGTAGACCAGTTTTTTAAACTTGTAGCTTCATGCACTCCTAAGCCAAACTTACAGAAACTCATGTACCTCAGAAGAATAAAGGCCACAAACTTGCATGTTCATTATTTTCACGTTTGTGCCTATATTATCGGTATTAACGCTTTGGGAACTGGCGGTTTCCCAGGGGCGAGTAAGATCGTCTGCCGTTAGCCAGAGTAAAATACTAAAATCGAGTAAGTACTCTAAGGGTTTAGATACTCATAAAACGCAAATAACTCATTGACACATATTTTACTACAGACAGTTTTCCTCAGTAACGTGCGAGAGGATACTGAGGCGTAATATGTTAAGAATAAGTTGCCAAGGTAGAGGTGTAAAGTCTCTAATGCCAAGGGACGAAATTTACATAATTGCGATCATGTCTCTCCTGCAACTCGAGCTTTTCCGGGATGAACAAGATAATTTTGCTTAACTTTGGAAAGAGACCCCATAATGAAGGGAGTTACAAGTGTCCCCAAGGCAAACGAAAACTATCTGGACGTTGAAAAAATAAAATTACACATCATGGTGGTCAAGTGGCCAAGATTCATCAGTGAGCATACAATAAATTAAACCCTGGTTTTGTATTCATTAACCTTAATTTACCAGGCAAATTTCCTAGCACTAGAAAATTATAAAATATGGGCCATGATGACGAGTATAATGATCACATGTCCACCCACATTTAGGTAACTATGTGCACATTCGTACGCAGCTCTTTTACGAATATCAACCAGTAACTTTATTCAGTATATTATTACCTACCTCCTTTCCAGCATATGATGTAGGGCGCGGGTGTCTTGTGTAACGCGAAGCTCGGGATCTTGAAGACAAACCACGTACGTGTACAGACGTCATCTGCATTTCGACCTGATTTGCTCTCCATTCTCATCACATCCTTCCAGAATTATCTAATCAAAACACCTTTCTCATAACCTCAGTTCAGTCCACATGCAATGTTTCACTAGTCTTTCCAAGCGCCACTTTTTTTCAGTCTTTTTGTGGCTCATTTCGCTATATAGAAGCAGGAACAAAGCATCCACTATCTGTACTATTTTCGACATCCCATGGTGCAGGAATCATCCATAACAGTTCTACCAGTAAGTTTACAATGTTACAAGCTCATCCGCGACGGTGGTGCTTAGAACATTTTTGGGATCGAGTTAAGGGTTACGCTTCGAGTATTTTTTGAACACTTACTTCCCGCACATGTATCTGCGTCATGAAAGCACAACACCCCACACCAGGCTCTATCAAATGGACAGTTGACAGCTACAATAAAAGTTAATATTTCTGTCCTTGTGGGTTAGGAGAGATATTACAGTCCATAGAGCACTGCATGACACGTTTATCAATGTCAATCAAATAGTTTGGCGACAGTAGGAAAGTATTTAAATTTTCTACAAACTGCAAGGGTAATTCTGTGTTGTAACTGATAGGAACTGGTTAAGAAAAATGCGAGTGATAAAATCAAGCTGGGTAAGGAAGCAGGTAGATCAGGGATACTAGGCGAAAACATTTGGTAACATTGGTGTGAAACTGTGGGGAAGAATACTTCCCCTGTATCCCTTGTCATAAGAAGCGACTAATAGGGCGCTTTTTGTCTCCAGTCTTTCTCTCCTGTCCTCTTCTTGATTTTTTCGTGTTTCTTCCTGCCTTTATTTTCCCCTACTATCAGGTCAGACATTTAGTTTCATGGGATGAATAGTCTAAGGGCCTCTCATTGTCGTCGACCCTTCCTGGGTCAAACCTTTAAACCAACTGACCCATCGTCACTTCATCGCCAAGCCACTTAATGCAATGCCACTTCACTGCCTAGTTGCCTCATTGCCATGCCGCTTCAATGTCAAAAGCACTTCAACACCGATACTACTTTCACACCACAACCATTTCTACGCCAAAAACCACTTCAAGGTCTCTTTTCCTATTTCTCTTCCTTTGCTAGTCATATATCTTTGCTTTGAATTAGTGCCAAATGGTCTTTGGTACCTGGGGCTAGAAATACATTACTGAATTCAATTTAATTGAAAAATTGGTTCTGATGGGTAGAACTAAAATTGCCATCTTTATTGTCAGACAGCTACAAAAGAAGGTTCTGGTCAAGAAGAGAGACCTGTACTTTGTCTTTGTGGATCTTGAGAAGGCTTTTGACAAAGTAGCCATTAAGATGGTACAGTGAACGATGAGGAAGGTGGAAGTTGGTGAACGGATTGTTAGAGTGGTTAAGAAACAATGGAGCTAAAACCTCAGTGAGAGAGGAGTGGCAAACTTTGCAATGAATTTTATGTGATAGGGACGGCATGGAGGCTTAGGTTTTGAGAGTGAATGACAATAAAAACAAGGTAATTTTAGCAGGTGGTGGCCCTGTGGTGATAGGCAGAGGAAGGTCTTGTATTTTATGTATACAGTAGGAAAGGTGTGGGTAGTAACAGTTCTGTGTACTGGGTAAATACTGTACACAAGAGGTACAGTGGTGTGCAGGGTGGGCTGTATAGTGTTTTGAACTTTGAATGTGGCATTTCAGGAGGAATCATGTAAATACTGTTACAGTGGATAGTGCAGGCTTTGGTGGTGTTCCCCCACAGTGTGTGAGAAGATATTTAGCTAACAGGAAGATGCACTCAGTGCTGGGGCTGGAGCAGAGGCCAGCTCCACTGCCAAAATCAGTAGTGGCTGCAAGTTCAGAGAACTACTACTACTTCAAACAACAAGAGGACTCATTTCACCGAGAGGAAAGTTTCTGATCCTATGAGAGAAGTGCGATGTACAGAAGTGAAACACAGCTGGTAGGGAATGAGGAGGTTGACAGGTTGGAGGGACTGAGATGAGGATGGGGATGATGGAATGGTTAGGCATAAAGTGTATCAGTGATATGCTATGAACGGGTCAAAGTTGATGGAACAGATATGTGGAGAGAATGAAAATATTTAACTGTGTGAGGAAGACTGCAGATATGAATGCCAAAGGCAGAATGGTATACAAAGGGTGAGATTTTACATAAAGACCTCAAAATAAAAGATTAACTTGGAATGCTGCAAAACATCAAGCAGCTTGAAAAGCTGCCACCAGATGACCAAAGCTGACATTCTAACATGGCCTTTAATCATATAAAGTTAATGTCTGTCATTATACACTGAGTAAAATATACAATCTTTTCAAAGTTACAGAAATTCAAAGCAAGAGTTACTTTAGTGGAAGGAAATTAAATAATTTGCAACTACAAAATTATTCCCCCCCCACTCAGTTCCTCTCAGCATAATTCACTGTACCTGGTAGGCCTGACTGACAACTACAGTGCAAATACTGTATTCCCATGCCTCCATGTTCTGCATTCAAAAAAGATCTTCATTACGAGAAATTAGTGTTAAGTAATTTTACGTAGCAAGAACAACAGAAAAGAGAATGCTGAGTGTTAATGTCTGTTGTTCTTCCTGCAAAAACATCGCTGAGGTATGACAGGGAACTCATCATAAGTTTGTTTGGGCATCCTGACCCAAAATGACAACATAATGAATGATCTCTACTCTTTTGACTCTAATTTGGCAAACAAATGTCATTTCTCCATCTTGAATGCCGAGTTGTAACAATACAAGTATATTAACATGAGAGCATGATTACACAACAGTGTTATGGAAAGGATGTACGCAATGGCACAGTCTTTTTGTGTCACTATGCTTCATAAAATAAGTTGCAGAAGGATGAAAATCTAGGACAGGTAAAGGTAAAAAGGGTACAGTACAGCAGTATCCAACAACAAACAACAGTTTCAGATAATGCAAGTGACTAGCTAGGTTTTTCTAAAGAAACACAGAAAAAAGTATCCCACTATATTATTACAGTACCAACACACTGGCACTCCCTACAAAATTAACCATCACTCTCTCTATTTACAATTTTTTTTTTTTATATCAGGGAAAAGGGTTTAGTGAGAGGAAAGCTCAGGCCTGAGCAAATACTTTACTTCTTTAAATTAGGTAAAAATATAACAGTTTCAGACTCTATCAGTTATGTTTATGTGAAGGTACAGAACATGGTGGAAGTTTTTGAAGCATCAGATACAGTCAGGATTCTGGGGGCTTGAATGATGAGTGAATGGAACTGTGGCCCATTGGACTGGGCAAAATTGGGCTGTCGGGATGCTGCTACTCCTCACCATGCCCTAGGGTGGGAAAGGAGGTCCCGATGATGATGATACAGTTAATACTGTATCACCCTACAATTACCATAATTATTAATAGTTGTGTGATGTCAAATCAGTCAGGCTATCAATTAGCATATAGTGTACAGTACATAAAAAATTATCTACACACTGATTACTTCTTACATATTTTATGGTGGGGTTATTATCAGGCAGTATATGAGCAAGACTTGAACCCTTTTGCTGCAAATTCATTACTTTGTATTATTTTACAGCAAACATCACAGTTTTATTATTCTCAAGCAAAGGCTATGGCACCAGATATATTAAGCACTATCACAGTTAATGTTCTGGTTATGAATAAAGAACATCAAATTATATTCCTGCTTAAGAAGAAAGTTTCAACGGACACGCAATAGGATATGGTAAGCTGAACATCAAATATAACCACATTCGCTTCCATAACTGGACATAGCTGTACCATAACTACCATATATAATGATACAATCAACTCATATAACACACTTTTTTGCTTTCTTATTACCACCAAATGCTTTTATTCAGCACAACATGGAGCTTTATTAACAATTTTTCCATGATAACAGCTGATTCATCCTTGCTAGGCTACCAACATACTGTTTTATTCAGCTGGGGAAGAGGCTCTTGGATTTACATATTTTCTAAATTACCCCTGAATATTACTTTGTACAATTTTTTAACATGGACAAGCTTCATTCTGCATTTGACACCAAATGTCCCCCTGTATGCTTTGTACTGACACAGGTGTTAAGGAGTGATATGCGTAGTAAGAAAGAGAAAAAAGTTTAAAATCTTGTAAACCAAAATTAATAGTGTATGCCCCAATGACTTAAGTATATCCCTAAAACAACGAAAACTAAACCTCTACACATTCTCAACCTCTACGATCCTGCAAACAGCACTTTTTTCACAGGATCATATACGAGATGGCATAAGAGGCTTCACAGTACTGCTCCACAGCAATTTATTTTGCATATTAAACTTTAACATTCTTTTGTTTATATACATGGCTATACAAGTCATCAGGAAGGCACATATGGTTTCTAATTACTAAAGTTATAATAACTTGTACAGTATAAGGTTGTTTGTCCACTTATTTTTCTCTTCTTAATACAATTATGTACTTGGCTTGCAACATGTGCAGCCACCCAGGTCTGACTGATTTGGCTCTTATTGGAATGTGGGTGCCCTATCCTCAATGTATAAGACAATGAACAACCCATGTCACCCTCTGCATGGTGAATTTCAATGTTGCTCCTTGACAAATTAGAGCTCCAGGAAGATTGCATGGGCCTTCTTGTGACTGAACTGTTCAATGACACTGATCAGGGGTTTTATGAATTTTTAGTGTGTGGTTGTAGAATTGCTCACCTAAGTTCAGAAGGCTTATTTGGATGGCGCCAAGTACTGGAAGAATTGTGAACAGTAAAACCTCATTATAACGGACTAATTGGGGCCCAAGCCATTCCGAAAAAAGCGATATCCATACTTCCTCCTGCTAACCCGGACTTTTTCAGATACATCAGACATTAGTCCACATCACACCAACAGTTTTTAAATGGTTTTCACTACCATTGCAGCACTGTACTGTATTTACATTCACTACAATAATTAAATGGTATATTCTGTATATAATAATACTGTACTGTACACTGATAAACATGTCTTTTATTTACCTTACTGTGGTGAAAATAGCTGAAATGGTCAGGAAGTCCAGAGCGCATCTGGCTCTATCAGACTTTTTTTGATGTATAAGAATTTAGTCCGGTCGGCTCCTCGAGTCCGATAAAAGCAAATTCCAGTATACTGAAGTCCTTTATATTAAAGTTTTACTGTACTTCTGTCTGATTTTTGGTTATTTTTGGTGTTGGGGACCAATAACTTCGACAGCGATAATCCGATAACCCCAATACTGTATTTGAGTCTGATATCGATAATACGATATTTTAATACTGTACAGTAATCACTCTAATATCCGGACGCCCAATAACCGAACATCCCCACTAACCGAACCTTATCGTCCTGGGATCAAACATTCCCAAAATGGTCCGAAAATCCAAAAAAATTGGAAAAAAAACCGATTTTTTGCCGTCCGTAATTTGAACTTGCCGCGCGCGCCGCGTGAGAGCATTGTTTTGGTTCGTCATTCCTCCGACGTCCGATAGAGCGCCGCTGCATCCTCCCCACTTCCCGCCTGTCTCTCACCGCGACTGGACCTGCGCTCTTCGTAATGGCTGCCCACGTGCTCGCTTTTGTGGTGGTGCCGTACTTGCTGCAAGGCCTCCTGCTGCTCTCTGCCCTACTCTTAGTGTGTGTGATGATGGCCCCGCCTCCTGAGAAAAGGAAGAGAGTGGTGTTGACTCTGGAGAAGAAACGGGAGATATTGGAGAAGGTTGATGCGGGTTGGTCTTCCTCTCGCATTCTCCGCGAGTTCAACCTGTCGCCCGGTCGACTTTGTTTGATATCAAGCGTTCCCGAGACAAGCTCATGCAGTACACGGCTGACTTCTCGTCGAGAAGCAAACGCAACGTGGAGAGGAAGGTTATGTTTACTCCCAAGTATGCAGAGATCGACCGCTCCACGTTGATTTGGTATCGACAAGCAACGTGCAGCTGGTGTGATGGTACGTGGAACGGAGCTGAAGGCTGCTGCTGAGAAGTTTGCAAGGCTTCACGACGCCTAGACTTCAAGGCATCCGAGGGTTGGCTCTTCGCGTTCAAGTTGCGACATGGCCTTACTAACCGTAAAGCACATGGCGAAGCATTGGACGCTAACGAGGATGGAGTGGACGAGTTTCGGCACAAGGTGAAAGGCTTGATCGACAGGGAGGGCCTCACTCTCGGTCAAGTCTATAACGCTGACGAAACTGGCCTATTCTATCGCTCGGTGCCAACGAACACTCTCGCCGATGAGACGGAGAAGCGTGTACCTGGCCGCAAGCTTTCTAAGGAACGGATATCTGCTTTGTGTTGTGCCAATGCTAACGGCATGCACCGGCTTAAGCCCGTTATTGTTGGCCGTGCAAAGCAGCCTCGGTGCCTTCGTGGGGTGATGGATGTCCTTCCTGTCGTATGGTACCATTCTTTGAAAGCATGGTTCACAGCTGTGATTTTCAAAGACTGGTTTCACCATCACTTCGTCAAGGAGGTCATACATTACCAGACGAAGACACTGGAATTCCTCGCGACCAGGTAAAGGCTCTCCTTCTCCTCGACAATGCACCTGCCCACCCGTGCGACAAGGACTTGGTTGCTGAGAATGGCCGTATTAGGTGCATGTTTCTGCCACCTAATACGACTGCTCTCATTCAACCAATGGACCAAGGAGTGATCGTGGCAACAAAGCGCCTGTACCGTCGGAAGTTCCTGGACGAGGTGATGGTGGTTCTCGAGGACGAGGACGAGCGCAGGGAAGGACGTGACACTCGAGGCAAGCGGACTTTGGAAAACCTTCGCCGCTACAACATCAAGTCTGCGCTGTACAACTGGGCTAGTGCATGGAAGGAAGTCCCTGTGAAAACTCTTGAAAATGGTTGGTCTCGTCTGCTTCTCGGAACAGATGTGGAGTACGATTTCCTAGGGTTTGGCGTGGATGACTTCCATGCACGGCTACGCATACGCACGGCGACGATGTTGATGTGGACGATGTTCGTGAGTGGTTGGACGACGACGAGGGCGATCCTGGGTATCAGACGTTGTCTGATATCGAGATCGCGTCTTCGGTTGCTGGTGTCAGTCCCGAACTTGAAGATTCCGGCGACGAAGGCGATGATGATGCAGACTCCGCCCAGCAGGACACTACTCAGCCATCCCCAAGCTGAGCGCACTCCGGGAACATCTAGAGTTCGTCCTAGACTACCTGGAACACCCGGACTGCGACAGGGGAGATGGGGCCCTTGGGACTCGTGGAGGAAGTGCGTGCTTTCCGGCAGCATCATCAATCGCCAGAATCGTCGGTCCTTGCGTCAGTCAACGATTGACAGTTTTTTCAGGCCCGTGACCCCCGCTGTGCCAAGCCCTGGTTCCACTCCGTTGCCTCCCCAAGACAGGCCCTCATGCTCCGAGCCACAGCCCAGCACATCAGCTACAGTGGAGTCACCGCTCGACGTGAGTTTGTGGCTGTCTTCAGAGTCTTCTGTAGTCGGTACGCCATCACCACTACCCACCGATGCACCCCTTGGACGCCTGCCAGTGATACTCTCGGGCTCTGACAGTGAATAAACAGCAAGAACTTCTCCACTAGACCACACGGGAATTTTGAGTGTTGTGCAGTGAAAAAAACGGTGTGTTGTGTTAAGGTTTTCAAGTTGGGAGAAAAGACTAAGTAGAAAAGAAATTTAACGTAACTAACCTTCTTTGTTTTGGCTTTGGAAACTTAAAAAAACTTGGGAAAAGTTAATGTGCAACACTTAAATTTAATGGAACATTATTTGGACTAAAGTGAACACTGTGAAAAGAACGGACTTCTGTGTGTTAGTGACTAAGTTCAGTGCAAGACTTCAGGAAGAGTGTAGTGCAAGTGCTTCAGGAAATCGTTCTTACTGTCAGAGTCCGAGAGGAGGCGGTTATTCATCGAGGTGGCCAGGGACTTGCTGTAAGTAGCCAAAATGTTTCATGTTGTACTATTTTCCATACTATATTTACCAGAATGTTTCATATTGTATTTTTTCCCATACTATACTTACCAGAAAGTGTCATACTGTACTTCTTTCCATACTAAACTTACCTCATGCATGTGCAGTAGGAATGGGTTTTTCAGAGTTCGGTTAGGTTCGGTTAGGTTAGGTTCGGTTAGAGTCC
Organism: Coenobita brevimanus; assembly: GCF_032717465.1. NCBI lineage: Eukaryota > Metazoa > Arthropoda > Malacostraca > Decapoda > Coenobitidae > Coenobita > Coenobita brevimanus. The sequence goes on along the minus strand of NC_137061.1, from coordinate 2,115,253 downwards.
ATAAGTACCAGAATGTTTATTAATGTATGAACATACTTCTAAACCCACATTTTATGTGTCTATTGCATTTATTTCAGTCATTTATGTGCCTTATTGGTGTGATTTGGGTGTTAAATAGGTGCTATGCATGTCCGGAGGGAGTTGTATAGGTGTTTCTCTGTGTTAGGGTCCGTAAGTACAAGTCCATAAGCTGGGGCCCAATATCCGGACAAAACCAATATCCGAACCTACCGATGGCTCTATTGATCCGGATATTGGAGTGATTACTGTACTTAGTTATCAGAAGTTAACGAAAATCCGATAATGATAACTTTTTAAATAAAAATTAAAAAGCAAGAAAAAAAACATCAAAACCCATAGAAAATGCTTATTTATGCTAAATCCAAGAATAAGTAAGCATTTTACAAACCATATAATTTTCATCAATACTGTAATAAAAAATAATCAAAACTAACTATTGCATGATTATGCTGGACATATGAAACATATAAACAGTATTTCTGAGCTATATACTTTTACATAACACATATATACATGTAAATGACAACAAATAGAATGGACAACAAGGTAAGGTGGATCAATTATATAATCAATTATAGTTTAAATGTTCCTATTACAAGAAATAAAATTAACAACAGAGAATAACAATTACACTGAAGAACTCAAATAGAAAATGTAAAACGATAGAAATTTTATTGGACAAAAAATTGAGACATTATTGGACTCAAATACTGAATTATCATAAGTTAACTGGTCCGATAACGAGTATGGAAGTTCATTCATTCATCCATCCATCATCCAATCCTATGTCGCCCCATAAGAAGCTTGGGAACCCAGGGCTAGACAAGTTGGTCCTGACATTTAAGATAACAGTGAATTCATCATCTAATCCAGTGTTGTCTCATGAGGAGAGTAGGAGCCTGAGGCTAGGCAAGTTGGTCCTGACATTTAAGATGAGAGTGACCAGCCTCATTCATACCTGAGCAAGCAATAAACCCCAACCACCCTTTGGATGTAAACCTGCACTGGCTCAATCTGACTGGAGTGCCTTAACTACCCACTGAACCACAAGGCGCCATAATTTATTTATATGGTTACCACCGACTGTAGTAAATGGTTTCCTGGTGTACAGAAAACCATTTGGCTTGTCACTCAATGTAGAGTCACCTGTAGACAGAAGGAAAGAGAAAGAATGAAGGAAAGAAAGACAGAAGAGGAAGGAAGGAAGTTAACTTCCGATAATAGTCCAACAACAAAATTAACTTTAACAATTATCTGTTATCGGATTATCGCTTTAGTGCCCAACTTTGATTTTAACCATATATTATAATTTCTCCGCTGTCAGTCATTTGTGATCTGTTATGCCTTTCTAGCACTGCTCCAATGGTGTGGTGCAGGGGGACAGATTAGGTTAATAAACAATAAACAAACAATTAGCAATTTCCACCAATAACTTCCCCCACATCCATCACTAACTTCTACTTCCATCATTAATTACTCCCATTTCCACCAGTAACTCAGAGTTTAGGCTCGGGATCATCAGGGTCTGGTCCCAGCCACTTCTCTCCAATTTCCTGGGCCAGAACTGGGAAACGATCTGACCCAAAGAATAACATTGGTTTCCCTCCTACATGAGCCACAATGCTGGGTGATCCAAAAGCCTGCAAAACAAAAAATCATTAACATCCTCCTCCTCCTCATCTACATCCTTATCATTATGATCATATATATATATGTTTTTCTGATTAAATAGTTTGTCAACCTACACCTCTCTGGCACTTGAGTACTTTCCCCCCTATGGGACACTTCTATGTTGTGTGAAGGGAGATGAAGGGGGGCCTTCATGCTGGGTACCGATGTACTGGCATCTCCAGTTTTTCATGGCTCTGACCTTTAATTTCAGATATTCAAAGATGAGTAATCCATCACAAAATACATGACTGTAAAGTGTAGTTTGGGATTGTTAAAAACAAATCTGTTACATCATTTGAAAATACAAGTACAGATCGTCCCCATAATAACGGTGAGATGCGTTTGGGAAAAACCATCGCTGAGCCGGCGTGACGTTACATGGGGATATCATATCGAAAGTACCGTACTGGGATGCAATTGGGAGCCTTGGGATTACCCCCCCAGCCAAGTCTAAAACCACCCAAATGAGTCCAAAAACAAGTTTCTAGCTCACCTAAACCCCCAAATAGCTTTTAAACAAGCTAAACTAAGCTAAAAGCAGTTTATAACTCACCGAAACCCAAAAATAAAATCTGAAAATCATCAAAAGTATGGAAAAAAAATAAACCTTGGAAACTGTACCCCAAAATGACTGTGTTCACCCCACTTGTGACTAAAGCACATTAATCTAAGTCTAGAAACAGTTTATAAATCTACCTAAACACAAAATTTAAGTCTAAAATATCATCAGCATCGTTTAAAAAACACAAAATTCATATGATAACCAGGGACTGGCCATAGTTGGGCAGGGAAGGGAGTTAATTTTTTCACATTGCTAAGGCGGGGTATTGTATAGCAATGGATCATACAGCGGGGAATGCCTGTACTTTAAACCAGTCAATTCCAATGTCCAGTGATGCTTTGGAACACTGCAATGGGATTTCGGGCCATCAAGGATTTATAGTGTCAACAACATTCCGTTTGTGTGAGTATCAGTCTTGAGAAACTGTAATGACTTCAGGAAAAGTTCAATAAAACTATTACTGAATCAGTTAACAAATAAATCAACAACTCTGTCTGCTCCTTCCATCCCTCCAACTGGTCCTTCACTTACCCTATATTCTAGTGCCTGCTTACTGTGTGCCTTGAGCCGGTCCTTGGTTTCTTGGTGAGTCATATGCTCTAGAACTCTGCTCAGTTCCTCTTGATTCATTCCACACGTTAGTCCTGCACGAGACAGTATTTCTATCTGTGTAAAGTCCTCGTCCTGGGGGAAACAAAGCATCAATCACAATTAGCACATAAGGAAGGCAGAAGGATGTTTTGAATATTCTATAAAGTACCATACATAAACATGCTTTGCCAGATAATGATAATGTGTTGAGAAGCCACTTTTTGGCACTTGTGTTGCAAAAAGATATGAACTACAGCATGAAAAGGATTCATTTTCCCCCAATTCATATCCCCATTGTGACTAATTCTTGTATCAGAGGACCAGAGATATTTCTTTGCTAAACAGAGGCTTGTATTAGCCATAATAAAATACTAAAGTGGAAGGCCACTCCTGACTGGGTTAAAACATATAATCAACTTTCTCAAACTGATGCAGATTCTGATTAGAGCTCTTTTGCTGAACTAGGGAAATAGATCAGAGGAGAAAGGAAGCCCTAGATACAATCCTTCTTCTGTGATACGGTACACAATATATCAATGTCAAAGATGTGTGTGCATACAAATGGCACTTCATGTGAAGCTACTTTACATGATGTCACGTAGGATTGGGTGATGGATGGATGGATGGACTTAAGAGAGTGGACAGAGAGGCATTGTAGAAAGTTTTGTGCATGTATGGTGTAGATGGTAAACTGCTAGGTGCCGTCAAGAGATTTTATGATAGTAGTGAGGCATGTGTAAAGGTTAATGGGCATCTTAGTGAATGGTTCATGATTGGTGTGGGCGTGCAGCAAGGTTGTGTGATGTCCCCATAGTTGTTCAATATACAGTATATATATATGGATGGGGTGAAGGGAGAAGTAAAAACACGAGTAATGGAGAGAGGGATGTCATTCGTAATGCATGGCGATGGATGGAATATCTCAAATTTGTTGTATGCTGATGATGCAGTACTGCTTGCAAGTACCAGACAAGAACTTTGTAGGCTTGTGCAAAATTTTGCTAATGTCTGTGAGCGTTGTGCCTTGAGAGTAAATGTGGAAAAGAGTAAAGTGATGGTTACTGAGAGAGAAGATGACTCCCAGTGCCATGTTACAGTGAATGGAGACTGGAATTGGTGAGAGAGTTCAAGTACTTGGATACAGTGATAGAAAAGAGAGGAAAATATGCAAAGGAAGTTGAAAGTAGAGTGACACAAGGAAGAAAGGTAGCTGGTGCAATGAAGGCCTTGATAAGAAACAGAGGCTTGAGTGTTGCAGCTGCACAAGGCTTACATGAAGGAGTGTTACTGCCAACTTTAACATTTGGATGTGAGATTATGTTGTAGCATGAAAATGAATGTCAAGAGTAAAAGCAGTGGAGATGGGACAGCTGAGGAATGTATGTGGAGTACAGAGAGTGGATAGGATAAGAAATACTGTGATTCGTGAAAGATGTGGAGTGGGGAAATCAGTGGACACCAGAATCGAAGAAAGTGTGCTGATATGGTATGGTCACGTGGGGAGAATGGATAACAACAGAGTAGTGAAAAAGGTATACCTGAGCGAATTTGAAGGAGGGAGGAGGCGAGGTAGGCCAAAGAGAAGGTGGAGAGATATGGTGGATGAGTGTGTGAGGAAGAGAGATTTGAAGTCAGTGAGGCTAAGGAAATGACAAGAGATATAGCTGGCTGGATGAATGTTGTGAGAAGAAGTGCATGATCAGGGATTTGGCACACCTTTTAATGTGGCAGCATCCAGACTGACTCAATTGGATACGTTTATGTGAAACTACAGAACATGGTGAATGTTTTTGGCACATCCGATACAGCCAGGATTCCGGGGGCTTGAGTGATGAGTGAATGGAAGTATGGCCCATTGGATTGGGCAAATTTGGGCTGTCTGGACATTGGTACTCCTCACCCTGCCACAGAGTGGGAAAGGAGGTCCGGATGATGATGATGATGATGATGACTTAAGAGAAAATAAAAAAAAATATAAAATAAAAACACACACAAATGAAACAATAACTTCCAACTTCCAAAAGGTCTAATTGTGAGCAACTTTGTACAACAATATGTGTAAATCCAAGGATAAACTTTAAATGAAGGCCACCTGTATTAAACTTGCTGCTGTGAATCAAAGGGTATTGCACTTTACATCAGCTTTTAAAATGTACACTCAAAAACAATAACTGGTATCCCCCACCAGACAGAACCAGGGCCAGTGACCAGACCAATCTTAGATGAAATTAACAACAGTAGAGGGTGAGTACACAGTGAGATTATGAGAAAGATACAGGAAGATGACAGATAATAATGCCCCATGGTTTTCTTTGAGAAGTGTGAAGACTGAGGGTAGCATAGTGAGAGGGAGACTGAAAACTTGGGGATGAGGTCATAGTGTACCTAAGGGTAAGGGACTGAATAAAGAGCAAGCTAGAGATTGAGCAGTGTGGAGTGACACCATTAGGTGATCTAGGCCAATGCATACAAGCATGTTGGAGCCCTTTAGAAGTGAATAAGCAATGATGGTTTTGTCTGTTGGGAGAGGGCACCAATTACTGCTTTTGCACAGAGCTACAGTACTGCTGTTTCCATCACCTTATTCCAGACTTCCATCCAGAGGGCACGTGAGAGAGGCTCCAAATACTGCGGGTACAGCAGGTCAGTAGCAATCAAGAAGCGGTTGGGGATTATCGACCCTTTTACCAGTACCAACTCATGAGGATTCTGGAAAGTATATTTTGAAAATAGTCATGGCCCAAAGACTTACTCATAGCTGAATAAAACTGTCTAATATTAGCTGTTGTTGTTCTGACCACAGGCACATCTGAACATCAACCTGGTGAACTGCAAACTGACAGTGTCCTTCTGGGCTGCAGGTTGACATTCTCTTTCTGCAGTCCACCATCCTCTTTCTGTGGGAAATCTGTATTAACTGGGTATTGAAGCCACCCCATCAAGGCATCCCTCTCCAGCACCAAAGCAATATAACCATATAATGAAATAATGAGGTGATGTGAGGCCTACTACTGTGCCCCTGTAAACTCGGTGAAGAAATGCAAATGCCACATCTATCCAGAAACCAAATCTCCACACTCCTCCCCCTGCCTTGCTGTGGCAAGATGCTGTCTGCCACAAAAGAACATCAGTTCACTGCATGGGATGGCCCTGCAGGGGGGCTGCTTTCCTACAACTGATTGGTTTACTTGATCAGATAGACCAAGGTTACTCAATAACATCATCTAGGTTCCTATTACCAGTATGGTACAGTTCTATGTCTGAACACGGTGAGATAAAGAAGACCTTGGCTTTCCTCTAAAGACACTACCTTAGTTTTCATTCTACATATCACCTCTTAAAAAAAAAAAAAAAAAAAAAAAAAAAAAAAAAAAAACTTCAGTCAGATGACAATCAGTAATTTTGCTTTAGCCTTGCTAGTAACAGACTTTTCTCTACTTATGGAAAGATCTGGGGAACTGGATGTGGTTAAACAGTCTGCATTAACCCTTTCACTGAATATGGTGCACTTAAGGTATTTTATTCAGCCCAACTTTGTAGCAGAAAATTTAGTTCACCTGAGAAACATTGGCAATGTAACTTCAAAATCTGTCCTAAAACCCTTTCTCTGCTGCTGGTACACCTAGAAATTTTACTGTTCAAGGTGCTGTGGTAAGTGCTGTGCTGCTGATGAGTCTGTATCTGCCCTACACAAGGCTCATGAAGAGAATGTATCAGCTAGAGCTGGTGGAGGTGTCCTAAACTTCTGAGGAAGAGACAAAGATGGCATAAGATGTGATGACGTAGTGATGAACTAAAGCCCACTCTGTCAAGGAGAGTCACCACTGTGAAGTACATGATTTCAAGGGCTGATAGACGATATGATGATCCAGTAAGAGAGTGCATGCACAGCTGAACCATGGGCAATGCAGAATGAAGTGGGCCCTAGGAATCTTATATATGTTACCACTAGGTGACTGTTTACTTGAATGGAAACCTAGTGACCAAAGGGTTAATCCACTCCCCACCTGAAATACTTTCCAATATTTACAAAAATGTTTGACAGTAGTAAGAATAAACTGGAAAATACATAATCTGGCTGAAGCAGTTAAAACAAGGGTCTGTATGCTAGTGAGGCTAGGATACTCTCTAGAACCTCTTTATTATACTGTGGGGTGGAGAGGTATATGAGAGAGGGGGATGTGAGCTGGGAGCAGGGCAGTGAAATGGCAAGGGATGGGGCGACATGTAGGTGATTTGTTTGTGGCCACTCCTTACAGGATTAAGATATCTGGCAATAGATAGATAGACAGATAGTTTACCTTAGCCTAGCAAATTATCATCCTTTTGCAGCTTATTTCAGGTAGCTCAGTGGCAGAAAAAGGCAATGCTATAGCTGTACATCCTTTCCACAGAGCTTCTTCATGGCTAACATAATATTTTAGTGTTAATTTATTGATACAAATCTGCATGCAAGACGGAGAGACTGCAAATTTTGGCCAAGTTAGAGTAAAAAGCGTATAATTTATTTGTATCTGGTAAGTTATGATGTGACAGAAAGCATTAGGAGAAATACATGGAGGTGATTTGGCCATGTGGAGAGGATGAAGAGCGAGAGACTAATGAGGAGAGTGTGAGTGAGTGAGAGGGAGGCCGAGGATAAAATGAAGGGATGGACCAGAGTGGTACAGTATATGAGAAAGGTGTATGTGGGCTGGGGGTAAGGCAGTAAAATGGCAGGGGACAGGGCAACATGGAGGCAATTTGATTGTGGCCACGCCTTATGGGGTTAAGGCATCTGGAAACAGACAGACAGATGGAGTTATGATATACATCATCATCCAGCCTCTTTTTCTTCCCACCTAAGGATGGTGTGAGGTTGAATCTATGAGAGAGAGAGAGAGAGAGAGAGAGAGAGAGAGAGAGAGAGAGAGAGAAAGAATTGGGCATAATATGCAAAACATATTATTCAAGAAGGGGTGCCTCTAAACTTCCCAAAATAGCCTACAGATCAAGAGCTTAATGCATTCTCTAACCTAATCTAATCTAATCTAAAAATGATGCCATGTTTCCCCTTGAGGAGTCCCCATATTTGCACTGGCTGTGGTACAACATATTTTTATATGGACTGGAAGCTAAACCACATGCAAAAACCAGCCAATTATTTCCTAATAGTTGCTGGTAGCTGCATGGTTATAACAAGTTTGAAATGTGTAGTAAGATTTGTAACAAAATGATATACAGTCACTCAGGAGGATCAGAGTGATTGAACTTGTGACTGTTTCCTGCCTAAGTGTGACATTTGTGTGGTCAGTTACCAAGCTTGTAGCCACATTTCATTCATGGTAATATCTCCCTGGGTCAATGGCAGCCACCCATTACTTAATCCACGATAAGCTGTTGGCCCGTGGTCACTTGCCTCAACCATTTTCAATGGGACTTTAAAGTATTTGGCACAGCGGACGAGATCCTTTCCCATGTAGAATGCCTTGTTGGGGACCAGCATGGGGGCAGTATTCCCAGCCTCCTTGGCCACTGCTGCTAGCAGGAATGGCTTAAGCTCGAGGTCTATATTCCAGTGCTTCTTGTACCTCATCAATACCTGACCAAAAGAAAAGATAACATGAGAATTAATTTTTTTATATTTGGCTTGTGGATGGAAAGGGACAAAACTATGACACATGGTCAGTTCTAAACTAATCTAATAATAAAGTCAGCTCAACTTTACCATGTACAGTAAGTCCTTGTATATGTCAAGGTGTTCCAAACTATCATACGTTTTTTGCAGAGGATGAAATGTGTGCATGTTGGGGGTAAGGAAGTGAGAAGCAGACCAAAAATGACCTGAGTCGAGATCACAGGATGTAACCTCAGGGATATGTGACTGAATAGGATAAAGGACTGAAAAGAAGCTGCCACAGACTGAGCAGCATGGACAACTGCCATTAGGTGACCAAAGCCAATGCATGCAAGCATGCTTGACACGTTATAAATGAACAAGCGAACAAACAAATGGTACCTGTTGCTACTGTATTTTATGGAAAACTGCTTATTCCTCCTCATAATTTATTGTTAAGAAGTTGCATACACTTTTTCTTTTGATGAACACAGCTTCCCCCTCCCAAGGATCAGCTAGACTGAAATCTGGTGGATTTCAGGCTGCAGTCCACCAACCTTCTTTCGAGAGACTGGAAAGAAGTTGGGTAATGTCTGTATAACTGGGCAGCAGACCCACTTGAATATATCAGTGCCACTACATATATTCTCTCCAGCACCAGCTAAGTACAGTACCATAACATGTATAAATAATGAAGTGATGGTGCCCCTGTAACTGGGAGAGGCATAATTGTGGTATCCATCCAGGAACAAAATTTCCACACCCTTTCCCATGCGTTGCTGTGATGAGGCACTCACTGCAAGGAAATGAAGGTTCACTGCATGGGAAAACCCTGTAGGGGCAACTGTTTGCCTTGAAGTTGATGGGTCGGCACAGCCAAACAGACCAGAGTTACTAACTACTACAGTGTTACTATTGTGACACACAATGCCAATACTTGAACATGGTACTGTAGGAATATTCATGAAACCTATTAATAAAAAAGCGGGGGGAGGTCAAATTTCAGTACTTATGAGTATGAAAGACGTACAAAAAATAAAATACTGTACCATATAAAAAAAAAAACGAGCTGAAAATACTAAAAATGGACAAACTTAATCTGAATCAGGTTTTGCCAATTATCAGAGAAATGTTTTCACAATACTGGAGACAGGCCTTACACAATATCAGTTACCCAATGCTCGGATAAACTTTGGCATCTTATCAAACCTGGTATTTTTCTGACATAACCTTAACTTCTGTAGGACCTAACTTCATCTTTCAGGCTTTCACCAAATCACCTGGACAGCCTTTGAAAAATAAATAAAATAACCCAATGGTGAAAAACTATCCTTGGCACCCTTGTATAAATTTACCAGCATTTTTTTTTTTTTTTTTTTTTGACATAGTAGTAGAGTAGTAGCAGCTGCAATCCGAGGCTCATTTGGATGTCAACCCAACAGACCAGTGGACTCCATGCTGAAATAGCCTCTTTCATGCACTCTACCATCCTCCTTACTGGGGATAGGGAGGGAGATGAGGGACTAATGTATAACTGGGCAGCTTTACCATCGAATATTTCAATTCAATTCATTCACTGGATTATACTGATGCCGTCTTATGAAGACGCCCCTCTCCAGCACCGTCTTTTGGACTTAATATGACTGAAAATATAATGGAGGCAATCTTAACACACTTGTCACTGTAATAATCCTGTGAATCCAGTGGCCTATATTTCAGTTTATCCTTGCGACTCTCAGATGATTTTGTTGAACTCAGGGAAGGTCTCGAACTGAGGGGGCTGACAGGGACCATACTTTCCTTTAACCCTCCCAGTTAGTAAGTTTCTGCACTGAATCAGTTTGAAAGCAGCCAAATTATACAAGAATATACCAGAATGGGTAAATATTTCCTTTATTGCCATTTTTTTTTCAAATTCAATTTTTTTTTTTAATTTGAGTGTTTTGAGGCCTCATTTGTTGTGCAAATGAATAATAACCATACTATGACTATGACAATCTGACTGGAAATATTAGTAATGGTGGAAGGGACTGGCCTAATCTAAGTGTTTAACTAAACCTAACCTAACCTAGCTTAATTGTACCTAATAATTTAATCTACCCTAACTTAACCTAACCTAACACAACCCAGCCTAACCTAACCTAACCCAGCCTAACCTAACCTAACCCAGCCTAACCTAACCTAACCCAGCCTAACCTAACCTAACCCAGCATCCAGTTGGGAAATGATATCCACCTTTGAGTATGCTGAGCAGGATTCAGTAATATTCATTTGCACAAAAAAAAACACACGTACAGGCATACACTACATGACAGCACAAATCCACTGAGTATGGTAAGATTGCCTGCTAAAGAAACGGCAATAAAGAAATACCCTAGAATGTTATCTGATGGGAAGGTTATCTAATATGATGACTGGGAACAATTATCAGGAAGAAAAATGTCTAATTACAGTATATTGTATGGTCAAATGTATGACAATATGAGGATACCTATCCCCAAATCAACCACAAACCTATACAGAAATGTCAAAAGGAAAAACTGTTGTTCTGATATTTCTGCTTAAGGGTGTTATCTCAGTAGGCCTACCGGTTTAGACTGGGGTGGCTATAATTGGAAATCATGATGTCAGAGGGAAAAACTGGTTCGAGACAGCTCTGCTTTAGGGTGTTCCTCAGTAGGCTTACCGGTATTGCCTAGGGAGGCTTTACTATTACATTAACTTCAGACATGACATGTTACAATAACATACCTCGAAAGCAAACCATGTATACGGTGAAAAGATGTCGTAAAAGAATTCAATTTTCTTCGTGCCTGCAGCACTAGCCATGGTTCTCAACTGAAGTAGCCTCATCATCTTGACTTGCTTCCAGTTATCACCCCTCTCACCAAGATTATCAATTTATCAAAAAATGATCTCGTATGACTTGAGGGGTATGCTGCCGTGACCTTGCAGCCAAAAGTATCGCACACCAGAGGCAGAATGACACTGGTATGGTTTCCACTTGTGCAGGCCTGGAAACTTTCATTCATTCATTGCCAGACGCCATGTATCCCAAACGGGGTGGCCAAGGGCTTAGAGTTAATTGTTTTACAGGGAGGGGCACTAATCCTCCACCAACCCCACTTTCTAATAAACATTCAAACTGGGTAAACACAGTACTATGTCTTGTAAACAATAGCTACTTAAAGTTTGTTTACGATTTAATGGGTTATTATATATGCATAGAATTTTAACAAAAAGAGGAAAATGAAAACAATATTATACTCCAGCTTAAACTATAGGAACGGCTTAGAATAATACAGCGAGCAGCTGACGCAAACCTCAAACAACTTTAGTTGGGAATCTAGTTTATTTTAACAAGAAATCCCTGTATATTAACTGAAATTGATACATAAGGAGAAAAATAACTGTCAGAGCTTAACAAACAACGCAGACATAATCATATTTACATACATTGGCTAAAACATTTTTACAATGAAAGAAAACGATGTAAACAAAACATTTTGAAGGGGTAACTTTACGAGGTATAGTCGTCCGCCCTAAAGGTCCGAAACGTGAGATTCGGCTCTGCTCCCAAAGTACTGTGATTGAAAAGCTTCAGTTTCATTCAGCAGTGATATGGCCATAGTCGCTTAAACTGGCTCGACTCAGGTCGAATCGAATCGCCTTGGCCTCTTGCACTTACATGAAAACTTTCAGAATGCTAGGTCAGCTGTTGGGAGGGAGGGAGAAAGAGCTCGAATTTTTACCTTGCTACCACCAATACCTCGCTAAGGCAAAGAAGCGTTAGTAACCCAATGGTCAGTGCAACCATTCTAGGTAGGATCAACGTTAGGACTCGAGTGTTCCTCTCGCACAACGTATGAACATGCCCTGCCCATGAACCCCTCCTTCTACACCAGTCTTACAGCTCCCTTCAGTCCATGGGCCCGAGTCCCCACCAGCCATGGAACAATAACCATAGTGGTGATAAGCCTACAGTACAGCAAGAGGGGCTAAAAATCTTAGGGTACGATTTGATCAGAAGCTCTTAAGTATGGTTACTCAGTTTGATACATATTTGGTCGAGTTTATTGATCCATGCCTCACAGCCATGGTGCCCCACTATTGCATCCTAGTCCCCTCGCTCCCCCCCCCCACTTTTTTGTTGTTGTTAAGTCCACTTGATCGGATATTTGCCTTAATACTGTCTTACTTATCAACGTGCACCCAGAAAACACTCCAAGTAACACTACAGTTTACTTGTAGGGCAGTATATGTGGTTTCTGGTAGACCCTGGCAGATAGCTGAAGGTCTTGGGTCCACAATGAGTCAGACTACCAAGAGCGATAACTGGACTCTCACTGATGCACGTGTAGGTGGGGCTTTTCTCTCATATTCTCTGCCAGGTCGGTCTATACCTTATATATTGGGATATTTCCTGGAAAGCCTCGTCTGTCTGAATTCCTTCAGTCAGGTGCCTTTTTAATATCGTCCGCCTTTACCGAGGAGGAGCGATAATGTTTTTGCCCGCCTCTGTGTGTCTGTCGGTCAGTGTGTGTGTGTGTGTGTGTGTGTGTGTGTGTGTGTGTGTGTGTGTGTGTTCCCATTATATCTCATGAACGGCTCGAGCTATGAACACGAAACTTTCAGGGTATCAATATATGGCCAAAATCTTGGACGAGGTCGAAAATGGGCAGTTGGGGCCAAGGTCAAGGTCACCAAAATGGCTGCCAAAGGTCAACTAGTTTTTATCGCTCACATTTAGCATCATTATGTTTCATGAACGGCTTGAGCTATCAGCATGAAACTTTCAGGGTATCAAGATGTGGCCAAATTCCGCCTCCCCCCGTCGCTCTCTGGCTCCCTCCAAGGAGGGGCACTGCCATCCGTCCCCCCCGGGGGAGGCTCCGCCCACGGCCCCCCTAGGGGGGAACAACTCTTGTAACTTGGTCAACAGCATATTCTGGCGGGCGATTAGCATTCGGCTCCCGAATGTTTTTCTTTAATTCATTTTCTATTCTTTGTTCTTTTCTGATTTTTTTAAAATTTAGTTCTTTGATACCATTAGTACTGGAGAAGTTATACTGTTCGTGATATACTCGTAAATCACAATTCACCAGTCCGAACCATGCCACACACCATACAGTATTAGCCCCTCCATGACAAAAGGTCTCCTATTAACTGCATGAAATCATCTAGCGGCAGCAGCAGCAGCGGCAGCAGCAACAGCAGCAGCAGTAGTAGTAGTAGTAGTATGAACACATAAAGACAATCAATATACGATACTGACTTTTATTTTTTTTTCCATTCTTCCCATCTAGTCTGCATAGGAGAAACGTTTTAGAATCAGAGGGGTTGGAGTTTGGCTTCACTAGCACCCCCATAGCTATCGTGCCTTTCAAAGCTAAATAACATGGTCTGAAGGTACCATGAATAAACTACACTACTGCATCATGGTAGAGAGCTACTTAACGTGGATCTACTGACAATAAGTGTCAAGTGATCAGCCTGCCAAGGACGGTGAGTATCACGATCCTGGTATACGTGCCAGATCCACTCTCAGTCCACTTTGCGAGGTTGTCCTGAACGGTACTCACTCAGGGTATGTGCTGTGGCTGTTGCACTGACACACACACACACACACACACACACACACACACACAGCTACACATGCAAGCAAACACAGACGTACCAATACACAGACACAGACACAGAGCTGCACACACACACACACACACACACACACACACACACACACACACACACACGCACAGCTACACATGCAAGCAAACACAGACGTACCAATACACAGACACAGACACAGAGCTGCACACACACACACACACACACACACACACACACACACACACACACACACACACACACACACACACACACACACACACTATTTGAGTTAATATGTGATACTCTGCATTTTACAGTGGTTAAATGTGCCAGAGGGGAACGCCTTCACGTGATGGCACCAATATAACAGGCGGGTCAGCTGCCCATTTATAGAAACGTCCCTCGCATCCCTCCCCATCTCTCGAAAGGAGGATGGTGGAGTGCAAAAGCAATATTTCCGCATTGATCCCTTGTATTTCACGTCCGGATGAGCCTGTAATAATAATAATAATAATAATAATAATAATAATAATAATAATAATAAAACGAATCTTAATTACAAACCGTGATTGAGGCCTAACATTTCGTTTATCGGGAAAGAACAAAAATCCTAAAAGGCCTCGTCTCCCTCAAATTGAAACTCTTTACGGAAGTGGCTTGCTATTTTCAAACGATATTTACTCCCTTGGTTTCCCCCCCGATATACCAAACGTCACACCACCTGTCGCCACACCACCTGTCGTCACACCACCTGTTGTTACACCGCCTGTTCGAGCGGGAATCACGACTGCAGCTGCGTCTTAAGTACACCAACAGATGACCTAAAAGGTGTCTTAGAGGAGAGTGCTTTTAACCCTTTCAGTGTGAGTTTATTTTTTGAGATGAATAACACAGTCTAAAGGTAACAAAAATTTAATCTCTTCTTCTCTATGATGTATTTTTATATTTCCTTCTTGTTACCCTCAGACAATATCTTCATCTTAGGTCAGGCTGCAGGTAGGTAAGGACTTCAGGTAAACAAGGACTTCAGGTAGACAAGGACTTCAGGTAAACAAGGACTTCAGGTAAACAAGGACTTCAGGTAGGTAAGGACTTCAGGTAGACAAGGTGTTAATGAAGGCTATTTCTAACTCCTTCGGGTGGAAAAGCCTCGCCAAAATTAAATATAATCTGGAAATAACGATTGAACAAAAAAAAAAAAAGTAATTGGAGTGAAGGTATTAAAAAAAGATTTAAAAAAAAATGTAATTCGATTGAAGGTATTAAAAAAGATGAAAAAAAAAGTAATTGGAGTGAAGGTGTTAAAAAAATACAGGTGGATTAAAAGGAGTTGAGACCTTTGGGAAACGTGTAATTTTCCCGTGAATAGAAATGAATGCCAGTTATGAATAGATATAAGATAAATAAAAATAATGTTACAGTGGTTTATGGTGATGAATAAAGTGAGGTTATTCAATCAATGCATTAGCCATTGTTGTATAATCTCAATCCATCCAGACCAAGAGATGATTTCCAAGATGAATGGAATATAAAATCGCCCGAGAGTGACTGAAAAGGCGTCATTGAAGTCTATATATTGCCAGACGCCTTAATCCCGTAAGGGGTGGCCATGAACATATCGCCTCCATGTCGCCCTGTCCCCCGCCATTTCACTGCCCTGCTCCCGGCTCACACCCCCCTCTCTCATATACCTCTCCACTCCATCCCTCTATCTCATCCTTGGCCTCCCCCTCCCTCATTGAAGTGAAGGGGTAAATGCTACTACTTTTAACCCATCATTTAAGAGATCCTCCTAAATTTAATGAAGTTATCTAGCTGAATCAAAAGCAAAAAAAAAAAAAAGTCTCTCTCAAAACAAAGATGCTAAAAAAAAGTACAATGGACTAAACTCAAGAAACATCAATGTCTCTCAAGATGGGACGCTTAATCTCTTGCCTGTCTTGGGTTTTTTCTTTTTTGTTTTTCTACAGTGATCTTGAACTTAGAGTAATGGTCTTCTAATCTAACTGGATCTATATATGGTCAGTAGCTGCCAGTCTATAAAAAAGAATTGCTCCCTAGATCGAGGCTTTAAAAAAAAAATATCTAAACGAACGGTAATTATTTTTGATACGATGCTACTTTCCATCCATGCAAATAATAATAATCTGTCTCCTTTCTCTGTCTTTCTGTCTCTGTCTCCTTTCTCTGTCTCTGTCTCCTTTCTCTGTCTCTCTGTCTCTGTCTCTGTCTGTCTCTCTCTCTCTCTCTTTCTCTGGGTTTAGTATAGAACCGATGGAACACATTAGATAATATAAACCATGAGCAGACGATTTTATTCATCTGATCAAATACCCTCTCAAGATGAAGGAATTAACACCTTATCATGCTCATAATAATAATAATAATAATCATCATCATCATCATCATCATCATCATCATCTCGACCTAGCCAGCATCGGTATGGAAGGCCTCATTACCTGGGAAAAAAATCACCTAGCTAGAACATACTGTAAATAAGTGAACAACAAAAAAGGGCGTTCTCGTACTGAAAGGGTAAATTTGGGTTACATTATAATTACTGAAGGTTAATTGAGATTATTCGGCACTTTTGAATTATTTCACCTCTTTCTGAAATTGCATAACACGCCTGACAGTAGAAATAATAACTAGAGAAAAAATGATAGTGAATGGATGACGTCAAACAACACTGTGGCAAAATCTGACATCACACTGGCACTACACAGACATCAGTGCCAAGTGTATTGTGTTTAATGCTAGGTAAGTGTACTGGGTGTATTATTAGGTGTAGAAGCGTAAAATATCACCTGTATTCCTGAGTATAATATTACCTGTATAACTGTAAGCAACGTTGGGTCTGGTTAGTACTTGGATGGGTGACCGCCTGGGAACTGTTGGCATCCCTACGTCAAGTGGGGTTGGTGGAGGATTAGTGCCCCTCCCTGTAAAACAATTAACTCTAAGCCCCTGGCTACCCTGTCTGGGATACATGGCGTCTGGCAATGAATGAATGAATGAATAACTGTATGTTGGGTGTAAAAGCGTACATGGTAGATATATAATTGTGTATGTTTATACTGTTGTGTATAGTGTTGGTTGTGTAAGTGTATCGTAGTGTACTGTATCTTAGTGTATTGTATCTTAGTGTATTGTATCTTGGTGTATTGTAACGCAGTTTTACGCTCTTAGGCTTAAATAACTCCTGATATGGCAGTATAATTTTGTGCCTAGATTTCTATTGAAGGGGTAAGTTTTGTAGATTCTCAGCCTTAGGTTCATTTATTACACACACACACACACACACACACACACACACACACACACACACACACACACACACACACACGCATAAAAACCGTGAATAATGCTCGTTATATATCTGCAAAAGATGGTCGTTCTATTAACCACATTATATAAGACATAATGTACAACAAGTCACGCAATCTTCTTTATTAATTTTAACACTGTAGCCAAAAGATGTTTACCTCAAGATGGATGAAGTGGTTTGGCAGATACGAGGATAAAAATCAACTCACGTCATCCGTCAGTGTGTTACGTCAGCAAACAAGGTGCTCTATTTTGGTAGCACTTTGATGGAACACAGAACACTGACAAAAAACAAGGTGCTCCATTCTTATGTCACTCTGATGGAACACACTGCCAAGGAGGACGCAGTGTGTATAGTCTAATGTTCAGCTTATACCAATGGAAATAATGGCAGCTGTTTTTGGTGTTAGAATAAGAAATGAAAAAAAAAGATGGAGTCACTTCCCAAACAGTAATAAAATCGTCTGTCAGTAGCGGGAATAAAAATGAAGGTATCCTCGTAGTATTGTCTTTGCTCTCTACGATCTGTCTTTGCCGGGCTGAATGAAATCGTCACGCTCCTCTTTAAAACTATTCTTGTTGTCTCCAGACGATTTGGCCCAGCTTAGGGATTAGTTAAGGCCGTATCTAATCCCTCCAGTTTTGAAAAGGGGTCTCCTAAACTGAATAAAAGCGTCCTGATAAAAATGATGAGAATAAAATACGAAAAGGCATTATGGTAGTGAGAAGAATAATGACGATTTCGCCCTTCACCATATTACGTTCTCCTTTACGCTGAAGAAAATCGTCTGACAGTGTAATATCCCCGTAAATAAATTAACAGGTAAGTAAGTAAATAATTAAATAAAGTAAATAGATAAACAGATGAAACAGATGAAAACAGGGCAAGGTGTCATCTTCCGAACGTGGCTCTGACGGCGCGTGGGTTGTGGTGCCAAATGACACCTTGCTTACAGATGAAAGCTTGGAGGAAGGCCAGAGCTGAGATTAATACAACTACTTACGAAAATATTTTCTCGTAACTAAGATATGTTTTTGCAGGAAGAATAAGAGGTATGAAAACATTCTGAATTCTCTTTTCCTCGTCTTCTCTGCTGAAAGAAGTTGGAGTTAAGATAGGAAGTTAATGGAAGTTTTTGATTTGACGTACAGGTCCCCCCCCCCTCCTCTCTCTCTCTCTCTCTCTCTCTCTCTCTCTCTCTCACGGGACCTACATTGCCACCTGCCGGCTCACTCACACAGTCCACCACACACTTCCCTATGTTCACGAAAATTGTGTGTGTGTGAGTGTGTGTGTGTGTGTGTGGACAAGGTACGAATCTATTTAAGATCCCCTGCACACACACACACACACACACACACACACACACACACACACACACACACACACACACACACACACACACACACACACACACACACACACACACACACACACGCACCATCCATTTACACAGTCTCTTCTCCTCATCTCCCTCCACAATGAGAGGCTTCCCCTTCACCAAAATAATCTATATGTAATTAGCTTGAAAAAGACTCTATCAGGCTGAAAGGATGAATAGAGACCGTTTTCAATAACTTCAGTGCGACATAGTAATAAAATGATGATGATGATGATGATGATGATGATGATGATGATGATAATGTTGATGATGATGATGGTGGTGGTGGAAGTAGTAGTAGCAGTAGTAATCGTAGTGGTAGTAGTAGTAGTAGTAGTAGTAGCAGCAGTGGTGGTGGTGGTTGTAGTAGTAGAAATGATGATGATGATGATGATGCCAACTGAACCCCGTCTGTGTTGGCAGGACAGACATGGGAGAGGACGGAGAGAATGAGGATGGGGGTGTGTATGGTGAGGAGAACAGCCAACAACAAAAACAGCTTCGAGAGTCCCAAACAAAAAGCAAAGTAATATCACTGGTTATGGAAGGTAAGCCAAAGTAAACAGTCTCTCTCTCTCACTCTCTCTGCCAAACTACTGATTGATCTTCATATTCTTTTCTATATAATTCCTATCAGTTCTTGGTGGTCGTATTGTCATTTTATTATCTTTTTTTTTACACCTATTCCTTCAGTGATTTCTTTTTCATGCAACGCCTTACTATTTCCTTCTTTATTCTCATACGTTTAATATTAACCTAATTTGTTTTACTACCAAGAAAGAGAAAAAGTGTTAGAGTGTGTCAGGCATAAACTAGTAACGAAGAAGTGCTTGTAGCCTCCTAAACACACTGCGTCTCAGAGTCCCTTATTAACAGTGAACAAGGCAATGAATAATGTACATTTTTACAGTCCCCTTCATCTCCTGGCAACCATAATTATTTCCTTGTGGTCCAATTTCCGCTAAACTACTTTATTCAACTTGGAAGATTCTTTGACACGATATCTGTGCTTAGGTGCAAATCTGTTTACCTATCTCTTTTATTTTTTATTATTATTTTTTTAACTGGTATTATTTCGTCTCCGTGTCGTATCGTTTATAAAGACTGCAACACCTCTTCATACGTCGGCCTTGGTCACCTAAAGGCGGGTCTCCATGTTGCTCGATCTCTGGCAGCCTCCCTATGCAGTCCCTTATCCCTGAGGTCACGTTTTATGATCTCGTTCCAAGTCTTTTTTGGTCTGTCTCTCGCAGTTTCTAACACGATATTCACTGCTTCAATATACACAGTACATGCCTCCATCTATGTGCTGTATACGATCCGTGCCGGGAGACAAACAGAAAAGGCTGAATGTGAAAGCAAAATTAATTAACGACATAGCGTAGAAACGAGTTTAAGTAAACGAGGTAGAGTAAAAGGGATACAACAACATGTACAGATGATTAATATTTTTTTACGCTGTCTCGAAGTTGTCCAGGCCTAACAAGATCTTGCTAAATTAACCAATAATACTGAAAAGGATTGGAAGAGTTTGATTCTCGCTTCAAACGTGTATACTGATTATTTCCGGCCAATGCACAGGTAAAGTATCCAACCTGCCACCTGAACAGTGTAATGGCAGTGCAGGATGGGAACTACCTTTGTTTTAAATCGTGATATGCTGTTATTACGTACACAGGCAACGTATCTGAGGTGCTGAGTGCCCTGCGTCGTGATGGGTATGGTGCTGAGTGGGACCCGCTGCTACTGTGGGTGCGGCCACAATTGTGCTGCCTTCAAACCATCGCCGATCACGTTCGCCAGGCCCGCCTCACAGCCCTGGCCTCCGTCGGCTGCGGCACTGGACTGCTGGAGTGGCTCATACACGCAGTTGCAGGTACATTTCATGCTACTGAATCGTTTCACAGCCAGGTGACTTTGCTTAGCTTAGGGGAGGTTTATAAATACTGCCACAGGTACTCTTGCAGCATGTGGACCTTCAGTTGTTTGTTGTTGCTCTACCCCATCGACCACAAGCAATCAACAGCCTTCTAGTGGCAGACAGAGCCTCGCCAGGGTCAGAAAAGGGTTCTTCCAAATGGCGAGGTGCAGGCAAAATGGAGAAGGCATAACCCCCAAGAGGAAGAACTGTAATTAGGAGATACCTATGAGTAACAGTCTCAGCCCTGACTTTAACTTCTTGGTAAATGTGGTTGAGTTCCCCGCCTGGGAGTGTTGCGCAAAGCCAGCTGCCGATCCTTGGATCCACGACACTCCCATGCGAAATGCAAATAGTTAATCTGACCTCCAGCTTCCCACTAGCGAGGACTGATCTTGTGACCCTTTTTCTCCTTATCATATGTTACCTCCTTCAGTCTGAGCAGGTATTTTGTTATTTATTCCTTGCCAGACGATTTTTCTCAACTCAGGAAGATAATATAGTAGTGAGAGTTTAAAAGAGACTATTTTTAACCCCTCCAGTCTCGCCAGAGCTAAACAAAATCGTCTGAATGCAGCAAAATCAAATCCAAACTAATCCAGCAAACTGAAGGACTTAATAGACAAGGTGGCCATAATAACGATCCACTAGAAATGCACCTGGCAGTATCTTGTGTGTTGCGAGGGCGGCTCAGTCTGCTGGTGTGGGCGTGGGTGTGGCAGTGGGAGTGGGAAATGAATAAATGATGTAGGGTAGATGCAGAGAAGACACTGAACTAACCCCACAACACAAGAAATGGCCCGGCGGAGTGGAAGTGGACCGGACGAGTATGGACCCCTTTTTTTTGTGTCCCCAGGTGTGTCGGTGAGGGGGTACGAGGTGAACCCGGAGTGGTGGGGGTCCAGGTACTCCCCCCCCACCTTCATCCCCATCACCTTCACGAAGATGGGAGCAGACACGCCCACAGTACCGCCCACGCACGCCCTCATGTGCTGCTACTTTAATGACGGAGCGGCGTTTCGGTGGGTTGCTGAATGTGGCGTTACTTTACTGATAGAAAGGCTGTTGAATGAATCTATAATGTGCCTAGAATGTGCTGTTACTTGTCTAATCAATCTATAATGTGCCTAGAATATGTAAAAATGCTTCTGATTAAATGATGTTGATATTTACTTAATCCGGTATCAATAATTTGCTTCTATCTCATGCTATGTTTGTTTTCCGTACTCTAATGTGTTGTTACTTTATTGCTTATTGACGTAGGGGTTGTTTATTGTATCTATTGTTGCATATTGATATCTAAGCGTCTAATGTGTCTAATCTGCTGTTACTTCACTGATCTAAGGGCTGTCTAACGCTGTCTAATGCTATCTAACGTGTCTAGTGTCTTGTGTTGTGACTTCAAT
Source organism: Coenobita brevimanus (assembly GCF_032717465.1). Lineage (NCBI taxonomy): Eukaryota > Metazoa > Arthropoda > Malacostraca > Decapoda > Coenobitidae > Coenobita > Coenobita brevimanus. Next base: position 2,093,169 of record NC_137061.1, on the reverse strand, counting down.
GATGTTCTAGTTAGCTGTCGTGTTTTATGTTAGTGATGGTGAAGTTGCCTAATGCTTCTAATATTATCTAACGTATCTTGTGTCTAATATGCCCTTATTCTCAGGTGGCAGGGCTGTCTTCTAAGGTGTCTTAATATTCTCTAATGTCTTAATCGTTACTTAAATGATCCAAAGTTGTTCCTGTCAGCTGGTAAAACGTTAAGTCACCGATGAGAAAGCTATCCATTGCATCCATCACGGTGTTACTCCAAGAACATACAGGATAAAGAACTTGTTATATCCAATCTAGAATATTAAGTTTGCTAGAGAGCCTCCTAAATCCACGAGAACACAGCCCCTAAAGAGTATAGTGTTATTGCTAGTTAGAGAGACCGCTAGAACTTCCTCCTTACGAATTTATTTTTGTATATGGTACGCAAATTTCCTCTTGTATGTAAGGTATGCATTCTGTGTCCTTGAAAAAGATGTAAATGAAATACGTAAATAAACCGGAATACAGAAGTAGTTATGGAAGAGGCAATGAAGAGGTTTATAAATAAAGGAGGATATTGCCCTTATTAAACAACTCAAGCAGTGGGCCAACGTCGACTGATGATGATGATGCTGATGATGATGATGATGATGATGATGCTGATGATGATGATGATGATGATGATGATGATGTCTAAGGTAGGTTGTAATGAGAGCAATGATCCAATGCACATTAATGAAGATGGCAATGATAAAGATGGATCATTTCTGGAGCACTAATTAACTGATTCGCTCACTCATTTATCCACTTATTTATTCATTCACTTATCTATTTTCTGCAGTGAGTACGTGTCAAGGTATGAGGGTCCAGCGTTGCTTATCATCGGCTCAACAGACGGGCACCACCGCACCGACCCACATCCCCTCTCGTACAAATACGTGTCCCCTTGGATCCTAACCCACACACACCGCATCTCAGACAGCGACCTCCTTGCCTGCTACCTCCGCCAAGACCACAGCCAGCAGGATACGTGACTGCTGTTCTGTTTTGGTGTAATGAGTTAACCTGAAGGAGTATTATTCTCCTTTATCCAGCATTTTATTCTCTGTTTACCTCTAGTTTTTCTGTATGTACTCTGTGTCTGATGGGTGGGTACCGAAATACCAGTGGCCTTTTAATACCTAAGTCTAAACTCTTAAGGCAGGTGAGAGATAGAGTGAGGAAGGACCAGGCCTACCAGGTGGAAGGAAAGAGAGAATAGGAGGTATCCCCAATTAGTTGGAGGGGAACAGGAGACTGATTTGTAGGTGGCACTGAATCTGATTTATACCCCTCCTTGGGTAACGTCTTCATCGCACCCAGACCTTCTAGAAAGCAAGCATGCCTGCACACGGTGGTGGCAGATCCCCTTTCCATGCACCTATTGTGTGCATACTGCTGTAAAATCACCACTGGCTCGGCTATGGAGGTACAGTGTTTACAAGCTGTGGTTTTTCAGAAGTAATGTCGGTAACACGACGGTGGTGTAGATTTAGAATCCCAATGGAATGCCTGTTGTTTACACTGTACCGAGCCCTGTGACTGTGAACCACGTATTGAATTTTCATCTCGGGTATATCCATTCCTTAGCTTGTGGTGAATGACACATTTTCCTCAGTGTCTGTGCACTTACTATATATGACAACCAATATACACCTCAAATGACACTGTACACCACAGATAAAATAAGTTTATGTGAAAAAATCAGGTGAATCGACCAGAGAAGTGAATTAAAAGCATAACGATACATCAGTTTTATTTCAGTGCAGCCGACTGTGGGCAACTGCCTACTTGTGTTTTGAATGAAGTGAGAGGGATAAAAGAAGTGACTCCTAATGCCTTCTGTACATAAGTCTAATAAGCTCTAGTTCCTTCACGCAAAATGTATTAAAAACAAGAGCTTCACATTACATATGGCGTATCTTTTAATTCAAAGGCATAGCTGAATGTATAGATGCCTTGAACTCATGAAAGAGAAGACATGATTGAAACCTCTATAGATAGGATCATATGTGACAGAAGAACCAGCTACTCAGTACAAAATTCTTCGTTTGTCTGGATTTCTTACTAAGCCATTCTTAACCTGTTGCTTTGTGTCTTGGGGATTTAAGATACTATGGAATCTGAACCTCAACGATAAGAGTTATAAAACCAAAACCCAGCCCCAGGAGCAGGATCATAAATGGCCCCTGTAAATGCGTCACGGTGAGAGCTCTGGCCGTGTTTACTCTTCGCTGATCACCTTCGCCTTCCACCACCGAGGTACTATGTCCTTCTGAGGCTTTTTGCATCCTCTGCCGCCGCTGACCCTCAAGTTGGGTCTTTCTTGACATGTCGGCTACCCATTTTTCATAGAGTCCTGCCTGAAATTAAATAGTGTAGTCTTTATAATGAATACCCATACCTTGATAAAATAGTGCTCTCTCTCTCTCTCTCTCTCTCTCTTTTATATAGTACCTAAAGATGATCACCTACGAGTCAGTTCAGTATTAGCAGATAATGTCAGGATTAATTATTGTGTTATTCCACAGTGGCTCCCTCAGTCACAATCCTGATAATTTGAAGATGGAGATAATATTTACACCTACCGTCCAGTGTGTGTGTGTGTGTGTGTGTGTGTGTGTGTGTGTGTGTGTGTGTGTGTGTGTGTGTGTGTGTGTGTTTACAATGAAATCCTGTTATCGTCAGTCAAAACAGACACGATTTTAGGGACATAGAAGGTCCTGAAAAATGGCAAAAAAAACTTACCTCCATCACTGCCCTAATGACCCGATCGAGCTGGGGTTTATAAGGTGCGTCGTGAGGGATGGGCCAGCCAGAGGGACCAGGATAAAGTGACTCCCGACCTACGTACAGTCTCGTGTTGCCATCCGCCTCAGTGAAGAACTCGGCTATTTTGTGTTGCAGGAAGCGTCGGCCTCCTAGATGGGCTTGGCTGTAATTTTTTTGAACCCGCACATCACTATTATTATTATTATTATTATTATTATTATTATCATTATTATTATTATTATATTTACTAGTTTTGAATCTTGCCACCTACAGACGATTTCTTAAAGGCCTCTCTGTCAAACTGAACTACACCGAATTCTTCTGCCTAAGGAGTAGTTGCCTTACATGTCTAAGTGTTAATAAAGCTAATAAACGCAGAAGGAGGTCTTGCCTTCATAGCACATCCTTTAAGTGCTGAATGCCTTGCTCTCTTCTTCAGCAGGATGTCTCTTTAAGCGGTCTAGAGTTTGTACGCTCACTCTGTTACAAGCAATACATTCTTACGTTCATCCAAGTAGCACCTTCTTTGAATCCCACACTTATTTCTCTCTGTCTATCCTCACTCACCCCAAGGTATGTCTCTCCTCCTGTGTCCTGTATCAGTTTCACAGTCAGATATTTGTTCTGTGCAATACATACGTTCATCGAGGCACCACTTGCTCTGAACCCCACACTACTCCTCTCTGCCTACACCCACTCTCCCTAAAGTATGGCTGTTCTGTGTCCCGTCATCCATCATCATCATCATCATCATCATCATCTTCGTTTTTCGTCCTTCTGTTCCCATATTCAAACTGGGGTGGGACGTGCGATGGCTTTTCTCCCGTTATCCATACAGACCCCAGTACTAGTTCTATATGTGCTGTTAAATATCCTAGTGCTGTGCCATCTCTTCCTCTGCTTCCACTTCCAGTCACCTCTTGCGGATCGGACGTATACTCACTGGCAAGGTCTTCGCTCCAGTTGGGGTGTTGTAACCACTAGACCACTGAAATCTATTTTAACTTTGCCTCACACTGCCATATCTCCACCTTGAATGCTGAGCCGTAACAAGATATTAACAGGAGAACATGGTGCTAGTCACGAATAAGTGCAATGGAAAGGAGGCAGAGTTGAGGTCTGCTCCTATTTTACTACTAAGGTACCGGAAATAATCTGGGACGAAAATCTCCGCCAAGTTGAAGTGGAAGGAGTATAGGCACCTGTCCTTAATGCTTCACTACATCTGGCTTACTTTTTCTCTATGGCCCCCGTCAGTCCTTCCATTAGTGGGGGTCCGACTGCCAACAGCTCGGCCAGGGCGTTGAATAATGGCGAGGTCGATTTCTTGTAGTAGGTGTAATGGCTGGCACCGAAGGAGGGTATTGTCACTCTGGAAAAAAATAATGGTTCGTCGGTTCACTGTGGTTTTGAGGTGAATTATGTGTTTTAATGAATCCGGTGATGTGTTAATTTTCCACCAGACCACAACACCTCCACCTTGAGGACTAGGGACACCTGCATCGGCGAGACGAAGCATTGTTGAGTATTATGATTTTTTGACTGGATGTTGTGGGTGGTCTTGTTGCTGAGATATGACGATGTGCTTGTAATGAACGAGCAACAGCGTAGGCTATAGGTCAAAATGATTTCTTTTTATTTTTCCTTACTTGTCAACAGTTCGAACCAGCTGAGGAAGTGTGTCTGCTCGCGGTGGAATATTTGGCAGCATGAGAGAGGCGGTGAGGTTGCCGCGGTAGGCTGAGGCCAGGATGATGGCGAACACAAGCCAGGTGGTCACCAGGATGCGGGTGGAGGTGGTGGTGGGCAGCAGTGGCGGAAGACTCTGCCCCAGCAGCATCCCTGTCATATCTTGAACCACTATAGCCACACCTGCACCCCTGCCAGTGTACTCCTGCGTCATCACACGGCTCACCTGTGCACACACACAACACTGTTACATCTGGAACCACAACTCTTTGCATATCTGGGACTACAAACCAGTGGGGTAATATTTCCAAAAATTCTTATTTCTGATTAGGTTGCTAAGATCTTATGGTTGCATCATTAGCTGAATACATATTAAAGATCATGTGTCAAGAAGTGGGTTGGTGGAGGGTTAGTGCCCCTCCCCGTAAAACTAACTCAGTGACAAACGGGCACTCCTTGTGGGATTATGGCGTCTGGCTGTAGATAGTTCAGGTACAACACTGAATGGGATAATGGATCAAGAAACGACGGCTAATTATTTACCACATAGAGGGCGCATGGCACCATAAGGAGTGTCGCGAGGATAGCCAGCCACACCTGCCCTGACAACGGGTAGTAGACGCTCAACCACCGCGGCATCGGTCCGGGCTTGGCCATGGCGAAGGAGAAGTAAGAGAATTCATAGACGGTCGTGAAGTCATGTTCCTCCAGCCGAACCGTCATTATGATGTGGTACGTGGGACTCATGAGGGATTTTCTTTCACCTACCAACCTTGTTACCTGTTGCAAAGGGATTATGTCAATTTAAAAGGTAAAAATCGATGTAGGGAAGGGGTGACTAAAATGGGTTTAATTGTCAAAAATGTTGCACAGAATAATCAACAAAAGCAAATAGATGACAGAATGCAGCTTACTTGTAATTTAAACCATCCAACAAACACAGTACTATGGGTAAGAAGAAAAAAAAATTATCGGAGCACATATGCGTGAAACTATTGACACCACAGAACGAAGGCCTCTAAAATATTCGTGTCCCTGATGTTAGGAGGCGCCAAATATACCCAACTAACGATATCTCTTGTCATATAGCAAATCTTACCTTCGCCACACCTTCCCTTCTCTTTCCCTCACAGTAATCCACATCCTACTCCAATTTCTCACCCCAACCCCCTTCTTATCCCACAATAATTTGCTGGCAGAAAGGTTGCGGAGGGGGAAAGAAAGGCAGTTCATTAGTATTAAGCGTTTTTGTGCTACGGTATCGCTTACCTCGGCGCAGAATATCACTAACCTCAAGCCAGTTCTCTGTAGGAAGGTTCCGGAAGGTGAAGTTAAGGACACTGGCAGTGGTGGTGAAGAGTTGATAATCTGAACCCACGTATTTAACACCACCATCAGAATCAGTCTTTTCCTCCCCCCAGAACGGCATGTAGGGTAGCGCTGTTATGTTGATCGTCTCGCCATGAAAACTGTAAATATAAAGTAACATTAAAACTGGGACAGATGTGTTTTTTATTTTTTTATTTCAGGATGTGTAAATACAATAAGCTTCGTTCTGGTGAAGGGACCATGTGTTGTGGGACTACAGTATATGCACACGCCAACAAATACCTACACTTACTTTTCATATTTGTCAGGGAAGAGAGACAGGTGTGAGAGGAGGTGTAGTTTCCGCTGAGGAGTCCAGGTAGCAATTTGGGTCACCTGGGCACCACTGGCACTGTACGGCAGCCAACTGTACACCACACACCTGACGCCATGGAAGGAACATCACATTTGACTCGTGACAAGGGACTCACACTTCCAGGCTCACATGTTTAGCTAAGACAGAACAACTTTTGAGGACACAGCTTCTTACAGAGACCGTGTTATATTCCAGGCCTCAGTAATGGCTGTTCTGTAGCCTGCAGACCAGATGACAAATGTTCCCCCTGGTTTAAACTACACAATAATATAATCGTATGTGTTGAAACGTCTTTATTTTCCTCTGCATTTCCCTCTTCAGTGGGTATCTTATCTGTGGTCATCTAATGCTAACCTTTCACTTGACGTGTTGTCCTGGATGTTGAGGATTGCGACGTTCATCATGGTGAATGTCCAGTGTTGAGGTATGAGGGTGAGAAGGTGGTGGAGGGGTAGGCGGGTGACCACCAGCAGCCTGGTGAACCACACCAGCAGGCGGCCCCTGAGGGACCACTCGGCCAAGGTGGCCAGGAAGGTCGGGTCCTCACTCACCGCCACCACCACCGTGCACCAAGACAACACACGCACCTGTGGTTATACAGTTTATACTTATTTGTCCGGCGATATATCTCTAGTGTCGTCCAGACTTCCTAGATATTCCAAACAACAATCTTCATGATGATATGATGATGGCCAGAACCTCACCTGGCGAGCGAGAGGAGCCAACTGCAACAAACGTGCTGTGTTGTTGATGTCTTGTGTAGCCCCACGCAGCTCAAACACCGCTGTGGCAGGCTCCCCAAGGCTGTGCACGAGCTACGGGGTGGATGATGACAACATAACGACTAAAAAAAGAAGATTAATACCACAAACACTGAACGACTGCAAAATAACGTTTCCCTTAAAGAACATTTGAAAATCTTAAAATATCTTGAACTGAAATGCTAACACACACACACACACACACACACAGACACACACACACACACACACACACACACACACACACACACACACACACACACACACACACACACACACACACACACACACACACACACTTCAACTGGATACAAGGACGGCCAAAGCTTGAAGTGCTGTGAGAGCTAAAAACATCCTATCATTAAGGCTAAAACCTAAACTCCCATAATGGCTAAAGGCATCGAAAGTCATCAAGCCAAATAACTAAAATGAAAAAATGGAAACACAACACACTTATGGTTTAATTATGACGAGGAAGAAAATACCGAAGTTTAAATGATATGCGGGTTTATAAATATGAGTATGTATAAGGGGCAAGTATTAGGAGAGTGAATATAAGGCTGGGTTACCTGATAGTGAGTCGAGGGTGAGGTGGCTCCGTCTGTGATAAGTATGAGTGAGCAGGATGGGCTGACACTGGCCTCCACCACCGCCACTACCACAGCACCGCCAGCCACACCCACCTCCGCCACACCTGGACACAGCAACCATTAACCTGGCCTTGGTCCGTATGTTCCCTCCCTAACGCCTCTTCTTTACCGATTTATTTATGGGTGCGTCTAGTTAATATCAGTTTATGTAGTAATTATGACGGGTGTGCTTTGACGGATTAACATGACACAGAAGAGGATACTAAGGAGTCATAAGTAAAATAAATCGCTTAGGAGGAGGTGTTAGGAAGCTTCATTTACCGACGAGGATACAGGCCCTTATGCATAGGTTGTTGTTTTTTTTTTTTTCTGTTCTCTGGTGAATTTGAAAACCGAACTTTCCTCCGATTATTTTTTTTTTTTACCATTTCTCACGGAGACTTGAGGCCCGCAAAGAAGCTCCCTAACGCTCCTCCCTAAGCGATTTAGTTTTATTTTCCTCAGTGGATGTTTTACGGGCGCGTCTTGTAAAAACTGTGTTGTCATATTCGGTATCACAGTTTTCTTTTTTTCCGAATTGTACCATTTCCCTTTCCCTTAAAAATTATTCCGACTTAAACAACTCAAATTTTAGCCATAGTCAGACACCGCAGCATCTAGAATACTCCCTTGTTAGAAATTTAATAGTAAGATTGATAGTACCTGAGAGATTTCTGTTCCCTTCTTGCTTATTGCTTGTTATTTAGTGGTGGAATTAGATAATGTTATGTATATACACGATTTCCTTAACTCATCTTCACAGCAGGCAATATATTCCACTATCCACCTCCTATTACAGCTTAGGATTTGATATAGTGAGGTAGCAGTTATCAGTCAACTTAGAGTAGTAGTAGTAGTAGTAGTAGTAGTAGTAGTAATAGTAGTAGTAGTAATGGTTATAGCCCATGGTTCATCTGAAATGTGAACCCAGTGGACTGCAGGCTGAAAATGTCTTCCCGCAGTCCATCCTTCTCCTTTTAGGGTATAAGAAGGGAGGTGAGGGACGTTTGTATAACCGGGCAGTTCCGCAGCCCAGTTACGTCAGTGCCATCACATGAAGGTGTCTCTCTTCGGCACCCAGGATGGAATAAATCAACGAAGGTGACGACTACCCGCTTACCGTGGGAGGCGATGTTTGCTTGAACGAAAAGACACAACGCAGCAGCCACACCCACCGCCCCGCACACCCTCACACCCACCATCATTTGTCACCTGTCGAATTTTTACAGGACTGTTTGAATTCCTGCATTTATTTACAGCTTTACACATATATTTTTACATTTTACTCTTGCTTCCAGTAGGCTTGAACCGGGAGACACTAGGAAACAGCAGCCACACTCACCTCCCCGCTCACCTGAACACACTCCATCAGTACCTTAGTCACCTGTCGAGTTTTGCAGTACTGCTTGATTTCCTGCATTTATTTACAGACACTGAATGCAGAATTGTGTGTGTGTGTGTGTGTGTGTGTGTGTGTGTGTGTGTGTGTGTGTGTGTGTGTGTGTGTGTGTGTGTGTGTGTGTGTGTGTGTGTGTGTGTGTGTGTGTGTGTGTGTGTGTGTTGCTCTTCCAATCCGCTAAATTATTAGTCAGTTGTTAATGGTTCCACAAACTTATGTTCCCAAGTGGCTTCCTGTAATGTCATCTTTTATTCACAGCCCAACACGAGAGAGTTTACAGTGAGCTGGGTAAATAAGCCAGAAAATGAAAACTGGCTTTAGTATATTGACAAGTACACTATAAGGGCAGTTTTTTTTTGTATCTGTATTCGCTTTTATTATATGGGAAAAAGTAGGCGAAAAAATTAAGACTCGAACATTGGGAATTTGCACCGCGCCGAGTAAATGAGTTAGAAAATGCAATATGATGTTCAGGTGTTCGAGATGTACACTGTAATATATTAGTTTTTTTGGTTTTCTGTTCGGTTTTACATGCACGGGAAAAATTAGGAGACAAATTAGAGTCTAACGTGCCCGAGTTTGAACCACGGCGATTCTGACTCGGAAAATGCAATATGGTAACGCGCGTTCGAAATGTACATTATAATTCGTTTTTTTTGTTTTCCTTTTTTTGGATTAGTTTTTATATGTGTGGGAAAAATAATAATGGACAAAAAATTTCAGAGATCCTTTGCTCGTAACCTCAAGCCAAGTTACGTCCAGGAATGTGTCAATATGTTCGCGTTGTCTGGGTGTCGACCGCCATCCCGCCAAAGCAAATAACAGCGATTGGTCTGTGTAGATGATAAAATAAGCAATGGCGTACTGAGAATACTAGTTCAGAATACGATAATCTTGATCAGGGAAGTACGGTACATGAAAGAACACAGTCTATCCATCCATGTATCGTCTCTCTTTTTCTCTGCTTTTGATTTTTGAGTGTTATAGAGCAATCTCTTAACAACAGATCACATTCAGTTCCTAATCAGTAAATGGAAATGTTCGAAGTCGAGAAACCTAACATCACTCTGCACTTCTCTGCTTCAGGGCACAGAGATTCGAGGCTTCGCTACCTTGGTCCGGAACGTTTTTGGGTAGGAGACTCACCTTTCTTAGTAGTTTTGAAAATAAATGATCTCCCAACACCTCTGAACCAATGCGAGGTCACGATAGAAACTCCAGCTCTTAAACTCTGCCACTTGACCTGCATGGCGTCTCCCTGGAGCGTCTAGGCGGTCGTCTTGATAAAAATGTAGAATATTCCATCGTATTGGAGGGTTTTAGAGGAGGTGGAGGTCATTAGACTTCCCCTCACATATCTTCCATACTAATTATGTCGTGTGGTGGATAGACTCTGTTTTAATTACATCATTATTTGGGTGGAGACTCGTTTTAAGATCTTTATTGTGAGGGCTTCTTCCTCACCTGAATAAAATCAAGAAATGTATTAATAAACTATACTTTTTATATTACAACATTTAATGGTGATTGACTCTAACCTCCCCACTATGAAGGGTCTCACCTCACCTGGATAATTAGTCTGTAAAAGGAATACAAAAGAGGTCACCTGTATTACAAAAATCTATACTATCCACGTTGGCAAAACAAAATTGTGCTCTTCCCTTGTCCAGATCAATAGCACAGGCAGGTATAAGAGTTTGCTAATTAATTCCCACACTTCTGGTCCACACTGTTGGCTAATCTAACTATAATAAGAGAGGATTTATGGAACTCTTCTTGCCTATAGATAACTTCCTGATACTATGCGTCAGGGATGAGAGAATCTGTTGTGTCAAAGATCAGAAGTTGACAGAGGAATATTATGAGCACTGCTGAGCGTGACAGTGCCTATGGTTAATAACTCTCAATACTGACTATCGTGTGTGGTGAGTCTGACAGTGATATACAGAGTCATTAGTTACGTGGGGCTTTATGATTCACGCCCCTAATTGTGCTGACGTAATGTTTACCAAGAGATGTTTGCATAGACATTACCTGCTTAAAATTGCATGAGGACATCTAGAGGGTACCGGAGTGTTCGATAGGAAGGTTGAATTTCACTGTATTTATTGTATACCAGGAGATGTTTTTAGAAATTTAGATTGATGTGGACAAGGAATTAACGTAAACGGTGAGCCTCGTGAACAGCGCTCGATTTTCTGAAGACATAGATGCTTCAGTGAATCAGGAACTATAAGAAATTAGAGCTGAGTTGAATGAGGGTCTGTCTATCTATCTATCCATAGGCCGACGCCCTAATCCCGCAAAGGGTGGCCACAGACAAAACGCCTCCAAGTCGCTCTGTCACCCACCTCTTGACTGCCCTCCCCCCAACTCACTCCCCCTTCTCCCTGAATGAGAGGAGTCTGAAATTAATGAACAGATCTTGAATTTTGCTCACTGTTAGCTTGGTTTTTTTTCTTCTTAGAGGGAGCAGTCTTACGGAATTCTGGCCTTTGGTTCCTTCTTCTTTGCATTAAAAAAAGCAACCTGACACTGAATAAGAACAAGACAAAAAATATGTTTAAAAGGCATGATCAGTCCAGTCAAAATTAGGAGCCAACTAGAATGTGTTAAGGAATACATATAGTACAGACAGAGTTCAGAGATTTTCAGTTCATGACAACGAAGTGAAGCGTAGATTAAGAACGAGATGAACGATTTTTGGTACACATTTTAACATCATGGCTAAAGAATTACCTCTAAGTAAAATAAAATAAAATAAAAAAAGTATATAGCAATCCGTGGGTCCTTCATTCTCTTGGTTATGGATCGAGAACACGGAATCTGATAAAATCCTTGAGACTTGAACTTAAGCTGATCAGAGAGGATTGGAAAGGATTAGGGGTCATATGGAGAGACAAAAAGAGAGTTTCCTGGATAAAGGGACGGACAAACGTAGAGAATAAACAATACAATAAATACGGTAAGCATAATTGGACTTAGGCAGGTAACGTCTTAGTATAATTAAGGACAAAAAGGTAACTGAGTGGCGGCCCAGGGATGGAGTGGGAGGATGAGGCACCCACACGAAAATGATGGTGAGGCGAATTTCTAAGTTTTCCTGTGACTGGACTGAACAGCCAAACAGTCAACAGGTCAGAGTGGAGAAAGCTGTGGGTGGGAAAGGTGAGACTGACCAGGAGAGCTGATGGTGGGTGGCGCGGAGAGGGTGACCGAGAATGAAATGGATACGAAGAGGGTGTAAAGCAGGGAGGTGTTGTCGAGGGAAAAAAAGGTAGTTATTGGATCCAGACAAAACCTCTATTGCCAGGGCTCTTTAGTTGAGACCACCCCTCACAGGACACGGGGTTAGACTATACACAGGTAGAGACAGGTAGACAGGTAGATGATGCCTAACGAAACTCACCTGGTTGTGTCGAGGCGGAAAGAACCCGGGACTGCTCCTGCGGCCTCAATAAATAAGGTGTGGTGGCAGGGAGGCCGGGAGAGGCGGGGCTACCTGTACCTGGCCAGTGCGCGTGTCACCTGCGTACATTTCCTCCAGGTAACACAGGGGGCTTCGTAACACCTCTCCCTTACTGGTTTATTCCACTGTTCTGCAGGTTAATAATTGTGCTCTATTTTTGCAGACTATATCGATGGTGCTAAATACAAAATTAAAATACTAAGGTGTACTATGGAAAATAAACCGCTACGGAGGAAGTGTTTGAAGGCCTCCTAAGTCCACGAGAATACGTACCCTAGCACCCTTCCCTCAGCGATTTATTCTGCAAATTTCACCTTCTTATTCTCTTGTATGTTACTGAAGCAAGCTATATCCGTACTTGAAATACACGAATCGTTAAGGAGAAAATGATATAATAAGTACAATAATTCGCTATGAAAAAGGAGTTACGAACCATCCTATACCAACGAGAAAAAGATTATAAATAGTCACATCCAACCAGTCACATTAAAGTCCATCATCATCATTATCATCACCATCACAATCACCACCATAACCACCATCACTACCACCACCACCACCACCATCATCACGACCACCACCACTACCATCATTATCCATGTTTTATTATCGGGACAACAGAAAGTTTATTATTAAAGATGGAACTCAAAAAAATCGTGGCGTTATTTTGCATTGGATTTAAGCGTCACTCCATCCGTCATATATTGCAACACATTACTCTCTGATGCGTTTGTACTTCAGCAATTTACGGAGAAAGCAAACTCTGATTTCACGCAGTTTTTTTTTGTATTGATCCTGTTGTTGTTATTATTATTATTATTATTGCTATGATGATGATGATGATTATTATTATTATTACCTTTTATTTATATTTTTGGCAGGTGCGTATCAGACACTGGTGCAAAAAAGAAAAAAGGAGAGAAAAGTGGATATCACCTGACTTCAATATTTCATTTACGCATCCTCGCAGCTGTTTTAAAAAAGGAAAAGAAGTGAGAGAATCCTGATGCCCATTCCTCTTCATGTCTGTCTGTCATAACTTTCTTTGCTGCGACAGATGACAGCAAAGGAGAGGTTCAAAGTAATAAAAAGAGTTTGACAGTGATCAGTGATACGCTTCCAGGCGGGAATATGTAGAGGGAAGCATTTTATTATTATTATTATTATTTTTTTTTTTGATGCAAGAAAGAAGGAACCAAAGGCCACGAGACTGCAAATTACTCCCTCCAAGAAAACAAAAAATAAGATAACAGTGAGCCAAATCCAAGATCCGTTCATTTCTAGATGCCTGGACACACTGCGTTTGACAGATTGGAGATCAGTGGCAATAGGAAATACAGACAGGGGGAGACAGTTCCAGAGTTGACCAGTTGCATACAAGGACTTGGAGTAACTGATTAGCACGTTAAACTAGCAGCCAGAAAAAAATACATTTCGATTTTTGGGATAATCCGATTCCTGAGCAAAAAAAAATCCTCTCACAGTTCAGCATGTTTTGAGAGAGTGATTTTCTAGTACATGTAAAGACTCACTCCTTTTTTTCCCTTTATTTTATTTATCTATTTAGTTTTTATGAAGCATGCCTAGGCTCTTCTTCACATATTCACGCGTCTGACAGCTAAAATATTAACGTTACAGTGGCTTATGAACACCTTAAGGTTCAGACAAGACTAATTCAGCTCATTTACCTCAACAAAATCGGTCTGCCAACCAGGTAAAATAAAAAGTAGAAGGACCTTATCATTTTTATTTAAGTGAATGGTGATGATTACCTGTTAATCATGTACATATATGAACGAGAGAAACCAGTGAGGGAATAATTTGGTTTTCATAAAGTACCGTACTCTATTTTTTCATTCTCGTTTCCTTCGGTAATCTTGGAATTTGTAAAGAATGTATTAGCCCTACTTAAAGACGAACCGGCATGTCTTCTAGATTATGCACAGGCTGTACCCAAAGAGTGAAAGACTGACGAGGAGAGTGTACGTGAGTGAGGTGGAGGGGGGGAAAGGGAGGGAGAGGCTAAGGATGAGATAGAGGGATGGAGTGGAGAGGTATATGAGTGAGGGGTGTGTGAGCTGGGAGCAGGACAGTGAAATGGCGGGGGACAGGGCGACATGGAGGCGATTTGTATGTGGCCACCCCTTACGGGATTAAAGAGTCTGGCGATAGATAGATGGATAGTTAGATAAACCCAAAGGCAAATCTTAATGGCCAACTACCCTGAATAATGAAACTACAAAAATAACACTGATACTCGTGCAGGTAGGAGTGTACAGGTGTGGCCACGAATGTCGCTGCACTTTTTAGTCAAGCATTATTTAAACTCTTACACATTGTTCTGAAAAATTTGCTGGATTCCCAATATTGCCCCACAGGGTCTCAGAAGTTAGTGTTCACTGTCCCATTAGTTATCGTAATGAAGAGGACTGATAGGTGTCTGAAAATCAACACAGCAGGAGTAAACACATTCGGTGCAGCGATGTTGGTTTAAATTTGCAGCTCGTTTAACCTCAAGTAAACAGAATACTCCAATGAAACCTAAATAAACAGCTAAATTTGACACTGTGGTACGCTGTATGTAATTAAAAAAAGGAAATAAATAAATAAAGGTAGATTTTTGACTACGTAACTCTGGGTGAGGGAGACTTCAGAATATACGGAATTAGAGGCTTGAGGAAATACGGAGTTAGAGCTTCGACCACCAGACCAAGAGCACCAAGAGTTAGTCCCAAGAGCAGGATGATGAAGGGTCCCTGGAGATGCGTGAGGTTGAGAGCTTTGGCCGCGTTGACTCTCCCCTTCTCACCTTCCCCTACCACCACCGAGGTATTGTCTTGTTCTTCCGACCCTTCTTGCTTGTGCTGTCGCCTCCTGTTCTTCATCCGGGCTGTTCTTTTCATGCCGGCCAACCATTTGTCATAGAGGTCAGCCTGGTGTAAAGAAACTGCTTTGAAATCTATCTTCATCATTATTACGTCACCATTATTATCAAAATCATCATCATCATCATCATCATTATCAGTATCATCCTTAACCTCTTTCCTGCCCATAAATGGCATGAGGTAGGTTCCCGAAGCAAGGAGGAAGTAGGAAATTAAGAAAGCTATTAAGAAAGCTATTTAGAAAGCTATTTAGAAAGCTATTAGAGAAGCCATTAAGAGACCTATTAAGGAAGTTATTAAGAAAGTTATTAAGAAAGTTATTAAGAAAGTTATTAAGAAAGTTATTAAGAAAGTTATTAAGAAAGTTATTAAGAAAGTTATTAAGAAAGTTATTAAGAAAGCTATTAAGAAAGCTATTAAGAAAGCTATTAAGAAAGTTATTAAGAAAGTTATTAAGAAAGTTATTAAGAAAGCTATTGAGAAAGCTAATGAGAGAGCTGACAGTCAATCAACACCTTAAACTCCCTCGGTACTGTCTCGGCCTCGACTTAACCCTCTTACCAATTACTTCTTAAGGTGAGAGGGACCAGGAAACAGGATCAGGAAGGTGGAAAAGTTTGAAGTATTATTAACAGTGCCTATCAAAAATGTTCCACTCAACCCTTCATCCATCATTCATCCCTTCGAAATTCTTAGCTTCATGTTACCTATACTGAGTTTGAAGTGAGAATTATACATGAAATGGTGAGGAACTTTCAATCCGCAAATTTAATACTAAGAGCTCTCTATGTACAAGGTATGGACTCCAGGAAAATCGATGTGGGGACTTAACTCAAGCGGCAACTCGAGTCCCAACTCAAGCGCCAACTCGAGTCCCAACTCAAGCGCCAACTCGAGTCCCAACTCAAGCGCCAACTCGAGTCCCAACTCAGGCGCCAACTCGAGTCCCAACTCAGGCGCCAACTCGAGTCCCAACTCAGGCGCCAACTCGAGTCCCAACTCAGGCGCCAACTCGAGTCCCAACTCAGGCGCCAACTCGAGTCCCAACTCAGGCGCCAACTCGAGTCCCAACTCAGGCGCCAACTCGAGTCCCAACTCAGGCGCCAACTCGAGTCCCAACTCAGGCGCCAACTCGAGTCCCAACTCAGGCGCCAACTCGAGTCCCAACTCAGGCGCCAACTCGAGTCCCAACTCAGGCGCCAACTCGAGTCCCAACTCAGGCGCCAACTCGAGTCCCAACTCAGGCGCCAACTCGAGTCCCAACTCAGGCGCCAACTCGAGTCCCAACTCAGGCGCCAACTCGAGTCCCAACTCAGGCGCCAACTCGAGTCCCAACTCAGGCGCCAACTCGAGTCCCAACTCAGGCGCCAACTCGAGTCCCAACTCAGGCGCCAACTCGAGTCCCAACTCAGGCGCCAACTCGAGTCCCAACTCAGGCGCCAACTCGAGTCCCAACTCAGGCGCCAACTCGAGTCCCAACTCAGGCGCCAACTCGAGTCCCAACTCAGGCGCCAACTCGAGTCCCAACTCAGGCGCCAACTCGAGTCCCAACTCAGGCGCCAACTCGAGTCCCAACTCAGGCGCCAACTCGAGTCCCAACTCAGGCGCCAACTCGAGTCCCAACTCAGGCGCCAACTCGAGTCCCAACTCAGGCGCCAACTCGAGTCCCAACTCAGGCGCCAACTCGAGTCCCAACTCAGGCGCCAACTCGAGTCCCAACTCAGGCGCCAACTCGAGTCCCAACTCAGGCGCCAACTCGAGTCCCAACTCAGGCGCCAACGTAAGTCCCAACTCAGGCGCCAACGTAAGTCCCAACTCAGGCGCCAACGTAAGTCCCAACTCAGGCGCCAACGTAAGTCCCAACTCAGGCGCCAACGTAAGTCCCAACTCAGGCGCCAACGTAAGTCCCAACTCAGGCGCCAACGTAAGTCCCAACTCAGGCGCCAACGTAAGTCCCAACTCAGGCGCCAACGTAAGTCCCAACTCAGGCGCCAACGTAAGTCCCAACTCAGGCGCCAACGTAAGTCCCAACTCAGGCGCCAACGTAAGTCCCAACTCAGGCGCCAACGTAAGTCCCAACTCAGGCGCCAACGTAAGTCCCAACTCAGGCGCCAACGTAAGTCCCAACTCAGGCGCCAACGTAAGTCCCAACTCAGGCGCCAACGTAAGTCCCAACTCAGGCGCCAACGTAAGTCCCAACTCAGGCGCCAACGTAAGTCCCAACTCAGGCGCCAACGTAAGTCCCAACCCAAGCACCATCTTAAGTCCCACCTCGAGCACCAAGTTAAGTCCCACCTCGAGCACCAAGTTAAGTCCCACCTCGAGCATCAAGTTAAGTCCCACCTCGAGCATCAAGTTAAGTCCCACCTCGAGCATCAAGTTAAGTCCCACCTCGAGCATCAAGTTAAGTCCCACCTCGAGCATCAAGTTAAGTCCCACCTCGAGCATCAAGTTAAGTCCCACCTCGAGCATCAAGTTAAGTCCCACCTCGAGCATCAAGTTAAGTCCCACCTCGAGCATCAAGTTAAGTCCCACCTCGAGCATCAAGTTAAGTCCCACCTCGAGCATCAAGTTAAGTCCCACCTCGAGCATCAAGTTAAGTCCCACCTCGAGCATCAAGTTAAGTCCCACCTCGAGCATCAAGTTAAGTCCCACCTCGAGCATCAAGTTAAGTCCCACCTCGAGCATCAAGTTAAGTCCCACCTCGAGCATCAAGTTAAGTCCCACCTCGAGCATCAAGTTAAGTCCCACCTCGAGCATCAAGTTAAGTCCCACCTCGAGCATCAAGTTAAGTCCCACCTCGAGCATCAAGTTAAGTCCCACCTCGAGCATCAAGTTAAGTCCCACCTCGAGCATCAAGTTAAGTCCCACCTCGAGCATCAAGTTAAGTCCCACCTCGAGCATCAAGTTAAGTCCCACCTCGAGCATCAAGTTAAGTCCCACCTCGAGCATCAAGTTAAGTCCCACCTCGAGCATCAAGTTAAGTCCCACCTCGAGCATCAAGTTAAGTCCCACCTCGAGCATCAAGTTAAGTCCCACCTCGAGCATCAAGTTAAGTCCCACCTCGAGCATCAAGTTAAGTCCCACCTCGAGCATCAAGTTAAGTCCCACCTCGAGCATCAAGTTAAGTCCCACCTCGAGCATCAAGTTAAGTCCCACCTCGAGCATCAAGTTAAGTCCCACCTCGAGCATCAAGTTAAGTCCCACCTCGAGCATCAAGTTAAGTCCCACCTCGAGCATCAAGTTAAGTCCCACCTCGAGCATCAAGTTAAGTCCCACCTCGAGCATCAAGTTAAGTCCCACCTCGAGCATCAAGTTAAGTCCCACCTCGAGCATCAAGTTAAGTCCCACCTCGAGCATCAAGTTAAGTCCCACCTCGAGCATCAAGTTAAGTCCCACCTCGAGCACCAAGTTAAGTCCCACCTCGAGCACCAAGTTAAGTCCCACCTCGAGCACCAAGTTAAGTCCCACCTCGAGCACCAAGTTAAGTCCCACCTCGAGCACCAAGTTAAGTCCCACCTCGAGCACCAAGTTAAGTCCCACCTCGAGCACCAAGTTAAGTCCCACCTCGAGCACCAAGTTAAGTCCCACCTCGAGCACCAAGTTAAGTCCCACCTCGAGCACCAAGTTAAGTCCCACCTCGAGCATCAAGTTAAGTCCCACCTCGAGCATCAAGTTAAGTCCCACCTCGAGCATCAAGTTAAGTCCCACCTCGAGCATCAAGTTAAGTCCCACCTCGAGCATCAAGTTAAGTCCCACCTCGAGCATCAAGTTAAGTCCCACCTCGAGCATCAAGTTAAGTCCCACCTCGAGCATCAAGTTAAGTCCCACCTCGAGCATCAAGTTAAGTCCCACCTCGAGCATCAAGTTAAGTCCCACCTCGAGCATCAAGTTAAGTCCCACCTCGAGCATCAAGTTAAGTCCCACCTCGAGCATCAAGTTAAGTCCCACCTCGAGCATCAAGTTAAGTCCCACCTCGAGCATCAAGTTAAGTCCCACCTCGAGCATCAAGTTAAGTCCCACCTCGAGCATCAAGTTAAGTCCCACCTCGAGCATCAAGTTAAGTCCCACCTCGAGCATCAAGTTAAGTCCCACCTCGAGCATCAAGTTAAGTCCCACCTCGAGCATCAAGTTAAGTCCCACCTCGAGCATCAAGTTAAGTCCCACCTCGAGCATCAAGTTAAGTCCCACCTCGAGCATCAAGTTAAGTCCCACCTCGAGCATCAAGTTAAGTCCCACCTCGAGCATCAAGTTAAGTGCCACCTCGAGCATCAAGTTAAGTGCCACCTCGAGCATCAAGTTAAGTGCCAACTCGAGCATCAAGTTAAGTGCCAACTCGAGCATCAAGTTAAGTGCCAACTCGAGCATCAAGTTAAGTGCCAACTCGAGCATCAAGTTAAGTGCCAACTCGAGCATCAAGTTAAGTGCCAACTCGAGCATCAAGTTAAGTGCCAACTCAGGCGCCAACTTAAGTCCCAAGTCGAGCATCAACTTAAGTCGCAATTCGAGCACCAACTTAAGTCACAGCTCAAGTGACAACGCCAACTCATGAGTTAACTTCCAAGTCAAGCGCTAACTTATGTTGCAACTCAAGCGCCAACATTAACCTAAACTCAAGCAAAAGCTTAAGAGCCAACTTTGGTCCGAAATCATACGCCAGCTTAGGTCCCAACTCGAGCAACAACCTAAGTCCCAACTCAAGCGCCAACGTAAGTACCAAGTCAAGTGCCAACCTCAGTCCCTACACAAGAACATACTTAAGTCCCAACTCAGGTGCCAACTTAAGTCCCAACTCAAGCACCAACCTAAGTCGGAACTCAAGCTCAAACTTCAGTCCCAACTCAGGTGAGAACATGCAAATTCAAGTGCCAGCTTAGGTCCCAGCTCAGGCCTCAACATAAGACCCAACACAAGCGTTAACTTAAGCCTCAACTCAAGTGCCTGCTTAAGTCCCAGCTCAAGCACCAACTGAAGTTCAAACTCAACCGCCATATTAAGTCCAAACTAAGAGCCAACTTAAGTCCTAACTCAAGAACCATCTTAAGTCCCAACTCAAGTGCCAACTTAAGTCACAACTCAAGCACCAACTTGAGTCACAGCTCAAGTGACATCGTAAGTGCCAACTCATGAGTGAACTTAACTTCCAACTCAAACGCTAACTTTTGTTGCAACTCAAGCGCCAACATTAATCCAAACTCAAGTGAAAGCTTAAGTGCCAACAAATCAAACGCCAACTTAGGTCCCAACTCGAGCGCCAACCTAAGTCCCAACTCAAGCGCCAACCTCAGTCCCTACACAAGAACAAGCTTAAGTCCCAACTCAAGTGCCAAGTTAAATCCCAACTTAAGCGCCAACTTAAGTCCAAACTCAAGTACCAACGTAAGCTCCAACTCACGTGCCAACGTAAGTGCCACCTCAAGAGCGAGCTTAAGCGCAAGGAAAATTTATGTTGGAACTCAAGTGCCAACTCAAGTGCCAACTTAGGTCCGAACTCAAGTGCCAACTTAGGTACCAACTCAAGTGACAAGTTAACTGCCAACTCAAGTGCCAAATAAAGTGTCAACTCGAGTGCCAACTCGTGTCAAGCCCCAGCTCAAGTCCCAACTCATGTGTCAACTCAAGTCCCAAATCTAGTCCCAACTCCCTTGGTACTTGTTTTGTTTTCATTTAGGCCAAGGTGAAGGTAGGGGTACTATGTTTGGGTAATGGTTAAAGGCAAAGAGAAATGTGTTAAGGGAGAGAAAGGGAAAATTTAGGGGAGATATAAGGGCAGAGGGAGACTTGCTACGTAATGGGAAATATTTTAGGGGCAATAGAGGGAAATTTAGGGAAGTAGAGAAGTGTCGTAGGGGAAATCCTGAGAAGTATTATAGATATTTAAGAATTTAGGGAGAAAATAGTAAGGCCTCAAATGCAAACTAAATCGTCAAGGAAGAGGTGCTAGGGAGGTCTCTCTCTCTCTCTCTCTCTCTCTCTTATTCACACACACACACACACACACACACACACACACACACACACACACGTAGAGCAATACCCACCCTATAAGACTTATATCACATCACGTACTTGAAACAGAGAGCAATTGGATTTTACAACTTTGTCTCCTGTGTACCTATTTGTCAGGAAGAGAGAAAAGAATAGGGGTTGGGTTTTGAGAGAGAGAGAGAGAGAGAGAGAGAGAGAGAGAGAGAGAGAGAGAGAGAGAGAGAGAGAGAGAGCACCACCATGCATTGATAATTTATTACAAAATCATCTCACCCGCCCATCTTCCCATTTTATATAAAGTCACCCTCTTTGTATAAATAATTATTTTTTATGATCTGCATTACTTCCTAGTTACCATCTTATATATATATATATAAAAAAATGTAATGTTTATGTAATTGTCTTCGGGTCATGGAGGGCTGTTAGTCTCGGCTGTCTTTTGCTATCGTCTGCTGGTTAGAGGTAAATGAAAAGAGCTCTGTAATAACGATGCTGTAATGGTCTCAGCCCACGTGGATATGAAGACATGGACCATCATATCAGCGAGATTTGAGGACATACGAGTGCATAATTAGCTCGTAGTCTCGTTAAGGAAGCTCCCTAACACCTCCTCCTAACAGATTTATTTTTGCATATGGGTCGTTAGTATCTTTTTGTAAGTTATCTATGCAGAGTATGGCAATATTGGTTGGATTTATATAACACAGAACAGGACAGTATGGTGTACTAAGCAAAATAATTCGCTTAGGAAGAGTTATTAGGAACCATCATTAACAGGTTGGATACAGGCCTGGATTCCCCCTTAACCTGTTCAGATCCTACCTTCTTCACCTGTCTTCATCGTGGGAAATGTCTACGTACTGATCACACAACCCTGGTGACACTACAAAGGCTTCTCGAAACATTCTTTTGAAGATATACCAGAAGCCAGCGTTTGTTGGCCTTCATATATACCAGTATCTGTCTTATACCACGGCAAACCTGCGTCTGTTTTATCACACAACCTTGGCATAACACCGGGCGACGAGAAGCTTAGCAAAGAGAGCTTAAGCAGGACTAGCGAAGCTCAAAAGTAGCATACACAGACCCTGGAGCTGGGTTAATCTGAGGCCCTTCCAAACTCCTTTCAGTGAAGCTTTTCGAATCTTCTCCATTATTATTATCTTTTTTTTTTTTTATTTACCGTATCACAAGTATCTCCACTCATCACAGGACTTTGAGAAAGTTGTGAATGTGACAATAAATTCACTCCATGTAGTTCTGAAGAAATATATCAAGCATAAAGTCTATGTTTTTATCACGTATATATACGTCTCTATACAATAACAAATATCTATCCTCTAACTGTCTTTTTATCACTCTTTATCACCCAGCCTTGCCAAAATACCGAGCTACGAGAAGTTCAGTAGTAAGAGCATAAGTAGCACAGATGAAGCCCACGAGGAGCAGCATAAATAGCCCCTGGAGCTGTGTTAGTGTCAGGGCCTTGGAAATCCCTCTGGACCGGCTCTCCTCCCGCTCCTGTCGCGTCTCCGGTACCTGTCGCTGCCGTCGCCTCAGACTCCTCCGCGTGGTGTCCGTCAGCGTGTCGTCCACCCATTTCTCGTACAGCCCAGCCTGCGGGTCCAAAAATGATCAAGAAAATAATAAATAAATTTAAAAAATAAATAATAAAATAGAGGCTTAATTGCACTCTATCTGCAATGCCTTCTTCACTACAGCTGACAGAGAAGGGGAGAATTTTTGCTCGCCATCGTACGTACCTCAAGCACAGCCATTATCCACCGGTCCAGTTGGTCCTTGTAGGGTGCGTCGTGAGGGATGGGCCAGCCAGAGGGTCCAGGGAAAATGGACTCGCGACTCAGGTACAGGCGACTCCTTCCGTCTTCCTCCGTGAAGTACTCAGCCATTGTTTGTTGGAGGTAGCGACGCCCTCCAAGATGCGCCTGCCTACTCGGGGAAATTTTATCGAAACGTGAGGTGAAATCCTGTATAAACGTTGCTATAAATGATCTCTCCTTATCCCAGACCATGAAGATTTATACATAATCTCCATGAAATAGCTTTCTTTAACCTTAGTCCTTAATCCCCTGAACAAAACAAAGACATTATAACGTTGCCAGAACGTATTGAGTCCACCATTACTTGAGACTTTAAAAAATGCTGTCTGGACTTACTTTTTCTCGATTGCCTCGCTGAGTCCTTGCTGAACATCAATGCCCACAGCCATCAGTGCAGCCAGCTCTCTGAACAACTCTGATTTTGACTGATGGTAAAAACTTTGAAACTGGTCCCCGTAGGATGGAATGGTGATCCTTCAGAAAGAGAGTAATATAAGTACACACACACACACACACACACACACACACACACACACACACACACACACACAGACACACACAGACACACACAGACACACACAGACACACACAGACACACACAGACACACACAGACACACACAGACACACACAGACACACACAGACACACACAGACACACACAGACACACACAGACACACACAGACACACACAGACACACACACACACACACACACACACACACACACAGCGCAGGTGAACGATAAGAAACTAAACGCAGGTATCCTATGAACTTAGAAATATATCTGGAAGACCGACAAGGAAGGACATGTGCTTTTGGGGGGTACAGGTAGTCAGTTAAGGAAGACTTTGCTAATGAGTTGTAGGTTTATCGCGAGAGCCAGGTTGAAAGAAAAGAAGAAAGAGTCAGGTGATATTCTGCAAAACGCACCTGTCCCAATACAAAAGTGTCTACAAATATAATGATAAAACTCGTGACGATAAGGAGGCAGTAACAAAACACGGAAAGCGTACTTCTCCCTAAATGGATGGAGAACTGATGATAGTGAAAGATGTAGCTTTCTTTTCACTAGTTCACAGGATCCATCTTCTAACCTTCTATCCTGAAGGCTTTTTCTGCGTTTCATTACTACTGAGAATTTATTGTAATTTCCTAAACACTTTCTCTGTACACCAGACCACGTGTACATTACGCAAAGCACAATCTTCCTTAGTTTGGAACAGTGGGTTTGAACTCGTTACCCGTCCCCAGGGAAGAGGATCACAGACTTCGCCATCGTTGGCTCCTTCTTGGTGCTGATGATAAAAGATGTTCCGGTTCATTGTCGGACTCACCTGCTAGAATTCTTCATCCTAAATATCAGTTCTAAATGTTAACTCTTCTCACCTATCAACTGAAGTGACCAGCTGCTGAAGATTCTCGGCGCGGGGTGGGTACTTGGGAATAGTGAGAGAGGCGGTGAGGTTGCCGCGGTAGGCTGAGGCCAGGATGATGGCGAACACAAGCCAGGTGGTCACCAGGATGCGGGTGGAGGTGGTGGTGGGCAGCAGTGGCGGGAGACTCTGCCCCAGCAGCATCCCTGTCACATCTTGAACCACTATAGCCACACCTGCACCCCTGCCAGTGTACTCCTGCAGCATCACACGGCTCACCTGTACACACACACAACACTGTGAGGTACTTCCAGTTCTTCATTAGGGAAGCTTAACCAGACAACAGTAGGATCCCCTGCAGGTGTTACTTACCGTGTAAAGTATTAGCGGTACTACAGCCAGACTGATCACCACAGCCAACCACACACCGTCAGTCAGAGGGCGGTAAAGACTGAGCCACTGAGACTCCAGACCCGGCTTGGCCATG
Organism: Coenobita brevimanus; assembly: GCF_032717465.1. Lineage (NCBI taxonomy): Eukaryota > Metazoa > Arthropoda > Malacostraca > Decapoda > Coenobitidae > Coenobita > Coenobita brevimanus. Next base: position 2,068,183 of record NC_137061.1, on the reverse strand, counting down.
GCGAATGAGAAGTAGGCAAACTCGTAGGTGTAGGTGAAGTCATATTTCTCTTTCCTCACGATCATCAGGATGTGGTATATCGGGCACAGGAGGGACACTCGCTCCTGTACCAGTTCCGTAACCTGTTGAAAAGGTATTTTTGTAAAGGAGGAAAGCTGAATCGATAGTTTTTGAGACAGGTCACCCCTCATCCAAGTAAAATTGCCTGGGAGGAGTAAGGATATGGAAGAGTCACAAGCAGTCCTCAGTGCTTTACTGCCATCAACTGTTCCAATTACTTCTAGTAGTTTACTGTCTTAATTCACACAATCTTCAGTAATCCATAGACTTCCAATACTCCACTGCCCTTTTGAGACATAACTAACCTTCAGTAGCCAATCTCCAGTGCTGTACCACTCTGTTAAATCTCCAGTGCTCTCCTACTCTGTTAAATCTCCAGTGCTCTCCCACTCTATCGATCTCCGGTGCTCTCCTACCCTCCATGCTTCAATACCGCCCACTACTCCACCCACCTCTGCCCAAGATGCTGCCGGTACAATGCGGAATGTGAAGTTCAGCGCTCTGGCGACATACAACAACATCTGGAAGTCTGAGCCCGTGTATCTTGTGACCGACCCGACCTTCTCTTCACCCCAGAACGGCAGGAACGGCATGGCGGTTACGTTTATCGTCGACCCGTGGAAACTGAGAATTTATAAGGCAAGATCCCTTCGATTAATGGCTATCAACGACACGAGGGATACCAAGACAGACATTTCATTCCTCCTAAGTTCCACTGTTCTCCATGCTACTCGCAACTAGTGAATTTACAATCTAGAGTCCTATGGCAGTTCTGGGTGTCGAGATTGGCCAACTTACTTTATGAATTTGTGAGGAAAGAATGTTTGTCGAGGTGTGAGCTGTAGGCCCTGCGACGAGGTCCAAGAAGCTATAGCCACTGTCTGGGGTCCGCTGGCAGTGTATGGCAACTGCACATACACCACACCCCTGCACCAAAAACATCCAGCTTTCAATATACACCCACGATAGTACACCATACATTTGCACCAACAACATGTACCTTGAAATGCGCTGCCAAATAAAGCATACTATACACCATACACCTGCACCAACAAGTGTGCACTGATAATAATGCATGCGATGATTATGAGCACTGTACGGTATAGGATAGAAAAACAGTCACAAAAGTTCTAGAAATTAATTGAATCAGGGCAGGTTAACTGATCTTCACTCAATGACCCCTGGAGGCCCCAGTGTAATGTCAGTTGTAACCAAACATGTAAAGTACCGAAATTACTGTGAATGTTGTACCTGATTGAAGGTTGGAGGTGCTGGATGTTGAGTATGGCGAAGTTCATCATGGTGAATGTCCAGTGTCGAGGTATGAGGGAGATGAGGTGGTGGAGGGGTAGGTGGGTGACCACCAGCAGCCTGGTGGACCACACCAGCAGGCGGCCCCTGAGGGACCACTCGGCCAAGGTGGCCAGGAAGGTCGGGTCCTCACTCACCGCCACCACCACCGTGCACCAAGACAGCACACGCACCTGTCCACAATAACACTCGTTTTAACTGAGGACATTAGGATGGAAAGGAAGATTGGAACTGTATTTTAATATATTGGGTGGGAGAGGAGAAAACTGTATCATGTACCAGATCGAACAGAGACTTTCAGATCCCAGTAATTAACCATGCCACCCACTCTGACTACGACTGCATGAAAGCGAAGGGTAACTCTGCCCAATTAGGTGGATGACTCTTGGAGGTACCATTCCACAGCCCACATCTCTCGGGTTGAAATGGGAGGTATGATGCACAGAACTGGAAGCATGAAGCTGCAAAGCTAGACAGTGGATAATGAAATAGGTTATTGGAGGTAGAGGTCAATGGCCGCCTAGGTCAATGTGAAACTGTGAATAAAGATGTGAGTTTTGTGAACACTGTATGTCACAACATGATACAGAATGACTGAAAAAGAAGTGGGTGTCACAATGTGCTCGAACAATAATAGTCCAAATGCGAAGGAGAATCTAAAGGGTGATTTGAATGCAAAGGTAGGTAGTGAGAACATGGAGTGGGTCTTGGGCAGTTTTGGAGTGTTTTGGAATGCTTTGATGGACATTTGCACAGGAAGAGCTCTGGCTGTATGCAAATTCGTTCTTTCAGCGCAGACTGATACGCAGGTATATCTGGAGGGTGGAAATAATACTGCAACGTAGACTTGGAGTAGAGGGCAATGAATAACCTAGTCTGTATGGATACGCGATGGAAAGAGAGGTTCCAGATGCAATAGCAGTTAGTAAGATGGGGAGTGGAGCTAAATTCAAACATCTAGTGAGAAAAAAAAATGAATTCAAGGAGTCAAAGAGGTAGTGACAATAAATCAGTAAAACACGTGGTTGAAGAAATAAAGTTACCTACCTGTCGAGCGAGAGCGAGTGCCTGTGAGAGGAGGAGCAGGGTGGTGGTGGTGTTGGTGTGGCTGTATCTGTCTGCCTCTAGAACGGTTGCCGCCCTTAGTCCCCTCCCCACCATCTGTCAAGCATCAGTGAAATAAAAGACCCACGTTCCCATTACCCTAGGACGCTTCGCAACACCCATTCCTTAGCGATTTATTCTGCAGCGATCATAATAGTCACCTGCATGCTATTTAAGTCACACTAATAATGAAATGGCTGACATCAGTAACACACAGGAGACTAGTAAAATTGTAAAATGTAACTTATGTCACTGAGGAAGATGTTAAAAAAATGGGTAAGGTACTCGTATTTATAAATCTAAGGTAGGCTACAGCATTTTTCTTTTTCAGGGATTAGTTAGTTTGTATTTGCTCCGTTCCTGAAGAGAGGTTAAAAGAAAATTCAAAAGGTCACCCAACGCCACCACATCACATGAACGAAATAACTAATGCACTTCAACATTTTTCGTCGCATCTCTGAAAGTCGACTGAAATTTGAGGCAACCTTCTTTACTATACCAGTTTTGGGGAGTTCATAGAGTTTATAATGTGGCTTTTGAGTCCAGCTGTTTAGGAAGGGGTTCAGACTGACGCATGATTCGAGAAAATGGGCAAGCTTTGTGTCGGTCACTGCTGAATATTTGAAGTGACGACGGATGTTCAGGCTTGGGAGTTGGTAGAAGCATCTGAGAAGGAATGTGACTCTCATACACGAACGTCTCATTCACTTGCACAATAGGCTGCTCATTTTAGGCTCATTTTATCAACTTATTAAATACTGGAAGAAGAAGGGAAGAGTGTGGAGACGGGACAGACTATATAACAGGAAGAGGGAAGGCAAAACATCACTGGAAGATCCGAACTTTCAACAAGATGCCGAAGTTTCAAATGCTGTCGCGATACGAGGAGCTCAAGCCAGGCCTTGTTCTCACTGAAGCGGAATATGACAACCTGATACAAAATTTCACTCTTACTGGTTGTCATATAAATTAAAAAAAAGAACTCCCTGCTTTATTCGTCCACATTCCAGGTACCTGTTTCTCACCGGCCCAACATAGCCTACCTGACAGTGAGAAATGACGTGCCCAGAATGTTACTCGTTGAAACGGGGTGTTCTTCCTCGCCTAGAAACTTTGAATGCAGTACTGAGGATGAGGGCTGATCTTACCTGAGAGGTGGCATGCGATGTTGTGGTGTGGTCAGTGAGGATGATGAGGGAACAGGAAGGTGACGTCAGCTCCAACACTGCATTCACGGCTCCACTCACACTCCACAGCCCCTCACCACCAATACCTGCTGATATTCCACGTTTACTACGATGATGCCCTTATTATTATTATTATTATTATTATTATTATTATTATTATTGTGCAAGGAAAAAGGAACCAAAGGCCAGAAGCCCACAAGACTGTTCCCTCCAAGAAAAAACAAAGACAAGATAACAGGAAGCCAAATTCAAGATCCGTTCATTACAGATAGTATTCAGTTTAAGGGGGAACTATGGTACTGCTCACCACTTGAATCCATTTCCATTAACCCTTTCAGTCCAGATACATCCCCCACCCCAGATAACATAAATCAACTCTGGGAAGACCCTCTGTCAGCAAAGAGGTTAAAGAAGATATCCAACTCTTCCAGCTGAAAAATCTTGATAATGTAATTCATCTCTTATTTGTTTGAAAGCAAGGAGAAAGTAGCAAAGACGTCGCATGATTGATGGGAGTAGGGCTTATCTTTGACTTACTTCTGTTAGTGACGATGACCCAACCCCCAACACCCCCCACGGCCACCACACTCAGCCACACCGCCAGCCGCACCAGCCTCATCATCATTATCATCATCATCAGGTCGACTCATCAACTGCAATTAAGAAGATGAAGGCTTAGATTCCCCCACTGCGTTCACACTCATCCACATCATCCACATCATCATCATCATCAGGAGGTCGACTCATCAACTACAATTAAGATGATGAAGGCTTATATTCCCCCACTGCCACCACATTCACCCACACCGTCATCATCATCATCAGGTCGTTCATTTTCTAGTGATTGTGAAGAGTGACCTAAACTGACATTAATATATCTGGGCAGTTTAATGGACAGCTTTAGTATCCATTCAAGGTCACGTCAGGTCAGCTCGGATCCATTTAAGGTCACTGAGAACAGTTGAATATTTTCGCATTATTTTTTCTCCATTCAGGTCAACTCCGAACCATTTTAGGAATCACTGTTCATTTGAGCCATGTTCAGCCCAAAGTGAACTATTTAAGACTGGTTCAAGTAATTTCGCTCCTTTTGGGAATGATTAGATTGACTGATTTAGGTAACGCCTATAGATATGTCAAAAATCTGCCCTATATAATTTGATTTTGAAATATGAATGTTCAAATCTTCCACATCCTTACAGGTCCATTTAGGTCCATCAGAACGATCGAGGTCAGTGTAGAGAGTTTCAGTCCACGCCTTTGAAAGCTTGTTCCTAAAATCATATGTCTTCGAGCATTATATTTAATTTTCTCTTTCTTCCCTTTTTTTTTTTTTTAATGCTGATTCAAGTTTTTCAGGACTGGATGGGTAGAGATGAGAGAGTGGGATGTGCTGGAATGATGGTGTGGGGTGGAATGGTGTTTGGAATAAGTACACCCTGTAAATATGGAAACTGTAGATCGGCTGGTAGTTGAGACAGTCTTTTTTTTATATCGCATCAGACTGAAGAGGGTGGGATGGGTGGAGAGATGTGGGTGAAGAGGACTTTGATGGTGGGTGGCAGGGATGCATATGCTGTGAAGATGAATGTTGTAGGTAGGCCAATGAGATGCGAGCCAAAGGCGTGGAAGAACCTACTGAAGGAGTGCGTGTGACGTTTGGGATGGCGAAGATGGTGGTCTGCAGTGGGGCAGGGCGGGATTGAAACACCCTGCTCAGGAAGGCGTTGCTTGAGGGGTAGTGTTGGCAGGAGGAACAGATTTAATTCAGAAGTCTCTTGTCAGAACATCATCAATAACAACAAGGTAAGCAGGAGCCGCTCTAGCAGCCGATGCCTGGCTTATCATGACAAATAATAAGGCGTCACCGTAATGATATGGTTAGAAGAAATCCATCATCGCTCAGTAGTCCAGCATTGCCCTCAGCAGTTCAAAGGCTGTAGCAGAATGATACTGAAATACTTACGTCCTTGGAGCAGCTCAGCAACTGGATAATAGTGTCTAGAGATGTCTAATATATTCTATGTGTAATGATAATATGTTTCCCAGCACCCACAACCCGCGAACTGAGAGTGGACCAGCCCTGCCTCACCTGCCACAGTGGCCACTCCAAGAAGACTGCCACTGCATCATCCACCTCAGTCAGTTATATACTCCACCTCTCCTCCTGCCCTGCACACGTCCTCTCATTGGCCACACTGCCGCAAAAACGCATCACTGGCTCACACTGAATGCGCGCGTCTCTTCTTAGGCAAAAAAACCGTGTGCCAAGCCTTCCATGAAATATGCCAGGTCATTTGAAAAGGAGAAATTATCGGAGTCATTACCGCCAGAGTGTAATGGTTCTCGTGACAAAACTTTCCTCCGCCAGTATTTTTGTTACAGGGTGTGCTGCGCTTTGCCTTGGTTCACCTATGCGTATATATTTGTGGCGAAATGATAGTCAATAATACTAGGAATACAAGTCATTCTGTCTAGAACTGTCAGAACTGGCGCTTGACTGTAACTGCCGCTTCGTCGTCTTTGTCTGCCCTGAAATCTTTAGAAGTGGACTTGCAATGGCTGCTGCTGCTGATGATGATGATGATGGCAGTTATGGGTTATGATTTCTAATGGCAATATCTGATAAAGGGAGGTATAAATACAAAAGACTCCGATAACATATGTATTACAGAAAAGACGAACACCATTACATTCGCTCAGTACAAGTTTGTGCTAAAATGGCCACGAGTCTACTGGCTATATTTTATGTGGATCGGGAGATTTCGGTGCATATTTTACTTAGCGATTTGTTCTGCGTATTACACCTTTATATCTGCATTTCGTTATTGATATACTTCTAGGAACGACATAATTACTAGAGGGGAGAAGAAGGTGTTACATGCAGAATAAACAGCATATGAAGTGGTGCTACGAAGGCTCCTGTGTTGGTAATATCATGACTCGACAACACAGGTGAGGATAAAAAGCGCGTTAAATGCAAAATAAATCGCAGAGGAAAAGGTGCTTGTGGAGTCTCCTGCGGTGGTAATATCAGGACTCTACAGGACCACACTGCCGAAGACTTCCACAGCCATGACCCCTGTACTGAGGATGACGCCCAGAAGGAGTACGATGAAGGCGCCCTGAAGGAGTGTCACTGAGAGGGCCTTGGTCTCCACGTCCGGCCCTGCACTGCTCACCTCCCCATCTTCCTCCCTGGACTCCCTCTGCCGCCGCTGACTGCTGCGGCCTCCCTCAGCAAGTCAGCAACCCACTTCTCATACAGACCAGCCTTCCGATAGCACAGAGGAGCCTTTCATCTGAACTTTGCTGAAGCTTTAAGTCCCTCTGAAGTATTACCTATTTCGCTTCAGCTACCTTTACGTGACTTCATTCAGTTTAGGAAAGACTTCATGAGCTGGAGGAGTTAGGTGAAGCTCTCTTTAGCCTTCTCATTCCTAGGGGGGTGACTGAAGTTGAAAGAAATCCTATGTAAACAGCAAGAACTTAGCGGAATAATAGACCACTGGAAGGAAAGGGTTAAGGCATCCTCTTCCAGGTGCTTATAGAACCATCAGTTGTATTATTATTATTATTATTATTATTATTATTATTGTTGTTTCTAGTTTTCTTTTTTATTCTTTTTCTTTTTCTTTCTTCTTCTTATTATTATTATTTTCTGACTCTCACCATTGTCCATACCTCTACAGCAGTCATAATCTCGCCGTCGAAGTGTGTCTTCTTAAGGTGCTTCGTGAGGGATGGACCAGCCTGAGGGGCCGGGAAAGATGGACTCCCTACCAACACACACCTCACTGCTCCCGTCGTCCTCTGTAAAGCTCTCGCCGATTTTGTACTTTATGTCTCGCCTGCCGCCTAGATGTGCCTGTGTACTGTTCAATATATATAAGTACTGTAGTGGTTAAAGTACTGTTTTTTACTGAACCTACTCTTTGATGACGTCTGATGTATTTTTCCCCTTCCTGTCACTAGATAATTTTTTTTTCCAGCTCAGAGGCATGATTAGGAAGAGCCATCATTAATCCCCTTACTGCTAAAGCCTTCTCCTAAGCTCAGTAAGATCGTGTTGTAGCAGCAAGATTGGAAAAAGAAAATATTGACATCCTTGGGTTTAATGTAAATCACTTATAAAACCTTTTCCCATTCACTGCGGAACATCCTTTGTGTTTATACGTATATGGCGTACAAGAAAACACACAAGTGAATGAGGCACACTAAATCGCTAAGAAGAAAGTGTTAGAAGCTCTCCTAATCTGACGGGAATGTGGGACTGCGAATCTTACCTCTGCTCGGTGGCCTCTCGCAAACCATCCATTCATCTGCTTGGCGAAGGCTCTGAATACCGGGGACTCCGATTGGCTGGAAAACTTGAGATAGGCCTCCCCGTACTCAGGCGTGGTTACTTTGAAAGGAAAACGGTACATCTAATTAATCTCTCAAACAAATTCTTGCATGTGATACGTAGCGTGATAGGTCCCCCCGTACAAAGAAATACTGAATTGTGCACTTTGCTTCAATTCACCTGTGCTTACATTGGCTATTTTTCGCTACACAGATAGTCGCCCTGATCTGACTGCAGTGGATCGTCAATTCATCTTTCCTGAGCTAATTACAGAGTCAGACGAAGGTACACCCATGGGCAAATGACCTTCAGCAATCTTTTATTAACACTGTCCAGCATCTCTCGCCTCCCATTCCTTCCCAAACGACAGAGTATTCTTTCTTCTCATACTCTTTTGTTGTGCGGTTCATACTGCTGTCACATATAGAAATACCTTATGCAACACCTTCCACTGACACATACAATTGGAATGTATAGGCGTACTTTGCTCTTGGCTGTACCAGTGTAGAAAGGAAAAATTATTTACCATCAAGATTCTCATTAATTCTGAAAGTCGTGCCCCCTCGACACCACTGGCTCCATATAAACACTCCTGAATGCCCTTAACGTAAATGGTCTTTACTGTGTATACCCGAAGCGAAAGTCAGGAAAGAGGGCACTATCTCAGAGCTGGATAATGGAATGCTCGAGTGCACGGTATAAAGGGTAGACTGCGCTTGTTCCTATCCTTCACGTATTCTTGCTGCACCAGGTTTGTGGATAGGAGAAACAGGAGCCACTTGTATTCCACACTGAGGCGTAGTGACCTGTTTTTCTTCCATGCTGGCCAGAGAGGACCAAGGGCTAGTTGAGGGTTAAATTATACCTACGCCAAATATATCCTCTGACACTCCTCTGCTGCATTGAAGGTGGGGTATATTCTCAGGTGTAATTGTTGGATAGGTGCTTAGTCATCCGGTTATATTGGCAACGTCGGAGCCAGTTCAACGAGAAAAGATTCGGCAGCGTCGCGCCTTTGCTCGGGAAAAAGTTCGACTAATCAAACCATAAAATCATCAGACAAGCCGTGTTCTGACATTAAACCAACCTATACCTAACTGTCTCCGGCCTAACCTAACGCTAACCTACCATAATAGCTTTTTTGTTTGGGGGGGGGGGAAGATGACGAAGGTACGACAATGCCGAGTCTCTTATCAAGGCTCTCGATCCAACGTTGCCAATATGGCTGGATGATCAATTATACCCGGGAAAATAATCGCGGCCTTGACTGTCGCAAATCACTAAGAATCTTCAGCAATACAGAATATGTGATTACGTAGATGAACATGCGGGTACCTGTCAGCTGAAGCAACGAGTTCGTAAAGGGTCTCGGCACGTGGGGGACTTTTTGGCAACGTGAGAGAGGCGGTGAGGTTGCCGCGGTAGGCTGAGGCGAAGATGATGGCGAACACAAGCCAGGTGGTCACCAGGATGCGGGTGGAGGTGGTGGTGGGCAGCAGTGGCGGGAGACTGGCCTAACAGCATCCCTGTCACATCTTGAACCACTCTAGCCACACCTGCACCACCCCTGCCAGTGTACTCCTGCATCACACGGGTCACCTGTACACACAACATATATATAGTGCAGAATGTCAGTTAGCAATATACCATCATGTCGATTAAACATCTCAAAGAGCGAGGCCTTGTAGTCACGTCGCCACTGCGGGTCTAAAAGGTCTGAGACCGCCACGTGACGTTTCTTCTCGGCTTCCCACAGTCCGATCCATCGCAGTGGGGTCGACAGTGAATTTAAGCTAATGTAGCCACGATCATCGACAAATAAATGCAGCATGACAGGTACCCTTTCTAAAAAGAGTATCGGCACCCTTTCAGTGTGAGACATTATGATACACGGACTATGGTTTACGGGGAAATTACACGGATACATTGCTACTGCAGATGTGACAGAGTTGCCAGTTGGTAATATCTAACCCGGCACTCTGATACGGTACTGCATTTTAATGGGCATTGTAAATATCGGTGAATTAAACAGGCATGCCAGCACTACCGATTGAACCAGAGACGAAGCATTTCACAACTTATCCGACCTCAGGGTGCCGATATATATATATTTGTTTATCGAGGGTACAATACACCACAAAGGCAATCAAACACCATCGTGACCGTCTTACCGCGTACAGGACGACGGGAATGATCAGCAGCGTCGCTCCTATGGCCGTTCACACCTCTCCTGCCAGCGGATAGTACACACACTCCACACCTCTCCTGCCAGCGGATAGTACACACACTCCCACTACGGCCTCAGTCCCGGCTTGGCCATGGCGAAGGAGAAGTAGGCAAACTCGTAGGTGACCGTGAAGTCGTGGATCTTAGCCCGCACCGTCATGAGGATGTGGTAGACGGGGCACACTAAGAGACACACGCTGAACCACCAAACCCACCGCCTGTGTGTAAAGTTTGTATTTTTACACACTTTTGGCTGCCATATCTTTCGCCTGCAGGTATAGAGTTTACTTATTTCAACCCCTTAAATCCGCGGACGTCTACTTTTTTTTTTTTTAATTCTTGGTACGTTTAGTTTATAATTGTCTGATTTGGAGAGACTGGTCTTGGAGGGGTAAGGTATAGCCTCCATTAATTCCTCCAAGCCAAACCAAATCCAACCTAACCTAACCAGAACCAAACCAAAACAAACCTAACCTAACCTAACCTGACCTAACTAAACCTAACTAAAACCAAACCATAACCTGACCCAACTTAGCCTAACCTAACCCGGCCTAACTTAGACATCACCAACCTCTCCCCAAATAGCAGCACACAGGACTCGGAAGGTGAAGTTGAGGGCTCCTGCGACGGTGTGGAGGAGGTGGTAATCTGACCCTATGTATTTCGTCACTGCCCCGTCTTTCGTCTCTCCCCAGAACGGCATGAACGGCAGTGCGCTCACGTTCACTGTTGCGCCGTGGAAGCTGGATCGTGAGTGGATGGTGTAGGCTGGCAATCGTCCCTAATACCTTTTCCTAAGCGATTTATTTTGTGTGTGTGTGTGTGTGTGTGTGTGTGTGTGTGTGTGTGTGTGTGTGTGTGTGTTTTACTTTATCCTCTTCTGTGTTACGTAAATCCTTCCAATATCGCCATACTCTGCATAAATAACGTACAAAAGGCTAATAACCATTCATATCCGAAAACAAATCGCTATGGAGGATATGCTAGGGAGCTCCTTAACTAACGAGTGTACACGCCCAAGCCCCGGGGTCTCTCTTAAACCCTTCAGTACGATGACGCATTATGTCGTTTATAATTGCTACCTAAGGACAATTTATCATCTTGGAAAAACCCGCCAGTAGTGAAGGAGTTAGTAAAGTCTTCCTGTTTTTCTGTTTATATCTGGATGACTAGACCTTGAAAAAATATTGCTAACCTAGTCTATAACATTACCTGGATCCGAGAAAAGAGAGATGAGATTAGATAAGCCAAGTGGTAAAGCTAGATTACCAGTTTGTACAGACTCGCTTCCGGTACTTGGCAGGGAACACAGGAAGGGTTGAGAGGAGGTAAAGTCCACGATCAGGTGTCCACGATGCCACCTGAGCTAATTGGGCTCCGTCAACACTGTACGGCAGGTAGGAGCACACCTCACACCTGCTAGACAAAATGGATGTCTCTGTTTATATTAGAGAGAAAGAAAGGGAGAAATAAATAAATAAATAAATGAATAAAGAGACAAGCATAACTGGAAAAATAGAAAGAAATAAAGAGGAAGATACAAAGAGGTATAAATGATTTTATTTTTTTAACATCAAATTTTCCTTTATCCATACCGGGTACAGTTCATTTTCATAGACATCATCATTTAATATTTCTTTGCCCTGCCATTGGACGTATTACGCTTTTCTCTAACATACCTGGCTTCTTAAGACAGAGCCAATGGTCACTGAGGTCTTGGAAGGATTTAGTTACAAGGTCATATATCTTATTTACCGTATCTATCAACGTCTTGCCTCTTGTCGCCGGGGTCAGTAACGTTGAATTACTTGATAACGAGGGGTGTTCTGTCATTTCATTTGCTGATTTATCTTCTCTCTGAATAATACTTGAAATTTGTTGATTACGTTAAACTTTGACAAGACTGAATAGCAAAACTTGGCTAATTATTCACACTCGACAGGTTTACTGCTGTTGTTCTGTTATTGGCTCATTCTTATTGCTGGAGGGTAATAACATACTTCATCATCATCATCATCATTGTCGTCGTCAATTATCATCCATCCATCATCATCATCATCATCGTCGTCAATTATCATCCATCCATCATCATCATCATCATCGTCGTCAATTATCATCCATCCATCATCATCATCATCATCGTCGTCGTCAATTATCATCCATCCATCATCAACATCATCATCGTCATCGTCTTCAGTCATCATCCATCCATCATCATCATCATCATCATCATCATCAATCATCCTAATCATCATCATTATCATCATTTGTTAATTTCACCTGAGATTCTTGAAAACATTGCATCTTAAAGCCTCAAGATCTTAACCAGTGAAAGAAAGACTGAGGAAGACAGCAACAACCCTGACCAGGTGTGTAGTACGTGGAAGACTAAAGGTACACCTGTTAACTCATTAGAGACCTAGACAGAAAGGTGAAGGTGGGGCTGGCAGGGAGGGTAGTTCCTGTCGCTATGGGTATCGTAGTGTATATGTGTAATGTATCGTAGTGTATCTGTGTAATCCATCGTAGTGTATATGTGCAATGTATCGTAGTATCTGTGTAATCTATCGTAGTGTATATGTGTAATGTATCGTAGTGTATCTGTGTAATCCATCGTAGTGTATATGTATAATTTATTGAGTTTGGGGCTACACGGAAGTTGAAAAAAATTGACACTGATAATTTTCGTAGTACTGGCACAGATAACGATAAAAATAAATATATATCGAGTGAACATAGATTTTGACATTATAGACGTGCTTGTTGATTAGAGAGAGAGAGAGAGAGAGAGAGGGATGAGTCTCCTTGGTTACTAGACAAATCAACCCCTCAGTCTGATAACACCTGGCCATCGACTGAGCTGGAAGGGGTTACGGATCTTTGCCAGGTTAGAGTAAACGCACTATAGATTATTTTATTTATATTTTGGAGGAGAATGAGAGTAATAAACAAACAAATAAGCTAATAAATAAATAAAGATGTCCTCGTACTGAAGTGATTAGCCCATTGAACTACGTGACGCATTTTATTTATTTATTTATTTTTTTCTCTCCAGATAAAATTTTTGGATTCCGCGAGGCAATTTTTTCGTAGCGATGTGGGGCCGTATCCAAGCGCTTTATTTTGAGCGATTTATTTTGGCCGATTTTTTGAGAGATAATTTTTGAGCAATTTTTTAATAGATATTTCGAGCGATTTATTTTGAGCGATTTTTGGAGCGATTTTTTTTTTAAGAGATTCATTTCGAGCGATTTAATCTGAGCGATTTATTTTGAGCGATTTATTCCGAGTTATTTATTTTGGGCGATTTTTTGAGCGATTTATTTCGAGCGATTTATTTTGATCAGTAATCCCTTGTATATTACTGGTGGAAACTACGTTGATGTGAAAACGAAATAAATCAACAGGTAAAAGGGTGTTAAGGTGACATAAGTAAAACAAATCGTTAAGGAAGAGGTGTTAGGTAGACTTCTGTGCCTCTCAGAACTATACTCCTTTCACTGTAACTTGGCCTAAAATTGTCATCCCTCCGTCTAGAACGCTGTGTTGTGAATATAGATTAACACCACAGTAAGAAATGCTAGTCACGAAGAAGTGCTATGGAAAGGACTTGGACTGGAAGCATTACATCACTAAGCTACGTGGAAGAGGCTGCAAGAGGACGAAAATCTGGGCCAAGTTAAGGTGAAAGGACTGTAGTTTATTTTTGCTGCCTTTAAGTAATATTTGTAGTGACGTAAAAGTAGCAAGAAGAAGTAAAAAAAAAAAGGGATACAAAGAATTAACTCCATTCGCAACTAAGGAACGTTACCGCAAGAGATCTTCAGTGTGCAATGTCCTCAGAATAGATCGGTGAAGAGGAGGTGTTAAGGGAGCCTCCTGGACCACGAGAATGCCGCCGAAGGGAAACCCACTCATTACCAAGGCCTGATTCCAGCCCCTAAGTTTTTCGTAAGAGAGAGTAAGTGGCCGTGGTGTCAGTTAGCTGGGGGTGAGTGTGGCTGTGGTCTTTCTCGCCTGGGCTGTGGTATGAATAAATTATGGGGCTGACTAAGACCCTCACACACACACACACACACACACACACACACACACACACACACACACACACACACACACACACACACACACACACACACACACACACACACACACAGATTATTAACTTCTTGATGACAGTGACGGCAAATTTCTCTTTTTTTTAATATCTCCAGACGAATTTATTTTGCTTGAGACATTGAACTGGGCAGGTTAAGGATCAGTCTATGGGGTCAAGGCGTGTGATGTATATTCTCTCTCTCTCTCTCTCGCTGGGAACTAATATTAATCCCAAAGCCCAGGTGAACTCCGTGGGCGACATTCAGGGCAGCCATTTTCTACAGAGCAGCCACTGATAGCGGGCACTGACGTAAAATAACCAGGATTCCTTATAACGATGGCGTCCTTCAGAATGGTCCAAAAAAATGGGTAATTATATACAGTGATTTAGATTCGTCAGGTAATTAGGATCGTGCACTGGATATTGACTCATTAACGATGGCTGTCCTGATGATGACTAGGAATAATTGCCCACGACACTGCTATTACCTGCTGTTACCTTCTGTTTGTTTACCTGGCGTTGAGGGAACCAGTAAACAAGCTCTTCTCCAGGTGACAAACAGGTGAACATCTTTTCCCAGAAGCTGGTGGCATGAAAGGTAGGTTACTTACTTTCAAAAATCTAAGCACGTGAGAGGAATATGACTTTCAAGGTAAACTGAAACACGAATGATTACCGATGGCTATGTTTTCTTGCAGTCCATAAGAAATTTATATCTATCTATCTCTAGGCCTGTCTATCTATCTATCTATGTATCTATCTGTCTATATTAGGACACTCCATACTGTGTGTTAAATTCTATGTCCTCGGAGTTATATTTTGGGGGTGTAATTTTCATGTCTCAGTTGCAGACATCGTACTGACTTCCTTGGGTTAACATTTGTTCATCTTGCAAGTTATCAGAATTAATGTGTTCATCGGCCTTCTTCATATAACAAGCACTATGGAATGATCTGCCTCTGGCTGATGGATACTCGTGGAAAGGATGTCAAGTTATTAGCAGACTGTCACACATTTATTAGTGAATATTTTTGTGTCTTCTGAGATCGATTTACTTTTGCTCTTCAGAACACATTTCATTTCCTTATTTTTTCGCTGTACTCTTTGCGACAAGGTTTGTGCATGGATTCGTCTTCAAAGATTCACGCGACCATAATAGCGTTTTTCTTAGTACCTGGTCCAGTTCATGATTCTGTACATAGTGATTAGCCAATGAGATAATGTTTTCCATCAAAGTATTCAGCATATTCTGCCGGATATGGCAAATGCTGTTCAATTCAGCTGGCAATCGGAGTTCTGCCTACTCACTCCTACAGTCTCCGTCACTCCTTCTGATAAACAATATATTCTGTCTTACTGTGCTTTCTGCGTTTGCTGTGTGTGCTGTGCTGCATTTTCTTATTTTTTTTTAATGCAAGGAAGAAGGAACCAAAGGCCAGGAGCCCGCAAACCATTCCATCCAAGAAAAACAACAACACTAACAGACAGACAAATTCAAGATCCGTTCATTTCGAGATGCATGGACACACTGCTTGCTTGTTTATGGTTTCTATTTTTCTTATAATCCATAAACAACATATTATTTTCTTTTCTGTAGTTATTGGTGCTATAGTATGAGGCTTTCATGTGGTGGCATCAATATAGTCAGGCTGCTCAACTGCTTGGCTATACAAACGTCCTTTTAATTGCTTCCTTAGATCCCCTAAATGTAATTCCAATTCTTCAGTATTACCACATATTCCTGTTTCATTATTAACAGCAATTCGTCTTCTTTATATCTACTCTTAATGTCTTCTCAGTCGCTTTTTCTTTCCACCTTTTGGTTGTACTACTTTGCCATTATATTCCTTTGTTTCTTTAGTAGTCACGTAAATGCTAATAAAAGTAGTAAAAGTGTATTATATATTATTTACCGTGCGTCCAAAATGAATCTCAGAACCTGCTATGATCCCTTAGTTTATTATCCAGTAAATGAACGTACTTTAAAAAAATGGTGATTAATTAGCAGTGTTATGTTAAGCTTCATGAATATATATATATATATTTTTTTACTCCCCCAAAAATCTATAAAGTGTTACTGCCACAAAGGCGACGGCTTCGTAATTATGATAACGTATTGACGACCTAAATGACTTGCAGGGAAGGTAAGGACATCTTTTTGTATTAATTTATTTTTTTAAAGAATTTTTAGGTCTGAGTTCAGATTTGTTTTGCATTCTGTCAAGCTGATGTTTACATCTAGGTAATGTATCTACTCTTAAATATCTATCTATCTATCATCTGTCTGTCTATCATCTGTCTATCTATCTATTTTTTTTTTTTACATTGCGGATGATAAATAAACTCATCGGTCATACTCACTGCATTTACAAACTATGATTATCATGAAGCATTTTCCTCAGTCAAAATGATTTACCTTTTCATTCCAGCGATTACACCTGGAATATAATTAACACACCTGCAGCGAACGTACTTTACCATCATATGCAGCTAAATCTAGACCGTTTGTGCAAGTGAAGGAAAGATTACTATAGTGTTTTCACCTTAACTTGGCTTATATTTTCGGCCTTTCGTATCTTAGCTCACGTGGCTCAGTGGCAGAGAAGGCAATGCTGCGGCTCTTCATCCTTTCCATAGCACTTCTTCGTGGCTAGCATGATATTCTACCATTATTACATTTTTACAACTGAGTAGTTAAGAGGGAGAGACGGCAATTCTACGCCAAGTTAGAGTAAAAAGAGTATAGCAAATTAACTCCTTCCCTGACACAGACTCAGTTATTTTAGCTATCCTGTATAGAACTTAATTTATTTATTTTTTTTTTTGAGATGCAATAGCAATAAAAATGTTAAAATTAATCTTATGGTGCATGTATACTAAAGATACACATTTATTATTGTTATTATTATTATTATTATTATTATTATTGTTGTTGTTGTTGTTGTTGTTATCATTATTTTTTATTTTTTCGGGAAGTGGTCGTAATTACTTGCTGGGAAATACAAGCCTAAGTTTTTTTTTTTTTTTTTATATAGCCGCGACATGGTCTGGGGCTCCAAAATGTCATTCAGCTTTTCCTTTTCTTATAAGTTCCGCTGATTTTCGAGACGAGGGGAGTTTAAGGTGTGATCTTTGGGTGATGGACCGAGGTGCACATTAGTCAAGAGGGAGGGAGCCACAGTCAGACGGGTTACGCTCCATCACCACCCATTTCCAGACAGTCTCTCCACCATCACCACCCATTTCCAGCGGGTCTCTCCACCATCACCACCAATTTCCCGCCAGTCTCTCCACCATCACCACCAATTTCCAGCCAGTTCTCTCCACCATCACCACCAATTTCCAGCCAGTTCTCTCCACCATCACCTCCAATTTCCAGCCAGTCTCTCCACCATCACCACCAATTTCCAGCCAGTTCTCTCCACCATCACCACCCATTTCCAGCCAGTTCTCTCCACCATCACCACCAATTTCCCGCCAGTCTCTCCACCATCACCACCCATTTCCAGCCAGTTCTCTCCACCATCACCACTGGGGGAGAATAGTTACCTGTGGGAGTGAGCACAGGAACACTCTACATCACAGAATATCGCCCGTGTTTCTTTGGTATTAAAAATGGAAAAATTAAGACATTCAAGATGATTAACTACTATTACCCTTGAAGGTGAAATACTGTTATAAATATCTCTTCGTTTTTCAGCATGTGTATTTCAAAAGCAGGTAAAGGTAGTCGATAGTTAAAGCATTATTTCAGAACGGGAAGTGCAAAGGGACCAAAATCTAAGGACTTATTGATTTCACGTTCAGACGCTTTGAAGACAGAATACGTGTTGAGGATTCTATATCTAACCATTCTTCCACTAAACTAAGCCCACCGATTAAAAAAACATCCCCACTATTAAGCCTGGAATCTGATGCTCTTGATGTATTGTAATAAATGCTTGAGTTTTGCGAATAACTCTTTCAATACTATGAGTTCCTGGCCATTTTTTGTTTTTTTTTGTAATGAAGGAGGTAAACATTGACCCATTTTGTACTTAGACGCTATTTTCTATTTTTTTTCTCTCTTTTCTTTTAATGCTACTTCCAGGTGTCATTGTCCAACGTACGAAAAACTTCAAGATAGTGCCTTCATCGTACGCTTAGATCCAATCATGTAGCGAAACGTAAAGGCATGCAAAAACAAACAAATAAATAAATAAATAAATATAAATGGTCAAGGAATCTAGTTATGAAACGATACTGAACGGTATGTAAAATAAATCACCAAGGCATACGGGCGAGGGAGTCTCCTAAACCCATGAGAATACGTACCTTTGCCTGGGGTAGAATAACAGCAAGAAAGAATGTAAAAATCTTCCTCTTCTGAGAGTACTGGAGAGGGACGCCTTCACGTGGTGGTACTCATATGACCGGGCGGCTTCACTGCCTGCTTATACAAACGTCCCTCATATTACTATGGTGTTGGGGGGGGGAGGGACGCCTTCACGTGGTGGCACCGACGTAGAGGCGGTGGAGGTGCCCGGTTATAAAAACGTTCCTAGGCACTGGGGGACCTGGTGGCTCCTATCATACTGGAGCCGCCCATGTCTGGATCCCCCGGTGGTTACCCACATATACTCCCTCACTACCTCTGGGGTCGCTAGTGGTGTTATCCCTGGCATATGACCTCCTCTTGCTGGGCTCCGTGGTGGGTGGAGGGGTGAGGGAATGAGGAATATTTTGCTGTATATGGCATCATTTAATAATAATTCTGTGGATGATCATGCATCTTTCCCTGGCTTTTCAGACTCACGATCCCTCATTGCCACTCTGGAGTCAATCCAGCCCCTGGGGCCTGTCCTCCTTTGTCCCAGCGTAGAGCTGCGACTGGGAGTCATTCACGTCGCGTTGGTACGGCACTGGGGTTAGGCCCAGAAGATACGGTACCTGAGTCATACAGAAAATATCTATTGCTGCAGGCTCTGTGGGTGGGTCAGTGCTGGATGTTGACTTTTTTATTTTTTATTTTATTTTTACCGCGTCATTGTTTCACCTTGTGGCAGAAACCCTAAAATTTCTTCCCAGGGGGATGGAAGCATTGTTATTGAGGTGTCCTCCCCGGAAGAGAGCTCCCGTTCACTGGCTCTGACCTGTTTATGGTAATGATGTTTCATGTATTCCTCATGCTATATTTAATCGGTGTTAGGGTGTGATTTTTTCCCGTGACTTCCTCCGATACTCAGAGGTACAGCTGTTGGGGGAACTGCTATCCTCTGGTGCGGTGACTGTTGAGCGCCTGCAGAAGAAAACAGGTGGTGTTCTGACACAAACTCCGACCTAATACCTGACATTTGACAAATTAAACTTGCCTGCTTCTATGAAACTTGCTTAGCTGCCACTTCCCGTGAAGCCGGACATGCCAGTTCCAAATTGGTGTTTCCACTATCAAGGAACACGTTAGCCGTTTTGCCGCCATGCACAGGCTGGTCTTCCCGGTGTCAATGTTTCCTGTGGCGAGACAAGCCATACCAGTGACTGTCCGGGACTTAAATGCGATCACTATGGGGTTCCCTATGGTATAACTTCTCGAAACTGTACTCGTAATTGCCTGGAGAAGGAGATTTTGTCCATTCGTGCACTCGAGAAGGTTTCGTTTCCTGGAACAAAGTACAGAGCCCAGACTTGCTTCTTCCAGCCCGAAATTACTTATGGTTTTGTCCTTTCAGGAGCACCTGTGCGCCCTCCTGTCCTGGGTCTCAGAAGCTGCCTCGACCCACTCCATTGCCCACTTCTCCATCTGTTGATATGCCGGATGCTCTCCCCTAGGTTAACACTGCTTGTGAGACTGGTGTTCGCTCATCCTCTTCTCCGACTGTTTCTGTCCCTAGTTCCTTGACTGAGGGTTGGCTCACTTCCGTTGTGGTGGTGGATGTCGTCGCTGATGTGTCTCTCTGTCCTGCCTTATCCAGCCTGCCCGAAGTTCCATCTATACCTGGCAAACGTCACCGTGGTTCTTCAGAGTCCTCAGAGCCTGAAGACCATCCACCTAAATTCTCTGTTGTGGAACCTTGTGTCGACCTCTCTGCTGTTCCCTCTGCCGTGGAGTCTCTGCAGTCTAGCCAGGTGGAGGCTGAAGTTGGTAGTTTGCCTCTGGTCCTGTCCTTACCTGGGAATGGTGCTGCATGGATCGTACAGTTACCCAATATTTCTGGACACACACACACACACACACACACACACACACACACACACACACGCATGGGAAATAAAACAACAACTTTCCTCTTAATGCAACTGTAATTTAAATCATACCTTATTCATCAGTATGACCTAAAAATAAATTAAGTAGAATAAACAAAGACTCTTCTCCCATGAAATGTACCCAAAAGATCCCTAAAAAAAACAAAAAGAAAAAAAAACAGCAGCATTAACCTCTTCAGTGCGAGTATGTCTTTGTAATTTATTTTTCCTAATGACATTTTTTTTTTTAAATGAGAGACTCGCAATGAAGGGGTTAACTAAGTAGATATATCTCAAATTTTAGAGAAATTTTGATTTTTTTTGCCATTTATTATGGGGGGAAAGATGCGAGGGAGGTAAAAGTTGGTTGCCATGGTTACGCAGGATCAGTAAACAAGTGAAGGAAGTGAAGGAGGGATACACTGCTTGTCTTGGTAACGCAGGATCAGTCAACGTGGAAGCAGAGCCATACAGGTTGCCAAAGTAACGTCGCATCATCACACAAGCGGGAAGGATGCAAGGGAGGCGGGTCCGCATTGGTTGCCATGGTTACGCAGCATCCTAATGTACCCATCCTCACCCCAGTTAGTGCCCCAGGAGTTCTTCACCAGCCAGTAGTCCTTGCCCGTCTCTTCATCCCTGCCGTACCCCACCGCCAGGACAGCGTGGTCCAGGTAGTGTGGGTTGCAGGTAGGTTCGTCATACACACCTGCATAGAAGGGTGGGGAAAATGAAGTTATGTTTACAGGTGAGAAATGTGATTGAGTCTCTGTATGTTTGTGTGTGTGTGGATGTGTTTCTGTGTCTGTCTGTCTCACTCTGTCTCTGTGTGTCTGTCTGTCTCTGTGTCTGTCTGTCTGTCTCTTACACGTTACTTAGTTCTTACGAGTGTTTTTCGTTTTTTTACAACAAATCACGTCGTCAGGGGCCCCTCTCTCTCTCTCTCTCTCTCTCTCTCTCTCTCTCTCTCTCTCTCTCTCTCTCTCTCAGGAACCTCAAACTCTCTCACCCTTATGGTAAAAGCGGAAGCTGTCTTTGGAAGCATCAATAGCAATAGCGATAGGGCCGACGGCAGCCACGGCACTCCTCAGGGCGTCTTCATCTCCTTCAGGTAGATCAACGTATCCTGTGTCCGTCGCACCTGTATACTTGGGATTGTAGAGGCACTGGGGCAGCTCCTGTGGGTAAGATAGATTGATAGATAGAAGGATAGATAGATACAGATTTGACAGGAACAGTTGGATGGATGGATAGATGGATGGACAAATGGATGGACTCATAAACAGGTGGGCAGATAGACAGGTGGGCAGATAGACAGGTGGATAGATATAGATGAGTAGATAGGGGGACGGATAGACAGATGGATAGATAGATATAGGCAAATAGATCTGGCAGCAGCAAGAATAAGTCACCTTACTGATGGTGTTAAGAGGACGAGTATAGGAGTCAACGTTTGCAGGGAATGCTCACACCGCAATGACAATAATAAAGTAGTAGTAGTAGTAGTAGTGGTAGTAGTAGTAGTAGTAGTAGTAATGGTAGTAGTAGTAGTAGTAGTAGTAGTAGTAGTAAAAGCAGTAAAAAAAAATAAAAAAAGCATTAAAAAAAATAAATATTACCAAAACAACAGCACTAAATGATTCACTCATCTCACCTCTGCTTTATAAGGGTAAGCATCTTCCGTATCAATCCCATCGTTATTCTTTACATACTGAAAGGCTACATCCATCAGCCCTCCATCGCAGCCATTGTTTCCAAGGGTCATGGTACAGTCAACGAGATTCTGCTCCGAGAGACTCACTAACTCGCCCGTCTTGCGGAAGTGTTGGCCCTCCAGTGATCCAGTCTAATAGGGAGAGCAATGCGGGTGAGGCTGCGTGTGTGTGTGGGTGGGTGTGGGGGAGATTAAACCATTTATTTCGTTTATCATTTATCCCTCTTCCTGTTGAAATTATTAGCCCACTAAAAAAAAAGATTGAAAACAAAAAATAATGCAACTGACCGCGGAAAAAGCCCAACAAGACCCGCATAGTCCTTGATCCTTCACTTCCGTCACTGCCCCCTTCTCACGCCAGTCCACAGAGTCCGGGATCACAACGTCGGAGTCCGGACCGATGAAGGTGGAGCCGGTGGAGGGACGGCCAGACCTCAGAGCTGGTCCCCTGAAGCCGTTTAATGAGGAGACAAACTCGTGCTGGAGCTGAGGAGAGATAGTTGACAACATTTGAGGTCCTGCAATATATCTACAGTCATTTATCTCAACTTGGCCTAATATTGCCATCTCACCAGCTTGAATACTGAGTTGCAACAATGGATTAACGCTAGAATACGGTGCTAGTCACGAAGAAGTGCTATAGAGAGGATGTACAGTCGCAGTGCTGTCTCTTTCCACTACTGACCTACATGAGCTAGGCTGCGAAAGGAAGATAAGTCGACCAAAGCTAATTGGAAGACAGTACAGTAACACAAACTTCAAAAATAATAATAATAATAATAATAATAATAATAATAATAATAATAATAATAATAATAATAATACATAAGAGAAATATATCACAAGCAAAAGCAATCCTAGTTACACTAAGGGAAGAATTTCTGAATTTTACTCATTTTTCAAAAAGTTGGTAGGGGGGATTGGGAGTAATATATATGTGATTTTTATTGGTGGTAATGGTGCTGGAGAGGGGCCTTCACGTGGTGGCACTGATATGGCCTGGTGGCTCCCCCTCTTGCTCATACAAAGGTCCCTCAGCTCCCTCCTCATCCCCCGAAAGGAGGATGGTGGACTGCAGAAGGATAGTTTCAGCCTGCAGTCCACTGGGTTCACATGAGACTGCAACTACTACTACTAATAATAAAACTTTCATGTATAGTCCACTCAAATAAAAGTTCATATTTTCTGTCTTATATATTTCGCTTTTACTGGCTAATATTCCTAAGCTAAGAGAGTCATGGTATGTTTCTCGACCATAGATGATTCCCTGTGATATGATGCGTAAATGACGGTAATTTTTTTTCCTAATTGTGAAGCAGGCTCAGTGAAATAGTAGACTAGCTTTTATCTTTGAGGGAGAAAGGGAGAGAGGGAGAGAAGAGGGAGTAGACAGAGTAAAGAGGAAGGATGGGGGGGAGAGGAGGGAGAAAAGAGGGAGGGAGGAGGGAGTAACGAGACAGAAAAGGAGGAAAGAGTCAAGGAGAGAAAGGTAACTGCGTGGACGGGGGAAAAGAGGACTCCAAACTCCTTACCATGTCACCAAACTTGTTCATCCGCATCTTGAACGATTTCTGGCCGGTACCATAGAGTCTGTTGTGTTCTGCGATCTTCTGTTTGTTCTCCAGGTATATGTTCATCCGTAGTTTCTCCTCTGCTTGGGTTTCGTAGGATTTGTTGTACATCACCTGGGAATGGAAAAATGTTACCTCTCAGACGGGAAGAATTCAGTATTTAAGATTCTACTGCTTGAGCTACTGTGTTAAAAATAATAAAAATAATGAAAATGATGACGATAATAATAATAATAATAGTAATAATAATAATAATGATAATAATAATAATAATAATAATAATAATAAATAGTCTTACCTTAAATGTCTGCCACTCATCCATAACAACACGGTAGAAGGAGACTGCTGATGCGGATGTCGCCATGGCAACCACCAGCACTATTCCCGCTAACCCCTTCATCTGTGAATAAAAACAATAGTCACACTCCTTTAATCTTTCCAGGTCTTTATGATGAAACGTTCCTTATCTATGTATATTTAACAAGGAATTTATATTTTATTTGTAGTACGGACACCAAAACTGCACAGCATAATCTGAGTGCGGTGTTACTAGGGCATGACAAAGCTGTAGTATTATCGTGAAACTTCTCTTACACATTTAGAAATAAATCCTTGGGCTATTTATGATCTATTTTGAGAACAATTTAGCTGCTGTCTATGGGATGGGTCTTTACAAAAATCAATGTTATATCCAGGTCCCCAACTTTACTGCTAGGTGAACGGGGACAAGGGAGGAAGGAAGAAGCTTTGTCTAAGAGTCTGATCGGCCCCAGAATTGAAGGGAATGAGGGACAAGCCACCTACCTTGAAGTACAGCAAGACAGACCTCCTCCTAGTGGACCAAAGGCACGACTGACCATCACACACTCCCTTCCCTCTATATATACCCATACCCATCCATCCACGCCCTCCTCTTTTGATGCCTCCACCTCCCTCTATGTATAATATGAAGCTGTATTCCTTTATTGTATGTTTCAGTAATGAGGTGTATAGTTAATTTAGTGGTATATGACCCTACCAACCATCATACCTGCCCACAGAGGTATATAATAAATGATATAAGTATTCAGGAGCCATTTATTTATTTATTTTCTTTTATACAGTAAATGGTAACACAGTCCCCCCCTTGAGAGTAGCCATTCCAAATAAATAATAATCTTACCATAAACCTTAAGAAATACACCATTATTATTATTATTATTATTATTATTGCTGTTATTATTATTATTATTACTATTATTACGATTATTATTATTATTATTACTATTATTACAATTATTATTATTATTACTATTATTACAATTATTATTATTATTACTATTATTATTATCATTATTATTACTATTATTATTATTATTATTATTATTATTATTATTATTATTATTATTGTTATTATTATTACTCTGGTCTTTGTAAATAAAAGCATCTAGAAAAATAGAAACATAACACTAGGAGATTACTAGATAGGACGGCCCTTGTTGGCAGGTCCTAGAAGTGTATGACTATTATGATAAGACAAGGATAGCAAAAATAAGTCTCTCCTCTTAAATCTTCTCTGTTATTCTTCCACTTCCTCTTGTTTTTTCCTCTTCTTATTCCTCCCATTAACTTTATTCATATCCTTTATTACCCTACATCCTCATTCTCGGCCTTCTTCTCTTGTGTTATTCATGCAATCTATATTGATATTGAAAAGACATAATGAAGCAAACCAGGGGACATTAATGAGCAGTTTGGAAAATAAATCGCTAAGGAGGAGGTGTTAGGGAGCATCCTTACCCTGTGACGCAACTGGAATAAGAAAAGGATAGCAAAGAATAACCGATTTACTTTGTTCTTTGTTTATCTTCGACACTATCAGTTCGGCTTATAATCTGATACTTGTGGTTCTCAGTCTTCCCCTCCTTATGCTTCCATTAGTTTTGCTTCTATCCAATACCCCTCTTAATCCTTCCCCCTCATTCTCGATCTACTTCTCCTCATCACCATTATTATTATTATTATTATTATTATTATTATTATTATTCCTTTACCTCACCCGCATGTGCGAAAAATAGGCGAGATGATTATGAAAATGAAAATAATGATGATAGTTATTATTATTATTATTATTATTATTATTATTATTATTTATCATCATCATTATTATTATTACTATCATTATAACCCCTCTGACTCACACATCTACAGTGCTTCATTCCAGACAAGACCAGATCTCATTCACCTATGAGTGAGTCAGACAAACCAAATCATCCCTAACACCAATAACACCAATATGATAACACGCATCAGATAAACACACATACACCAGTTATCATTCACCCTCCTACCGTAGCCTCGATAACGCCCTCCCCTCAGAGATACTGTATTTACAAGCAAACACACTTGGGTCGGCTACAGCTCTCCTTATCATTCTCTTAACTGCGTTAGTCTGCCCCTCCGTCTTCTTGGCCAAGCGCTTTCGTCGTCTTCACCATCGTCGTCATTAGCCATTTCAGTGTCATGTGAGTTTTCGTTTGTTTTATCGGGAATTATCATCATATCATCATCATCATCACCATCTTCATCATCCATCATCATCATCATTATTATCATCATCTTCAAGACGAAAAATTGCCATCTCTTCGTCTTGATTTCTGCTCTGTAACAAATGATTAATACTAGAATATGATGCTAGTCACGAAGAAGTGCTACGGAAAGTAAAAACCTGGGCGCCTTAGTGGTATTATTATTATTATTATTATTATTGGTATTGTTGCTGTTGTTATTATTATTACATAGAGCATGAGAGGGATTGTGAGATGTGGAAAATTGTGCTTGTGAGTGTGTGTGTGTGTGTGTGTGTGTGTGTGTGTGTGTGTGTGTGTGTGTGTGTGTGTGTGTGTGTGTGTGTGTGTGTGTGTGTGTGTGTGTGTGTGTGTGTGTGTGTGTGTGTGTGTGTGTGTGTGTGTGTGTGTGTGTGTGTGTGTGTGTGTGTGTGTGTGTGTGTGTGTGTGTGTGTGTGTGTGTGTGTGTGTGTGTGTGTGTGTGTGTGTGTGTGTGTGTGTGTGTGTGTGTGTGTGTGTGTGTGTGTGTGTGTGTGTGTGTGTGTGTGTGTGTGTGTGTGTGTGTGTGTGTGTGTGTGTGTGTGTGTGTGTGTGTGTGTGTGTGTGTGTGTGTGTGTGTGTGTGTGTGTGTGTGTGTGTGTGTGTGTGTGTGTGTGTGTGTGTGTGTGTGTGTGTGTGTGTGTGTGTGTGTGTGTGTGTGTGTGTGTGTGTGTGTGTGTGTGTGTGTGTGTGTGTGTGTGTGTGTGTGTGTGTGTGTGTGTGTGTGTGTGTGTGTGTGTGTGTGTGTGTGTGTGTGTGTGTGTGTGTGTGTGTGTGTGTGTGTGTGTGTGTGTGTGTGTGTGTGTGTGTGTGTGTGTGTGTGTGTGTGTGTGTGTGTGTGTGTGTGTGTGTGTGTGTGTGTGTGTGTGTGTGTGTGTGTTTTAGTCCTACAATAAAATCAACAGCAGGTGTCTTTTTTAAGGTGTAAGGCCAGGTGTGTCGAGCGCTAGCTACCCAAACGAAGACACCACTACACCTGCCACACCTTCCACTGTCCTTCTCCTCAACGCACCTACAACAGGTTCGTGGTATTACAGTGACTTACGTAATTTCATCGTACCACAGCATAACACCACCGTACCGTATGTCACCTGCACAGTACCATATGACACCTGCACAGTACCATATGACACCTGCACAGTACCATATGACACCTGCACAGTACCATATGCCACCTTCACCGTACCATGTCATCTTCACAGTACCATATGTCACCTTCACAGTACCATGTCACCTTCACTGTTCCATATCATGACGTCACTATACTCTGCTCTTCACGGCATTAACAACACTGTATCATGTTCGGGGTATCACGGTGAAGTTGCTACTGGACCCGTCGATCGCAAGTAAGCAACTGATCCTAAAGGGTAGTCCCTTAGATCCCCTTCTCCTTTGGTGTTGTGTCTGCTTCTATGTGTGCAGTGTGTTGGAGAGAGAGAGAGAGAGAGAGAGAGAGAGAGAGAGAGAGAGAGAGAGAGAGAGAGAGAGAAGACTAAGTGGGAGTGTGAGGAAGTGAGCAATGGGAGAGAGGACAGTGAGGACAGTGAAATATTGTAGAGGTAAGGGGAGGAAGGAAATTTTTCAACCTCTTCAGTGTGATGATGCATTTTTTATCTTCTTGCTGTCACCTGGGAATATTCATTCATTCATTCATTGCCAGACGCCATGTATCCCAAACGGGGTGGTCAAGGGCTTAGAGTTAATTGTTTTACAGGGAGGGGCACTAATCCTCCACCAACCCCACTTGACACGTAGTAAAAAACTAAAAACAATGTATGGGTCTCTCGTGAACAAAAATAAGCAGAGGAACCTGCTGGTGTGGTGCTGGCTCAGGTGTGTGGAATAGCATCTCAGGCACAGGTGGTTTGAGTTGTCAGATTGTTTAACAACCTGTAAAGCGCACCATGACGTGAATCGGTTAAAAAAAAGGCCAAAATATGACACACATCGGCGGGAAACTTGTCTCTTCCTTTGTTTGACACGATGTGCATCATGGCGCGTTGTACAGGATGGTACCTAATGACTCGATTGGAGACCATGCATGAAAGGGCTAAGACTAGACACAATAACAGACGAGATGAAAGTATTTTTTTTTTTTTTTCGGGAAGATAACCAGAGGAAAAAAATATTGTTGTGGATGTGGGCATACACAGACAAAGTACATCTTCATTTATTTCCTCTTAGACTTGACGAAACGAATCTCGAGTATTTATGTTGAGGAGGGAAGAACACCGGAGATGACTGATCGGAGTTTGTAATCACTCGGTACACACACACACACACACACACACACACACACACACACACACACACACACACACACCAAGTATCCAGAAGGTTGAAGATACGTAGAGTGTAGCCGCCAAGCAAATACACTAGGTTCTGGACGCCAGCTTGGCAGGGAACAGCATAAGGTAAGTTAAAGACGTTTCAGCTTAATTAATAGGAAGATAAAGTTTGACGAGACGGGAGGAAACAGAAAACAAAAGTGAAATTGAAGTAGTGTGGCCTGATACTTGAGAGACAGAAATTGATAACTACCACGAGAGAGACTAAAAAAAAAACAAAGGATTTTCATTTCTACGGCGATGAACACTATTGCAGATCCCACATAGGAACTCGGTAAGGTGTTTGCAGCAAAGATTTGGCTATTATCTCCAACGTTCATGCATCAGTCACTTGGTCTTTTCAGCTAATTTTTCACAACTCCTTTCACTCACATTCATGCCACCAACAAACATGAGAATACGTCATTGGTGTCAAACGTACTTAATGACACACCCATGTTACATAATGATGCTGTCCCATTATGTAACCAACTGTACCTGCAGCCTTCCTTCCCTACCGTACCGTTTCTCATACGTGATCCTCCACACTCCATTCCTTAGTCATCACACTACCTATGCATTTTAAGGCATTCATCCTGCACTCCATGTCTTCGTTTCTCCCCCAAGCCAAAACTCTAGTGTTCCCTGCATTCATTTTCGGATACACACATCGGAAATCATTCACCAGACTCTGCAACTTTCATTCATGAGACCTGTAAGGGGAACTACTGGATTTTTCCTTTTTCTAACCCGTGCTGTATCTCCCTGCTTTGTTACAGTGTTGGCAGACCCATCGGGGGCGGGAGTGGGGTACAAGCATGTCTGGAGCCACGCAGTGTTTGGGGCCACGCAGGTTGCAGCCCAGGTGTACTCCCCCATCATGGAGGAGGCGCTGCAGGCCAGTTGGTGAGCTAATTAATGCACTCCCAAACTTCCTCATCCATCCGTCTGGCTCTCCACGTAACCCCACATGTACTCGCACAACTAATTCCCACTCCTCCCACTCCTGATTTGTCTTTCCAAAAAAATTCACTCCCGAACTTCCTCATCTACCTGTCTGGCTCTCCACGTAACTCCACATGCCATTCGCAGATGACAAAATCCCAATCCTCCCGCTCTTGATTTGTGTCTTTTCAAACAAATTTCAAGCTTCACGTCCTTACCTTATGCCAGGTTTCCGTCTTGTATAATTACTTTAGTTAATGATTAAACATGATATCCTTTATTTAACCTAAAACACAAAAGATACAGCCAGGTGTGTGTCTAGAGGTGCGCTTTTTACCAACCAACCTTTCCAACTCTGACACAAATTCTAATGAGCCAATTGCCCTTTTTCTCACCTGCAGATACGCTGTTTGTGAGCTTGTTATTGGCTGTTTATATACTGTGGGTGACGTGCCTGCTGGGGGGAGGTGACGGTGAAGGAAGTATGGAAAATCAAGGCTCCATTAATACCCTGTCCTTCCTTGCACCCCAAAATGTGACCATCAAGTTAATCGTGGCGGAGGAATCGTTCTGTGATGTGCCGGATCTTCAGGTGAGGCGTAAATGAGGGAGTCATTAGATAGATTGGTGGACTGATAGATAGACTGATAGATGGATGGACAGATAGAGAGATAGATGGCTGGATAGATGGATGGCTAAATAGATAGATAGATGGAGAACAACTTGAATTACAGTGCATGGCTTGTGTTCACTGTCATATAGTGTACTAATGCGCTGTTTTACACTACCTTGCACTACACCACACTACCCCACCCTACCCTACACTACCCTACCCTACCCTACCCTACACTACCCTACCCTACCCTACACTACCCTACCCTACACTACCCTACCCTACACTACCCTACCCTACACTACCCTACCCTACACTACCCTGCCCTACACTACCCTGCCCTACACCACCCTGCCCTACACCACCCTGCCCTACACCACCCTGCCCTACACTACCCTGCGCTACACTACACTACACTACACTACACTACCTTACACTACCCTACCCTACCTTACCCTATGCTACCTTACCCTACCCTACCCTACCCTACCCTACCTTACCCTATGCTACCTTACCCTACCCTACCCTACCTTACCCTATGCTACCTTACCCTACCCTACCTTACCCTACCCTACCCTACCCTACCTTACCCTATGCTACATTACCCTACCCTACCCTACCCTACCCTACCCTACACTACCCTACGCCACCTTACCCTACCCTACCCTACCCTACACTACCCTACAGTACATGGGCTGTGTTCTCCGGCAGATGGTGTTTTACGTGCTCACAACAGCTGGCAACACGGAGCATCGTGAGGTCATCCGGGCCACCTGGGGACACGCCAGGTGGTTCAGCGTCTTACGCCACAAGGCAGGTGGTTTCAATAAAAAAAAAAAAAAGTAAAAAAAAAAGAACAAGAAAAATAAAAAACAACTAAGAATGAAAAACGAAAATAAAATCAAAACAAAAAATGATGAAAGAAAATGAGAAGTCAAAATAGAAATGAAAAAAAAAGAAAAAAGAAAAAAAGAAAGAAAGAAAATGAAAGAAGGAGCAATGAAAATAGATTAAAAAAAAGAAGATCGTTTATTAAGAGCAAGACCAAAACACATCCAAATTTACATCATTATTCCTGACATCAGCTAACATCAATCTTATCTGATTTAGGTCACACAGGCAGACGGTTTATTCAGGGTGAAGGAAATCTGAAGGAAATATGAAGGAAAGCTGTCTATGCATGCGTACCTGAAGGCCCTATCTAGCGTATTTAATTCCACTGTCTCTTCAGCTGAGTGAAATCGTCTGAAACAGCGAGAAAATTAAGAAATGCGTCCTCATACCTAAGGGGTTAGCTCCAAGAACGTCATTTAATTCTCGTAGACTCTAGACGATTTTATTCACACCTGTCAAAGTAAAGTGATTAATTTTACCTACCCATACTAACCCCCTTTACTACCAGGCGTCAATCCCAAGATGAATAAAATCGTCTGGTAATATAATTTCTCCTTCTCTCCTATAGTGTCTACGGGAAAAAAATATATATAAGATTTTTTAATGTGTTTGATGATTCTATTTTTTTTTTCCTCGTTGCTACTGTAAACTTAATATGACTTTATTAGATTCAATTGGTTAATGTTTTATTAGATAATGTTGGTTAATTTCATGGTGGGTGACAGAGCGACTTGGAGGCGTTTTGTCTGCGGCCACCCTTTGCGGGATTAGGGCTTCGGGTTATAGTATGAGATAGATAGTTAATATTTGTCTTTGTTTTGTCTTGAACATAGTATACTTTAATAGTTTTAGTAAAATTAATATGACATTCTCGGGTGTAAGTGGCAAAGGGCTGTTATTTTTTTTTTTTTTTTTATCCCTTAGATGGTGATAAGTACGATAAAAAAAAATGATCCTAAGTTTGAGTGGTTAATGTTACTTTTATCGTTCCTTCCTCTGGTTAATGTTACCTTTATCGTTCCTTCCTCTGGTTAATGTTACCTTTATCGTTCCTTCCTCTGGTTAATGTTACCTTTATCGTTCCTTCCTCTGGTTAATGTTACCTTTATCGTTCCTTCCTCTGGTTAATGTTACCTTTATCGTTCCTTCCTCTGGTTAATGTTACCTTTATCGTTCCTTCCTTTGGTTAATGTTACCTTTATCGTTCCTTTCTCTGGTTAATGTTACCTTTATCGTTCCTTACTCTGGTTAATGTTACTTTTATCGTTCCTTACACAGGTGCTCTTCGTGCTGGGCATACCAAAGGACAACCAAACTCTGAACGCACTTCTTGATGAGAGCCAAACATATCATGACCTTATCGTGGCCGACTTTGAAGACACGTACCGCAACCTGAGCTACAAGGACCTTACCGCCCTCTTCTGGCTCCAACACCACTGCTCTGCCCCAACGTACGTCACCAAGACAGACGACGACGTATTCATAAATATTTTCGTGCTTGGTGAGTATATTGACAGCCTTGAGAACGGAACCCTGAGTGCAAATACGTCCCAGTCTGTAGGAAGTCAAGAGAAGGGGACTACAACTGGGACTGACGAAAGGGGTACCCAGACGTCGAAACCCAGTGCAATGAAGAAATCTGGAGCTACGGGAATAGGCCGAAGGGACAAGATCCGCTGTATGGTCAGGAATAACTCCATCGTAATCAGGGATGAGGAGATTCAATGGTATGTCAAGTACTCAGAGTTCAAGGAAAGTGTTTATCCTCCTCATTGTTCTGGCACCGCGTTCGTGATTGAAAGAGACGCAATTCCCGCCCTTTTTTCGGCCAGAGTCTCAACCCCGCTGTTTTGGCTGGAGGATATTTACGTCACGGGGATGCTACGGGGAACTGCTGGCCTCTCTCTCGAGTCCATGAGCCATTTGTACCTCCTCAACATTGGTGAGCCCTTTGACCCTGCCCTTCTTAAAGATCGAATGGCGTTTTACCTCTTACATGGTCCAAAACAGGAAGGTATTCGATATCTTGTGGGGAATTTGTGGAACTTGACACTCGCAATGGAGGGTGTTATAAAGGAATGAATCTGACCTGTACGTTAATAATCCAAGCCTGGTGTGTGTTTTGCCATCTATATCGTTCTTTGTATTTTTTAATGCAAGGAAAAAGGAACCAAAGGCCAGACTCTCTTAAGACTGTTCCCTAAAAACAAAAGTAAAATTAAAAAATAACAGAGAGCCAAATTTAAGATCTGTTATTCGCCTGTTTAATATTGTGTGTGCCAGTAACATAATTCACTGAGCTGAATAAACACTGATTTTTACACTAATATTAGTTCATACTATCTGTACACATGAAAGGTATACTGAACACTCTCAAGTCTTCATTCTGGTTCACTTGGTAGGGGTTCCAGGGCTGTATTTATCACAGCATACTGTTGCTCATGAAGAATTGTACTCTAAGGTGTTTATTAATTACTCTCTACGTTTGATTTGCATAATTTTCCTTTTATAATCATGGTATGGAATGTAAATATAGATGTAGCTATTTTATTTTCACTGTTTAATTTCTGTAAAGCACAGACAACGATGAAGTGGATGGAGTGGAGAGGTATATGTGAGAGGGGGTGTGAGCTGGTGGGAGGGCAGCGAAATGACAGGGGACAGGGAGACATGGAAGTGATTTGTTTGTGGCCACCCTTTACGAGATGAAACCGTTTGGGAATAGATAGATAGATATATAGCCAACGATAACACGGACAAAATCATGTTCCAGTACTGATGACCCCCCAACCAAATTGTGTGGGTTTATATCCGAGGGTGGGTTAGGGTTTATTGCTCATACTGTGCTACTCAGGGGTTAGTGAGGCTGGTCACTAACACCAATTCCATTTCTACATTATTGAGTATTAGTGGCAAGAATCTCGGTGAACTTTAGCTATGAGATAGGAATGCGTCTCCTTGGTTACTAGTCAAATCGATTCTCCAGAGTGACAAACTGAACAGAGTAAGGTTAGGGCTTTTCGCCAGGCAAATGGAAACGCGTTATAGTAAAGGAAAAAGACTTTATTTGTAATTCTAACTTCAGAGGCTCCAATCATGTCACATTTTGATAGAGTATGAGATAAATTACACACAAAACTACGATTATATTCTAGAATTTGCCCCTACAGTGCCACGATTTCCTACAGTTTCCTCACCTTAACTTGGGCCAGATTTTCGTCCTTTTGCAGCTTATTTCGCATAGCTCAGTGGCAGAAAAAGACGATGCTACGGCTCTGCATCCTTTCCATTGCACTTCTTCTTGACTGTCCTCACGTTTTTGTGTTAATATCTTGCTGCATCTCACTATTTCAGATGGACAGGTGTTAATCGTAGGCCAAGTTAAAGTGAAAGGAGTATAAATCTATGCTTACCTTGTACACACTTTAACCCCTTCACTTCGATGACGTCTATTACATTCCTTTCTAATTCTAAACTTTTTTTTTTTCTAACTGAAGGGGTTAGGTACAGCCAAAATTAACCCATTCACTCCTAGAGGTATCAAGGTTGGTATTCAGAAACTTACTTACGACTGATTCTCCGTCGTAACTAAGATTTTTTTTTGAAATAGGGAAAACTAGTGATACAAGGAAAATATGGACTTTTCTCTCCTTGTTCATCCTACAGAAAACAGATTTGGCTTACTATTCTTTTTCGTAAATCAAAATTGCTCATTATTTTCCCCTCGTAACGAAAATTTGTGGATTTGTGGAAGGATCAGGAGACATGGGAAGGCTGTGCACTCTCTTTTCCTTGCTCTTAGTGCACAAAGGAAAAGAAAAGAAAAGGATTAAGAAACACGGAAAGATGAATAAAGAAAAGAGAAAAGAAAAAGAAAAGAAACAAGAGGATAAAAAGAAAAGGAGAAACAAAAGAATAATAACAAAGACACGAAAAATGAACAGAAACGAAAAGCAGAAAAACAACAAGAATAAAGTAAAGAAAAGTAAAAGAATGAGAAAAAAGAAGGAAGGAAAAAATAATCTTAGGTATGACAGGAAACTGATTGTAACTCCATTCGTGTCTCTGTTTCGTCTTTAGTAACGTCGGGGGGAGGAAGAGTAGGGGTAAGAGCGAGTGGAGGAGGGGGGAGGAGGCTGCTGCGGGTGGTGGTGGTGCTGGGATGTGAGGGGGTTGGGGTGGGAAGTGGGGGCTTGGTAGACATTGTGGGAGTGAACGGTGACGGAGCTGGCCACAACCTCAGGAGCTACTTTAGCCATCTTTCTCGAGATCTGGAAGAAGGGAGAGGATGGCGGTGTTAATTTCTGGTTTAGAGCATGACCTTGGTAGAGCAGGAACGTTGTATGGAACGGGAAAGTTGCAGAAGACTGGATGATTGTGTATTGGTGTTGTATTGCTAGTGTGTGTGTGTGTGTGTGTGTGTGTGTGTGTGTGTGTGTGTGTGTGTGTGTGTGTGTGTGTGTGTGTTGTTACTGCCATCTGAACGAATTCACTCGAGAGACTTTTCAACCTGGAGTGTTCAGATACAACTTCCTCTAACCCTTTCACAACCACAGGCTTTCCTAACCTAAACAAGACCATCCCAAGAACATTGTACAAATACAGGTAATAGGAGTGAGGGAATTAAGCACGCACCTGTGTATTGAGACCTCCAGCCAAGCCCGTAACGATAAAGCCCACGACGAAGGAGTAGCTGCAGGAGTGAAGAGCAACTAGAGGATCCGGAATTGGCTCCTCCCATTTAACAAGCCAATCCAGCGACGTTCCCCACACAGCCATCGCCACCAGGGAGAAGGTCAAGAGGCGAGCTGTGTTCCGGTGCAGGTCACGCAGTCCGGATGGGTCAGGGAAGCTGCTGGCCTGGGAAGTGACGCGCAGGTTAGGTGAGGTCACATTAGGTTAGGATCTATGTTACCTGGAATGCTTAGGTTAGGTTAGGTAAGTTAGGATGCTGTCAGGTCGTGAAAGATGTTTGCCTGCGGATATGGCGTGTAGGTTAGACTGGGTTAGGATATGTTAGCTTAAGTTGGCTAGGTTAGATTAAGTTAGGCTAGGTTAACTTAGATTACATTAGGAGGCAGCTGATCTGACCAAACCTAACTTAAACTGACTTAACCTAACCTAACTTACTTTAACACTGATGGTAAATGAGACAAAGGTAGTGACATGTGAAGTAGGCCTATTCTCCCTGTGTACTTTACGAGGCACTGATGGGAAAATTCGTAAAGAAGACACCCCAACCCCCCCAAAAAAAAAAAAAAAAAAAATCCTGTCATACGAGTCCTACTGACACTAATATTTACCGCCACGTTGCTCCTCAAGTCATTCCCTCAAGTCATTCCCTCAGGCTTTTTCCTCAAGTTATTTCCTCAAGCGATTTCCTCAAGTTATTTCCTCAGGTTTTTTCAAGCTTTTTCCTCAAGTTATTTTTTTAAGTAATGGAAGGCCTGCTAAGATGGGACGACGATATTCTTGCCTACTGATGATATTGGTACCGATATTTACTCATTTTCTTCTCGTAGGGGGAGACTCGGGCAGATAGGGCCGTGAAATTCTCCTATACTCACCGTGATGAGGAAGATTACTCTGCAGGTGACATAGGTGAGGCCGATGTTCGCCCCGATGAGCACCCAGAAAGAAGCATGATGCTCTATGATTCCTGTGGGTATAGTAGTAGTAGTAGTTTTAGTAGTAGTAGTAGTAGTTTTAGTAGAAGTAGTAGTAGTAGTTTTAGCAGTAGTAGTAGTAGTAGTAGTAACAGCAGTAATAACCTGACACTAACAAAACAAACCTAACCTAACCTAGACTTTCCCAGATAAGAAAGTACAAAAGTGGTACACAAAACGGGAAACAGCGCCCTGGCTTGTCTACTCACCAGTATACTCGTAATACGAGTAATTGTTGATGTATCCGAGACAGAATCCCGTAGACACGCCCCACGCCGCCTGCAGAGGAAGAGAAAATACTTAGATGGATGGATCACTTAATTTCAGAGCTGAGAAGAGTGTCCAAAAAGAGCTAATTGGCAGACGATATAGTAAGAAAACTTGATACAGGTTAAGATGGCATAATTGTCGAGGAAGAGGGAGAGTGGCTTGAGGAGGCTCGCAGTTATGAAGAGGTAGACCGAGGAAGACTTGAGTTGGGGCCCTCCGGTGGGGACCTTTGGGATAAGGGTTTGAGAAGGGATATGTCATAAGACTTTCCTCCTTCTCTCTCCCACCAGTTACCCCACTTTACTCCCTCTCTCTCCCACCCCTCACCCCTCTTCCCCCTCCTCCTCTCACCTGCCACTTACCTCAGACGTCAGGAAATGCCACGACGAAGTTAAGGTTACAAAAAGACGTATTGTGGTGAGATAAGCATTGCTCTGATCAGCCACACACACTCACACACTGATGATAAGGTCCCCCCCCCCTCTCTCTCTCTCTCGCTCTCTCGCTCTCTCCCTCCGGTGGTGCATTGGTTAGAACATTCACCTCAAAACCAGAAGCACTCGAGATCCATTTTGAAGCCAGTCAGTTTCTTGGGCTGAGTTTCTTTCTCACTTTCCCCTATTCACCCAGTAGTTTTTTTTAGGGACCTGGACATAACATCGACCGTTGAGGATTGTATTATATGGGAAATTTGACAGGATAAATTAACTGCTTGGGTGACCGTTCGTGGAGTCTATTTTATGCAGTGCCTTCTTCTTCATCATCATCTTTTTATTAATATTATCTTTATTATTATTACTATTATTATTATTATTAGTGTTGTTATTCTGTTTTTTCCTTCGTTTCTTTTTGTTGCTATTGTTGTTGCTGCTGTCCCTGTCGCTGCTGTTGTTGTTCTTCTTTCACTTGGACACACACACACACACACACACACACACACACACACACACACACACACACACACACACACACACACACACACACACACACACACACACACACACACACACACACACACACACACACACACACACATACACACACACACACACACACACACACACACACACACACACACACACACACACACACACACACACACACACACACACACACACACACACACACACACACACACACACACACACACACACACACACACACACACACACACACACACACACACACACACACACACACACACACACACACACACACACACACACACACACACACACACACACACACACACACACACACACACACACACACACACACACACACACACACACACACACACACACACACACACACACACACACACACACACACACACACACACACACACACACACACACACACACACACACACACACACACACACACACACACACACACACACACACACACACACACACACACACACACACACACACACACACACACACACACACACACACACACACACACACACACACACACACACACACACACACACACACACACACACACACACACACACACACACACACACACACACACACACACACACACACACACACACACACACACACACACACACACACACACACACACACACACACACACACACACACACACACACACACACACACACACACACACACACACACACACACACACACACACACACACACACACACACACACACACACACACACACACACACACACACACACACACACACACACACACACACACACACACACACACACACACACACACACACACACACACACACACACACACACACACACACACACACACACACACACACACACACACACACACACACACACACACACACACACACACACACACACACACACACACACACACACACACACACACACACACACACACACACACACACACACACACACACACACACACACACACACACACACACACACACACACACACACACACACACACACACACACACACACACACACACACACACACACACACACACACACACACACACACACACACACACACACACACACACACACACACACACACACACACACACACACACACACACACACACACACACACACACACACACACACACACACACACACACACACACACACACACACACACACACACACACACACACACACACACACACACACACACACACACACACACACACACACACACACACACACACACACACACACACACACACACACACACACACACACACACACACACACACACACACACACACACACACACACACACACACACACACACACACACACACACACACACACACACACACACACACACACACACACACACACACACACACACACACACACACACACACACACACACACACACACACACACACACACACACACACACACACACACACACACACACACACACACACACACACACACACACACACACCCTTCTGCAATCCCCTTTACCGGCAAGTTCTTTGAGCCTGATAAGATATAGATATAGACCTCTTACCTACTGCACAGGATAGCGGTGGGATAGTCAAGTTCCGTACGCGTCCGGACAGAAGCGGCCTTATCAAAAATGGCGCTGTGGAGAGCCGCCTTCACGTGGTGGCACTGATATAACCGGGCGGTGGAGCTGCCTGGCTATACATACGTCCCTCAACCCCTTCCCTATCCACCGCAAAATGATAAGGATGGACTGGCTAAGAGTAACTTCAGCCTGCAGTACACCGAGTTCACGTTATATATGGACTTTAGGGTTATAACTACATCCATACATCGTCAAAATTAATGGATTGTGGGGGATACCGCGATAAAATTGCCATGAAGCCTTATTTCTTTTACTTAAGTGATTTATTTTGTACTTAAAAGGAAAATTAGCGTCTCTCTCTCTCTCTCTCTCTGTCTCTCTCATTCATTACACTGAGCTCACAATAACCCTTCACTACAACACCGTAATCATAACCATTACTGTGAACCTACCATGAAGCTACAGTGAATTACAGGGAAATACGGTGCTCATGGTGCCATACTCACCATACCAAGGACCCCAAAGACGATGGTAGTGACTTGGAGGGGGCCTAGGGAGGATTTTGGTTTCGCTGGGAGCGCGATAGATCCTTGGGGGTTCATCATCTGTGGAGCGAGATAGATAGATGGATTGATAGACTGAAATTGGTGGATAGGTAGATGGATATAGATAGGTAATAAGATGGATAATAATAGACACAAACAGACAGACATAAATAGATTGATAGTTTGATAGATTGGTTGACAATCTAATAGATAGATAGATAGATAGATAGATACAGAGAGAGAGAGAGAGAGAGAGAGAGAGAGAGAGAGAGAGAGAGAGAGAGAGAGAGAGAGAGAGAGAGAGAGAGAGAGAGAGAGAGAGAGAGAGAGAGAGAGAGAGAATAATACTTCCTCAGACTGAAAGAGATTAAAACACAGACTAGCAGAGATAAGAATAATATCTGTTGCATCCTCTTAACCCACTGAACCACCAGGCATCTGTGTGGTGATATGGTTACCACCCAGCGTAACAAATAGCTTCCCGGATTACAGGACAGCATTGATCTTGTCACTCAGTGCAGTCACCTGATTGTTGCACTGAATCGAGTGAGTGGATGGTAGGCACTCACTTGTTACCTTCAGTCCAATGAGATAGCTTTTTACCAATATTTTTTTTTTTCCATTTGCAGATGATACCACCCAACGTAATACATGGATACCTGGAGTACTGGAAACCATTTGGCATGTCACACAGTGTAGAGTCTCTTCAAGGTTGCACTACATCGAGTGAGTGGATGACGCGCAGCTCCATCTAACACCATGCAATATTAACCTCTGCACCACGTGATGCCTTTCTTAAGTAATATAAAATCGTCTGGAGATGTTATTGTGCTGAGAGAGTTAACCCTTTCAGAGCTGTGGCGTGTCTTTTCAGTTTCTTTCTTTCCTTTACTTTTTCCCTTCTTTCCTACTTCCAGACGATTTTATTCAGCGTCCAGAAGCGCAGGGGTTACTAAAAACTATGTATAACCCCCCCAGTTCGAAAAAAATCTCTCCTGAGCTGAAAGAAATCGTCTAAAAACGCTAGTAATGAAATCAGAAATACGTCTTGCATGGAGGGGTTAAGGGAAATCGTCTGCCTTTTCAATATCAAGGGCTTTTCTTGAGTAAAAAAAATCGTCCAGTGGTAGCATGATCTAAAAAAGGTCTCGTAGTACTGAAGAGGTTAATTGGAGAGGCGGAATAGGTGTGGAGGTGTGAGCAGGTGTGGGGAGGCAGGTGTAGGTGTGTGCAGGAGGTGTAGAAGCCTGAGTGGGGAGGAGTAAAAGGTATGGGGAGGTAAGTGTGGGGAGCTTTGAAGGGCGTGGGAAGTTTGCAGGTGTGGGGAGAGATAGATGTGAAGACAGGGAGAATAACTGCAGATGTGGGGGGTCAGCAGGTGTGGAGAGACGTGTAGTTGTGAACTTGTAACTTGTGAACCAGGTGTGGAGATGGACTGCTGTGGTATATAAGCAGATGTGTGGCGAATTGACAGGTGTGGAGGAATGGGGCAGGTGTGGGAAATCTTCCGGTGTAAGGAGACAGATGTGGAGGGAGAAGAGGCATGTGATATAAACAGGTGTGTGGGTCGTTGGCAGATGTGGTCAGATGTGGGACAGGTGTGTGTAGAGGAGAAAAAGGAGTGAAGATGAAAAACGTTGGCTATAATTTTCAGATGTGTTAGGAATGGCTAAATGTAGGTGATGAACAGGTGTAGGACAGGTGTGGGGCAGGTGTAAGGAAATGGCAGGTGTGCGGGGAGGTAAACTTTACCTTGACGTCTTTCTCCTGCTATGTTTTCACACACAATGCCTTATCAGCTTCTCTTCAGGCTTCGATAAGGGAGAGAGTGAGAGGGAGGAAGGAAGAAGGGGGAGAGTGTAGGGATGTGAGACGGGGAGAGGAGAGGGGGTGTGGGGAGATTGGGGGGAAAGGGGGAGAGAAAAAAAGGGAGGGTAGAGAGGGTAAGGGGAGAGATGGCAATTTTTCTTTAATATACGCCACCGTAATATTTCTATTTTAATTATCTTTATAACAACATCGATTGAAAAATAACATAAGGGACTATTAGTGTGTTATATGCCGAAATAAAATGGTTGTAAGCGGCCCTAGTTTCATCTGAACCTGAACCCAGTTGACTGCAGGATGAAGTTGCACTACTCCTACAGTGCACCCTCCTCCTTATGGGCAACAAGGAAGTAATGTAGTAACGAAGAAGTGCTAGAGAGCCTTCGGAACTGACGTAAATAAGGGGCCTAATGGTTGCAACAGGTCCAGAAATTGTTGGAGGGGGACGCCTTCGTGTGGTGGCACTGATATAACAGGGTGACTCCACTGCCAGGCTACCCAAATGTCCCTCAGTTCCCTCCCTGAATCCCAGATGAAGGATGGTTGGCTGCAAGAGGAGGGAACTTCAGCCTGCAGTCCACTGGATTAAGGTTCACATGAATCTGAGGCCACAAGAGCAACAACAGCAACCACAACCACAACCACAGCCACAACCACAGCCACAACCACAACCACAACCACAGCCACAACCACAACCACAACAAAGTACCAACAATAACATTAGAATTTTGTGGCTTCCTTGCGTACTGAATCATCCTCTTGATTTTTTCGAATCTGGGCCGTTGTTCTGTTATCTGTAAATACGTTAAGAGGTAAAGCCCTGTGACGTCTCTTATCATTGTGCCAGTAGGGCGGATGGAGATAAGGGAGTGAAGGAAATATCTAAGTCACTATGTGTGTTATCTAAATCAAACGTAATGTCTCTAACTTGGCCTAAAATTGTCATCTCTCCACCTGGAACGCTGAGGTGTAACAGGAGATTAACACTAGAATATGGTGCTTCTCTGTTCACCTTTACTTGGCCTAGAATTTGCCATTTCCCCATCTAGAACGCTTAGATGTAGCAAGGAAAAACAACTAGGAGATAATTAACTCTTCCAGTCAATTTTTTTGGTGTTATTCCTAATGGCACAAAGACTTTTATACAATTTAGGAAAGCCCCTTGCTAGAATCGGAAAGTATGGCCTAGAGTGAGTAAAATCGTCTGAAGGTAGCATCATCATCGATTCATCGTCATTATTATCATCAGCATCATCATAATCATCATCATTATCTTTCACTCCATCTCCTTGTCATCATCATCATCATCACCATAATCATCGTCACTACCCTTCACTCCTTCTCCTCCTACTTATCATCATCATCGTCATCATCATCATAATCACCACTATCCTTCATTCCTTCTCATTATCATCGTCATCATCACCATAATCACCACTATCCTTCACTCGTTCTCTTCCTTACCATCATCATCAACATATTCATCACTATCCTTCACTCCTCCTCCTCATCATCATCATCATCAACATATTCATCACTATCCTCCACTCCTTCTCCTCCTCCTCCTCTTCTTCCTCCTCCTCCTCTTCCTCCTCCTCCTCCTCTTCCTCCTCTTCCTCCTCCTCATCGTCAAACCACCTCTTCACCGAACGATAGAATAAGATTGGGCAAGTAGAAAGACAAGATAACAAAGGATTACACTATTCTGAAGAGGGGTCACCAGTCACTCAGGAAAGGAAGTATCTAATCAGCTCCAGAAATCAGTAACAATTTCCTGATAGCTTCTGGTTCACTGTCACTTCCGACCAACATTCTTGCCTGACGAGAAGAGAATTAGAGCTTGTGAAAGAGTGGGCGTATCAGTGTCATCTAATCATCAAGACTTACACTGGTGGTCAGGGAGGGCAATGGGGACGTGGATCTGTACCTTACACGTGTGGCTTGGTCAGTGGGTTGCATGGGAAATTATGTGTGTGTGTGTGTGTGTGTGTGTGTGTGTGTGTGATACTATGTTAAATCACTAACGATAAGGAAATGGGGAGGCAAACGTCTAATATGCCTACACAAAGAATTTTCGTGATCAGGAAACGTTGTGTACTTGAATGACACATATCGGGAGGCATGATGTGATACTGACTGAAATTCAATACGCATAAATAGGTTTTAAAATGCCATCTCACTGGTGAATAATTAACTACAGCAAGAGTGTGAGTAAGGTGGAGGGGGGGGGAGAGGGAGGGGGAGGCCAACGATGGGATGGAGGAATGGAATGGAGAGGTATATGAGAGAGGAGGTGTGTGAGCTGGGAGCAGGGCCGTGAAATGGCGGGGGACATGGAAGCAATTTATTTGTGGCCAT
The DNA here is from genome assembly GCF_032717465.1 of Coenobita brevimanus. Classification (NCBI taxonomy): domain Eukaryota; kingdom Metazoa; phylum Arthropoda; class Malacostraca; order Decapoda; family Coenobitidae; genus Coenobita; species Coenobita brevimanus. The sequence continues at coordinate 2,023,761 of NC_137061.1, read as the reverse complement.
CCCTTACGGGATTAAGGCGTCTGGCAATAGATAAATAGATAGATGTTTAGAAGAGATAACATTGGAACATGGTGCTAGTCACGAAGAGGTTCTATGAGGAGGAAGCTGAGCCGTGTTGATGTCGTCTTCTACTGAGATACACTAATAGGTTGCAAAAGGACGAAAACCTCTGCCAAGTTAAAATGAACGAGCTATTCTTATGTATTGGCAGAAGAGAATAAGAAAATAAAATCGCATGAAGGTAGTAAGAATAATAAAAAGATGTATTAATCCCTTCAGTCCAACTCCATCCTATTTATACATTGTACTTGCAAACTTAAGATGATTTTTATTAAGGAGAGACTTATCAAGGCATGTCCGGCACTTCAGTCCCTCACACATCGATCAGGGAGAAGTATCTATGGAGAGAGCAACATGCCAAGCCTCGATCACCTTTGGAATATTAAACAGAATCGTGATGTGTTTCGTAAATATTCATCAAAGGGGAAAGAATGATATGCATAGGTATATTGCATCACCTAGAACTAACGTGTAATCGCACAGGTGTACAGATTCTGCCATCCATGCATCACGAGCGATGAACTTAATATATAGAAACGCAACTAAGGATCCCATTGGCTGGATCCTCTGACGTCACCTGTCCTGTCCACCAGTGCTTCAGACCTTTACGCGGAGGGAGCACGGATCACTTGCGCTGCATCAGTTTTACTTGTTTAATGGTGTTTTATCGAGGACGTGAGTGCTTGTTTACGGACGGGACGTGAGGACGAGGCCGTAAGAGGTAGCGGGACGTGTTGGAAGGAGCGGCGAGCCAGGGAATCATCACAACCAAGGTGAGATTTTTTTTCTACCCACCTGAGTGATGTCTCCGTCTGCCTGTATACCACATCATATATACCATTTCCTGTGTTTAACATCGTACCTCGTTTATTCCTTGTGGTCAATTACTCTGGTGCCTCGTGACGTCGGATCATTAATTTAGAGTAGTGAATGGTGAAGGATGGGTGAGAAAAAGTTGGATGTAATATGCAATGCTTCCCGACGCCATTACGCGTACCTTGTCTGGGCCGCTGACCAGGTGGGCTTCTCACACCTCAAGCACACGTGGTGGAAGTAACAGATTAATTTCCTTGGCGTATCATTAAATAATCGTTAATTTTTTAGCTTATTTAGCTTACTGAACATGAATTTGACGTTGGATGAGGAGGAGGAAGAATGGTAGGGCCTGTGTGGCGAGGCTGTGGAGGGTGAGGGTGGAGGAAGAGAGGAGGAGGGAGGGAAGGTGAGACGTGGAGGAAAGCAGGGAGAGATGGAGGCAAACAGGGAGGGATGGAGGAGCATGAAGTGGTTGTTCAAGTACTTCGGCAATGATTCTTCAGCGTTATCTCTTTGTCTATTCTTCTGAAGCCATTTTTGGGACTTTAACTAAGGAAAATGGATGTTAGTGAGGTGTTTATTAATATGATGCTACGTGTTAAGGTGTGCAGGTATAGACAGGTGGCCATGCGTGTTTCCCAGACCAAGAACGCATGCGCAGACGACTTCTCTTCTGCTTCCTGCTTTTTTTTTTTTTTTTTTTTTTTTTTTTCATTGAGTTTGCATCTACCTTGCCCAGCCAATTTGTTCAATTTTTTCTTTTCCTTTTTATTTTTTTAACCCGTTTCTTTTGATGGCTTGTATTTTATTATTCATACTGCCAGACGATTTTGCTAATTTAGTGACGATTCACGGTGATGGTATTTCAATGAGTCTCCCTCCCTTCACACCACCATTTCCCTCTCTGAGCTGAATAAAATCGTCTGATGGTAGTACGCATAAAATATAAACAAAATATTAGGATTCAGTAGATTATCCCCGTGAAATAGGGACCTTTATGGAACACGTGTGGTTGTTATATGTCCACTTTTTTACATGTCCTAATTTTGGTGATTGCGAGATGTATTAGCTTTGACGATTTAGATGTCCTAATTCTGACTATTGTTAGATGTCCTAATTCTGACTATTGTTAGATGTCCTAATTCTGACGATGTTAGATGTCCTAATTCTGACTATTGTTAGATGTCCTAATTCTGACGATGTTAGATGTCCTAATTCTGACTATTGTTAGATGTCCTAATTCTGACGATTGTTAGATGTCCTAATTCTGACGATTGTTAGATGTCCTAATTCTGACGATTGTTAGATGTCCTAATTCTGACGATTGTTAGATGTCCTAATTCTGACGATTGTTAGAGGTCCTAATTCTGACGATTGTTAGAGGTCCTAATTCTGACGATTGTTAGAGGTCCTAATTCTGACGATTGTTAGAGGTCCTAATTCTGACGATTGTTAGAGGTCCTAATTCTGACGATTGTTAGAGGTCCTAATTCTGACGATTGTTAGAGGTCCTAATTCTGACTACTGTTTGATGTCCTAATTCTGACGATTGTTAGATTTCTTAATTACTAGTCATCGTACTAATTTTCAATTGTGTCCTAATTTGGGACAGTTATTAGATGTAATTTTTACGATTGATAGATGTCCTAATTTTCCACGGTCATTTATATAACACGTGATTGACAGACGTCCTAAATGTTCACTATCATAATACGTTCCAATATTTTAGGCATGTGTGGGACCCCTTTGATTATTAGATGTTATTTTTTTTAATGGTTAGATGTCCTAATTTGTGATGGCTGTTAATAGAATACCTGTGAATGCTGGATGTCCTAATATGTATGATTCTTCGATGTCCCAATGTGTATGGTTCTTAGATGTCCTAATTCTTTTCTGTTATTTTCGAAACACCAATGATTGCTAGATGTCCTGATTTTTTTCGTTTATCTATAGACATTGATCGATGTCCTATTTTAATGTCCCCTCACGATTATATCATGTTCAGATGAGACTAGGAAATTCAGTGGTTAGATGCAGCCTACATCAGGTCATTCTTTGCTGAAACTAATTTTTATGTATGTCCTCACCACATATTGAAATGTCCTTGAATTTTCTGAACCATAGCTGCGATACGGCCATACTTCTTTTAACTTAAATCGAAAGGCGTATTTTGCCTACTTTTGCTGTCTCCAGACGATTTTATTCAGCTTGGGGAAAGACTTTAGCTATTTAGGGGTTAACGAAGGTCACCCTAACCCTTCCTGTTTGAAATATATCTCGTGATTCGAATAAAATAGCATAGAGGAAGCGAGAATAAAGTTTAAAATACACGATCGAAGAGAATGGGTAAAATATTGGCAGGATACGGGGCTCGGTGACTCTCAATAGGGACGCGAGCACACTTGCCCGAAGCGTGGGACTGACTCGAGACAACGAAGCACAGGGTTCGGATAAAATGGCTCAGATTCTGTTAAAGCAGTGGCTCTAATCCTGTGCTTCGTCTCGTTTCGTCTATCACGTGTTTAATGTGTCTGTGTGGCTGTAAGGTTCTTAGTGAGGCCTGCGTGATAACAACAAGCTATGGGTTGATAATTACACGTGAATTGATTCTCTGACGTCACGTATAATTTTGTACGGTAATTAAATGTAATGAGCTTTCACCAATTATCAGAGCAATTAAGACGCAGCTCTTCCTAGTAATTCCTACACTGTTCTTTTTCGTTTCCTTTTTATTTTCTTATTTTTTTATTGTTTTTCTTTTGCAAGGGAAGCTTGATCAACCAATGACATCTGGCAATCTTACATCCTCGCTGCCAAGTCAGTCTTTCACGCGGGGGAAAGTGCTTAGGATCTGTGTTTTATTGTGGCTTGTAATACTCCATCTGACGGTGATAAGGGGTGTTTTATTTGACGTAGATAGCGATAAACAACTCTGGTAATGATGTAGGCTTTTCGGTTTTGTGCTTAGAAATAAATGATAACGATTACGACCGAAAATATGAGAGATGTGAGCGTTAGTGAGGTTGTACTAAGCATGGCGACACTTCTCTGCGTCCACCTCGACGTGCATTGGCGTATTTGCAATTGAGTGACGCAAGATTATCTGTTTCTTGCAAGATGCCGGATGAAGTAGAAAGATAGACAGAGGAGTACTTATTTTGTGCATATTATTATTTTCAAGCGAGTGAACACATACACATGCGCGCGAGCACACACACACACACACACACACACACACACACACACACACACACACACACACACACACACACACACACACACACACACACAAATCCCCCCCGTACACACAGTACTAACACAGGTAAGAAAATCGTCTTAATAAACCGAAATAGAACCAGATTTACGCCGACAATGAGAGGGTTTATAGTGACAGTATTAACACTCCTAGGCTTAATAAAATCGTCTGGCGCAATCTAGCGGAGAATTATAGAGGTGATAACTATGGAAGAGTTAATTAAGCTTATCTCTTATCAGTACTCCACAAATACCTCTTTTTCTCTAGGTGCGTAATTCCCTCCCTCCCTCATTCTTTCTCTGTTCAGTCCTGTCTTACCCTACCTTCATATTACCTTTGGCTTACCTTTACCTTGCCTAACCTGACCTAATTATCGTACCTTTCGTCCTCCTTATCCTACCTTATCCTACCTTCCATTCTCCTTACCCTACCTTACCCTACCTTCCATCCTCCTTACCCTACCTTATCCTACCTTCCATTCTCCTTACCTTACCTTACCCTAACTTCCATTCTCCTTACCCTACCTTACCCTACCTACCTTCCTCCTTGCCTTACCTTACCCTACCTTCCATTCTCCTTACCTTACCTTACCCTACCTTCCTTCCTCCTTACCCTACCTTATCCATCCCTTCCATTCTCCGTATCTTACCTTACCATATCGTACTTTCCATTCTCCTTACCTTACCGTACCCTACCTCCCTTCCTCCTTACCCTACATTACCCTACCGTCCTTCCTCCTTATCCTACATTACCCTACCTTCCTTCTTACTCTACCTTACCCTACCTCCCTTCCTCCTTACTCTACCTTACCCTACCTCCCTTCCTCCTTACCCTACCTTACCCTACCTTCCATCCTCCTTGCCTTACCTTACCCTACCTTCCTTCCTCCTTACCCTACCTTACCCTACCTTCCATCCTCCTTGCCTTACCTTACCCTACCTTCCTTCCTCCTTACCCAACCTTACCCTACCCTCCATCCTCCTTACCCTACCATATTCTACCTTCCATCCTGCTTACCCTACCTTACCCTACCTACCTTCCTCCTTGCCTTACCTTACCCTACCTTCCTTCCTCCTTACCCTACCTTATCCTACCTTCCTTCCTCCTTACCCTACCTTACCTTACCTTCCTTCCTCCTTGTCTTACCTTACCCTACCTTCCATCCTCCTTACCCTACCTTCCTTCCTCCTTGTCTTACCTTACCCTACCTTCCATCCTCCTTACCCTACCTCCCTTCCTCCTTGCCTTACCTTACCCTACCTTCCATCCTCCTTACCCTACCTTACCCTACCTTCCATCCTCCTTACCCTACCTTCCTTCCTCCTTACCCTACCTTATCCTACCGTCCTTCCTCCTTACCCTACCTCCTTTCCTCCTTGCCTTACCTTACCCTACCTTCCTTCCTTCTTACCCTACCTTATCCTAACGGTTGATATAGCATTTCTTACTTAAAATTAGACCAGAAATTCGCTTCAGAAGGTTGACAGATATTTTACAGGACAACCTAGACAGATTTGTTTCTCCTTGAAGACGAGGGAGGGGGGTTCTAGGCTGAAGGGAAGCGTCTGAAGGGAGCAAGAATAAAGATGTTCAAGAAAATCGTCTGGAAGGAAAAGGAATATAAAAAAGACACATCTGAACTGAAGGGGTTTATACTGACGCCCTGTGGTACTAACGCCAGACGATTTTATTCAGCTGAGAGCGAGTCACAGGAGCCTAAAGACCAAATACAGTCACCAATATTTGACCGTCCCATATAGAAGTCAAAGGTAGGAAAATGTTACTTGATGTGAAGGAAAATAACACACTGTCTATCTGTCATTCTATCTATCTATCTATCTATAGCCAGACGCCTTAAGGGGTGGCCAGAAACAAATCTCCTCCATGTCACCTTGTCCCTCGCCAGTTCGATGCCCTCCCCTCAGCTCACCCCCCCCCTCAGCTCACCCCCCCCTCTCTCATATACCTCTCCACTTCATCCTTCCATCTCATCCTCGGTCTCCCCCTTCCTGTTCCCCCTCCTCCTCATTCACATACACCCACATACACTGTAATTAATTAAAACTCACCCATAGCAAAAATTGGCACATTCCATCCAAAACTGTTTTTCGAATCGTTTTCCGTAAAATTCCCTCCCCCCCAAAAAATAAATAAATAAATTGACCCCGCCAAGAATGCAGAGATCGGGTCCTGTTATGTCTGGTTTCAAAGACAAATCATTCGTGAAGTTAGAAACCTCACAAGTTTTTCAGAATATCTCGTTACGCAGAAATTACGAAAAACAGGAAACGTACGAAAAAAAAAACATAAATTTTCTGACATAAGGGACCATTACGAAAACTCTGCAACGGAAACGGAAAATCTGAGCCAATAGTGTTCTTCTTTGCCTTTTGACAATTATTAGGCACAAGAAATTTTTGAAAATCGGTTGAACGTGTTGGATGTATATCGCGCTGAAAGTTGACAAAAATGTTTAGAATTTGCTTTGAGAATAGGCTCGTAATTTTCAGGGTGTCATATCATAGGGAAGCCTGGGGTCTACGGGAAAGTTTATTTAATATCAATTGTAGAAAATTTCCTGTAGATTTTTGTGGTTTTTGAAATTTTAGAATCGGTTAAGAACTAATAATGTTACAGTGACTTGAAGAGAGGTTAATTGACGCGCGGTTGAGTACGTGCGACTTTGCGATGTATTTTGTTGGCTTGCAGATTCTTCCACACCACACAGGAGGTGATTTGCGAAGTGTGTGTGTGTGTGTGTGTGTGTGTGTGTGTGTGTGTGTGTGTGTGTGTGTTTAACCTGAGTATCTCCAGTGTCTCTAATCTCCGGTACAATTACTCAACACTAAGCCGTGTACTGGCGCATATTCACAGCTCGGTGTCCCTATCCGCTGTCATTGTCCGTTTGATAAGCAGTCACGAATCCTCTTCAATTTCCTCTTCCTCTTGTGACTAATCTTGAAAGAACTGCGTCGCCTGGCTTCCTATTGCTTGCGGACTCTTGATTTTCCCGGATATCCTCTGAGAATTTGTTGATAAAAGCTCCCAGACTTGTAGCCAACGTTGTGTTCCATGGCTGTAAGTTGCAAGGTAAATTGGACTTTCTCGTAACCATGGAACTTGTCCTTGATGCAGTCTCCATAAACGCTCCCACGATTCAGACAACTCTACATTCTTTTTCAGAGGCCCTTAAACGCGGTCAGGATCCCACAATTTTAGTATGCTGTTTCAGGTGACTGCAGACGATTTTACTCAACTGAATTTGAAACATAGGAGCTTAAAGATTATTAATACAGCCGCCATAAACGCTTCCTTGATTCAGATATTTTAGTATCGATATTTTTCAGATCACCTTAAACGCGGCCAGGATTCCATAATTTTCAGGGGATATTAGACGATTTTATTCAGCTGGGAGTGACTGTAGGAGACCAAGAGTGTGCAGTTAATCTCCCACCCCCTATCGCAACTCCACACTGACCCCTTTATCCCTTAACACGTCCTTTATCTAATCATAATCCACAGATAAGGCAGAAACTGTTTAGTCTTGCGTCATACGTGTAGTTTGACCACATTCCTGAACTAAATAACAGCTTTATATAAGAAGGAATTTAAATATATAAGAATAGCAGCTAGAGACTTAGAAAAAAAAAAATGTTTATGAAATACCACCAGTTGCGAGGTGTTAAAAAAAATCTCCATTACACCTGAAGTGACAAGATTACCTTATCGTATTTTTATGACCGAGTTAGTCGAGAAAGTAAACAGCTGACCCATTACCTGTTGCATCACTTGACCCCTTCAGACCGGTGACGTTATTTATAAAGTTTATTTCTGCTACAACCATTCGATTTTATTCAATTTATTGGGAGACCCGCTGGTAAAAAGCGAAGTATTTGAAAAGGCTAAGGATGGTTACTCACTTTGTTCAGACCCGTAACTTAAGCCTTTGAGCCTGTGGTGGGTTGTTTATCCACGGTCATTTTGCTCAGCAGTTACACATACACACACACACACACACACACACACACACACACACACACACACACACACACACACACACACACACACACACTCTTTCCTTAACCCTCACTCATTTACTTACTGACTCCTTCAC